>NW_028317886.1:5535000-5865000 GCF_062004578.1 Staurois parvus
GCCACTGAGGCCCAGGAACCACCGCTGACATCCGCCGATATACCGCGGGTTCCAGCCCCCTCTCAGCGCCTGTACTGCTCACGCCTGCCTCATGGCATGTGAAGATGGCTTCCTCCTTATGGGTCAGCGTGCGTTCCACCTAGTGCGCATGACCGGAAGTGACGTATCTGACGTATGACGTCAACGCGTTTCGCCGATGGGCGTATCTCACTCAGCTTCGTCAGGACCAATGAGACAGCTGCATTTCAATATCCTATTTATAGTGGGTAAAGACCCACCCATTTATGCAAAAAAGGTGACCTGCAGTTGTTCCTAATGGAAGAAAACAGAGGAGGTAGCAGAAGAGAATATTCATGACAAAAAGGTAATTAATTTGGCTAATTTTCCACTCAAAAGGGAACATATCTCTTTATTAAACAAAGGTATGTCCTTCTCACCAGTGACCCCCATGGACGAGTTCGAGGTATTCAAGGATGTGAACTTATTTCTAAGAAAAGTCTTCTTGAGAATGATACATGGTAATCCTACCATTTTGGAGGATATGGCCTCCGACTCGTCCATGGAGGACCGCAAGATACTGGATATGTTGATATCTCTCATAGAGGAAAATGAGGATGGTGATGAAAGTATAACAGACTTGGATAATTCCAACAAGATAATTAGAAAGGTTGATCTAAATATTAGATCGACAAAAATGCCGAAAATTCGTTCCAATATGAGGATCTCGACATTTCTAGATTTTGTTGCTGATGACCTTAAAAATCTTGAGTGGAAAATGCCAATTGGCGATAACCTTACCAAAAAAGAAAGAAAAGCTCTTAAAGAACTAAAAGAGACTAAAGATATTGTCATTAAGAGAAGTGATAAAGGGGGCAATGTAGTGATTTTGAATGAACAAGACTATGTCAGGGAGGTGAAGCGCTTATTGAGTGACTCATCCACATATAGAAAAGTGACTGCTAACCCTTTCCATCTGGTGGTTAAAAAATTAAATTCTATTTTGACACTAGGAAAAGAAGTGGGCTTGTTAACCAAGAAAGAATATGACTATCTGAGAACTGAAGAATTCAATCACCCTACGTTTTACATTATCCCTAAAATACATAAAAATCAAGAAAACCCTCCAGGTAGACCTATTGTTTCAGCCATTAATGGTCCCCTAGATAAAACAGGGAAGTATATAGATTTGTTTCTTAAGGATATGGTTCCGAATCTCCCCTCCTATGTGAGGGACACTAAGGATGTGTTGGCTAAGATTGAAAATATGACCATTAAGGATAACTCCATTCTAGTGGGAATAGATGTGGAATCACTTTACACCTCTATCCCACATGAATGTGGCGTGAGATCAGTTTCCTATTTTCTTGAAAAAACATATCCTACTTTGGGAGGACAGAATGAATTCATTAGTGAGTTATTGGAGTTTGCTTTAAAACATAACTTTTTTCAATTTAACAATACCTTCTATCAACAAACTAGAGGTACTAGTATGGGAGCACCATGGGCTCCGGCCTACGCATGTCTCCATTTGGGGTTTTGGGAGGAACAGGTTGTCTTTAAATCATCAAGATTTCTTGCTAATGTCCAGATCTGGTTAAGATATATAGATGATGTGTTCCTTGTGTGGCAAGGAACATCTGAGGAATTAAAATCATTTTTGGGAGAGTTAAATAAAGTAAGAATTGGTGAACACTTTAGAGATATTAGATCAAATGATCCTGATAGTAACCTTGCCCAACATTACGCTAAATATCATGGAGGTAAACTGGACGGCACTAAAGTAAAAGGTTTCTATGCACTGCACTTCCCACAGAGGAGAGGTGATTTTGATAGAGAACTGCTTAAAAAAGAGAAACATTGGATATATAAACTTGATACACTGTACCCTAAGGGGTTAAATGTGGAGTGTGATCTCCAAGTGTTTTTGGAAAAATAGGTTTATGGGACTATGTACCGGTGTTGGGAATATTAATGAAAATATGGATGATCCTATGATATGAGTTTTTTATATAGCTCTAAACAATGCAAAAGGACTTATTTTCTGGTTAAATGTCCCTTAATACCTTCTGTCTTTGAACAATGACCATACCATAGGATGGATGTTAAAAAACTGGGGTATTTCTGGTATTATGACCCTCATGTGAATTTTCAGATTATATTGCCACCTGGTGGTATTTGTTGGTATTTTCTGATAATTGATATTGTCTCCCCAAAAAAAACCCGATTCAGTAGATGGAACTGTTGATTCTCTGATTTACTGCCATGTGGCGGTTAGTTGATGGCATTTCTCAGTTTTTCTTAATGGCTGGAATTGCGATAAATCTGTGTATATTGGGAATATTAATGTAAATATGGATGACATTACGACATGAGTTTTTTATATAGCTCTTAATAATGCAAAAGGACTCACTGTCTGGTTATATGTCCCTTAATACCTTTCGTTTCTGAACAATAACCATACCATAGGATGGATGTAAAAAACTGGGGTATTTTTGTTATAATGACCCTCATGTGAATTTTCAGATTATATTGCCATCTTGTGGTATTTGTTGGTATCTTTTGATAATTGATATTGTCTCCCCAAGAACCCGATTCAGTGAATGGAATTCATGATTCTTTGATTTATATCGCCATCTCCTGGTTAAAGTGTGAAAAAAGCCCCAATAGATTGGTATATGTAATTTATGACCTTTGATCAATATATATTTTTGGTTAAAATGTCAAGCCTCTCCCCTCTCTGTGGACTCCAGCCGCCTGCCTTTTTAATTTTAATTAAGACCAGTAGCTGTGCTAAGTATTTAGCCCCCCCCCTTGTTTTCTTCCATTAGGAACAACTGCAGGTCACCTTTTTTGCATAAATGGGTGGGTCTTTACCCACTATAAATAGGATATTGAAATGCAGCTGTCTCATTGGTCCTGACGAAGCTGAGTGAGATACGCCCATCGGCGAAACGCGTTGACGTCATACGTCAGATACGTCACTTCCGGTCATGCGCACTAGGTGGAACGCACGCTGACCCATAAGGAGGAAGCCATCTTCACATGCCATGAGGCAGGCGTGAGCAGTACAGGCGCTGAGAGGGGGCTGGAACCCGCGGTATATCGGCGGATGTCAGCGGTGGTTCCTGGGCCTCAGTGGCCGTGTTTGGCAATATCCATGAAGGACTTTTCTTTCATTCCCTTCATCCACGGCACAGGTGGTGAGTGGATTGTTACAGGACATTAGATATACGGTCCTCTGTGATCAATATGACCTACATATCTTATTGAGTGCAAGCTCTGTCAGTGACTTCCCACATTATTTGTTTCACTACAGGATGGGGACATTATGGTGCTTTGTGTAGGATACAGGACATACCGCATATAGCTCAACAGGCAGAAGATTCCTTGGGATATGTTTTGCTTTTCCTACAAAGGGTGGTGTGTAGTCCACATACAGTGGTGAAGACACCATTTCAAGCAGAGTTCTGCAATCTGCACCTTTTCTCCCATCCTGGGAATAAATGGGGCTTATTTCTATTCAAGAGCTTTATGATACAGCTGTTCACATAACAAGATGAACGGGCCCCAACCACGTGTGCCGGCACAGGAATGTATTGCATCATTTATGTGACATTTATGTCTTTTTCCAAACAGGCTTGAGGCTTACTGTTCCCCTCTTTACGCTTATTGTGCCTACCTCATTTCATACATGTGATATACGTATATCCATAGTATAATTTTTGGATTCCCTGTTCGGGATTCACCATTATGATATTGGTGTAAATTCATTATTTAATATTATGGTATACCTATGGTATAATTTTTGGATACACCTCTTCAGGGAAGTGTTTACCTATGTGTTTGTACTACAGAGATATTAGACTCTTGCAGTCACTTTTTCTGTTGCACATACATTTAGACCGGTCTTGATGTCATTTTATATGATTTTAGGTCTGTGTGTTATTGTCTCATACTGAGGTGATGGTAAACCAGGGCTAACGCCCATATGTCATATTTATATCTGTGTAATAAAGCATAATTTTTGGAAAATTTTCTGAGTGTCACGGTCTGTTCATAATGTAGCCGCTTTTCTGTGAATCTCTTTTCACAAACCCCCCTTTTTTGTATGTCTTTTTTGGCTACTGAATGGAAACCAAACATTGGGTGACACGATAACTTAATCAACAACCTCTTAATAACTACCTATTATATATATGCGTCTTTTGGGTTCCTATGGACCTGTTCTTATAGAGGTTATTTGACTTTGGTTATTTGGTTTGCCATCACCCCAGTTTATGAGTGTTTTATTTTTATAGACGGCTGGAGCGCATTGAGCGGAGGGGCTTGTATTCATGGCATTCATACCAGGAGAGGAGGTAGAGTTGGAAATGCATCAAGCCTTTGTAGCAGAAGGCCCAAATCTATCTACTGAAGATGAGGATATTAAGATTAAATTTCGGGAACATAAAAAGCTTGTGATCAAACGTCTCAATCGAAAGTGGGATGTATGTTTCTTGGAAGCGTATATTAGACAGAGCATTATCCCACGTGGATTGAGATGTAAGGTAGTTCCAGCTGAACATTTACATAATGAAAGGTTTTTGGAAAAATGGAAAGTGCTGTGTATAGAACATGGGATTAATGGTATGAAACTTATTGTAGAGGAGGAAAAATTACAACTTGAAGAATTGGATCAGGCCATCAGTAAAAGTGCATTAGATTTAGATCCCTTTAAAAATCAGGAGAATTTTGAAAAATATAATGAACAACTGAAAAAGGAAGTGGAAAAAGTACAAAAAAGTCTTAGAACTACTAAACAAACCAAATTTAGACGTGATTTAAAAGACTGGGAAACAGGTGAGATATTTGATCTCACTACAAAAAGAAGTAGAAGTCGATCTAAACGAAGAGGTTTTCGTTCACATTCTAGATCAATGGGAGAAACCATGTCTAGTGAAAGTGAGTCTGAAAATCTTGGAAAATCTGTTTCTTTTTTAGACCAACAAAAAGGAGAACCTCCTCATATCCATCAATCACAGATGGGAAGAGGATCCAAAAAGAAAGTAGAGGAATCCTTAAAAAACAAACATCAGGAGGACAAGGGCAGAACAAGAAGTCAGAGGAGGTAGCAGAAGAGAATATTCATGACAAAAAGGTAATTAATTTGGCTAATTTTCCACTCAAAAGGGAACATATCTCTTTATTAAACAAAGGTATGTCCTTCTCACCAGTGACCCCCATGGACGAGTTCGAGGTATTCAAGGATGTGAACTTATTTCTAAGAAAAGTCTTCTTGAGAATGATACATGGTAATCCTACCATTTTGGAGGATATGGCCTCCGACTCGTCCATGGAGGACCGCAAGATACTGGATATGTTGATATCTCTCATAGAGGAAAATGAGGATGGTGATGAAAGTATAACAGACTTGGATAATTCCAACAAGATAATTAGAAAGGTTGATCTAAATATTAGATCGACAAAAATGCCGAAAATTCGTTCCAATATGAGGATCTCGACATTTCTAGATTTTGTTGCTGATGACCTTAAAAATCTTGAGTGGAAAATGCCAATTGGCGATAACCTTACCAAAAAAGAAAGAAAAGCTCTTAAAGAACTAAAAGAGACTAAAGATATTGTCATTAAGAGAAGTGATAAAGGGGGCAATGTAGTGATTTTGAATGAACAAGACTATGTCAGGGAGGTGAAGCGCTTATTGAGTGACTCATCCACATATAGAAAAGTGACTGCTAACCCTTTCCATCTGGTGGTTAAAAAATTAAATTCTATTTTGACACTAGGAAAAGAAGTGGGCTTGTTAACCAAGAAAGAATATGACTATCTGAGAACTGAAGAATTCAATCACCCTACGTTTTACATTATCCCTAAAATACATAAAAATCAAGAAAACCCTCCAGGTAGACCTATTGTTTCAGCCATTAATGGTCCCCTAGATAAAACAGGGAAGTATATAGATTTGTTTCTTAAGGATATGGTTCCGAATCTCCCCTCCTATGTGAGGGACACTAAGGATGTGTTGGCTAAGATTGAAAATATGACCATTAAGGATAACTCCATTCTAGTGGGAATAGATGTGGAATCACTTTACACCTCTATCCCACATGAATGTGGCGTGAGATCAGTTTCCTATTTTCTTGAAAAAACATATCCTACTTTGGGAGGACAGAATGAATTCATTAGTGAGTTATTGGAGTTTGCTTTAAAACATAACTTTTTTCAATTTAACAATACCTTCTATCAACAAACTAGAGGTACTAGTATGGGAGCACCATGGGCTCCGGCCTACGCATGTCTCCATTTGGGGTTTTGGGAGGAACAGGTTGTCTTTAAATCATCAAGATTTCTTGCTAATGTCCAGATCTGGTTAAGATATATAGATGATGTGTTCCTTGTGTGGCAAGGAACATCTGAGGAATTAAAATCATTTTTGGGAGAGTTAAATAAAGTAAGAATTGGTGAACACTTTAGAGATATTAGATCAAATGATCCTGATAGTAACCTTGCCCAACATTACGCTAAATATCATGGAGGTAAACTGGACGGCACTAAAGTAAAAGGTTTCTATGCACTGCACTTCCCACAGAGGAGAGGTGATTTTGATAGAGAACTGCTTAAAAAAGAGAAACATTGGATATATAAACTTGATACACTGTACCCTAAGGGGTTAAATGTGGAGTGTGATCTCCAAGTGTTTTTGGAAAAATAGGTTTATGGGACTATGTACCGGTGTTGGGAATATTAATGAAAATATGGATGATCCTATGATATGAGTTTTTTATATAGCTCTAAACAATGCAAAAGGACTTATTTTCTGGTTAAATGTCCCTTAATACCTTCTGTCTTTGAACAATGACCATACCATAGGATGGATGTTAAAAAACTGGGGTATTTCTGGTATTATGACCCTCATGTGAATTTTCAGATTATATTGCCACCTGGTGGTATTTGTTGGTATTTTCTGATAATTGATATTGTCTCCCCAAAAAAAACCCGATTCAGTAGATGGAACTGTTGATTCTCTGATTTACTGCCATGTGGCGGTTAGTTGATGGCATTTCTCAGTTTTTCTTAATGGCTGGAATTGCGATAAATCTGTGTATATTGGGAATATTAATGTAAATATGGATGACATTACGACATGAGTTTTTTATATAGCTCTTAATAATGCAAAAGGACTCACTGTCTGGTTATATGTCCCTTAATACCTTTCGTTTCTGAACAATAACCATACCATAGGATGGATGTAAAAAACTGGGGTATTTTTGTTATAATGACCCTCATGTGAATTTTCAGATTATATTGCCATCTTGTGGTATTTGTTGGTATCTTTTGATAATTGATATTGTCTCCCCAAGAACCCGATTCAGTGGATGGAATTCATGATTCTTTGATTTATATCGCCATCTCCTGGTTAAAGTGTGAAAAAAGCCCCAATAGATTGGTATATGTAATTTATGACCTTTGATCAATATATATTTTTGGTTAAAATGTCAAGCCTCTCCCCTCTCTGTGGACTCCAGCCGCCTGCCTTTTTAATTTTAATTAAGACCAGTAGCTGTGCTAAGTATTTAGCCCCCCCCCTTGTTTTCTTCCATTAGGAACAACTGCAGGTCACCTTTTTTGCATAAATGGGTGGGTCTTTACCCACTATAAATAGGATATTGAAATGCAGCTGTCTCATTGGTCCTGACGAAGCTGAGTGAGATACGCCCATCGGCGAAACGCGTTGACGTCATACGTCAGATACGTCACTTCCGGTCATGCGCACTAGGTGGAACGCACGCTGACCCATAAGGAGGAAGCCATCTTCACATGCCATGAGGCAGGCGTGAGCAGTACAGGCGCTGAGAGGGGGCTGGAACCCGCGGTATATCGGCGGATGTCAGCGGTGGTTCCTGGGCCTCAGTGGCCGTGTTTGGCAATATCCATGAAGGACTTTTCTTTCATTCCCTTCATCCACGGCACAGGTGGTGAGTGGATTGTTACAGGACATTAGATATACGGTCCTCTGTGATCAATATGACCTACATATCTTATTGAGTGCAAGCTCTGTCAGTGACTTCCCACATTATTTGTTTCACTACAGGATGGGGACATTATGGTGCTTTGTGTAGGATACAGGACATACCGCATATAGCTCAACAGGCAGAAGATTCCTTGGGATATGTTTTGCTTTTCCTACAAAGGGTGGTGTGTAGTCCACATACAGTGGTGAAGACACCATTTCAAGCAGAGTTCTGCAATCTGCACCTTTTCTCCCATCCTGGGAATAAATGGGGCTTATTTCTATTCAAGAGCTTTATGATACAGCTGTTCACATAACAAGATGAACGGGCCCCAACCACGTGTGCCGGCACAGGAATGTATTGCATCATTTATGTGACATTTATGTCTTTTTCCAAACAGGCTTGAGGCTTACTGTTCCCCTCTTTACGCTTATTGTGCCTACCTCATTTCATACATGTGATATACGTATATCCATAGTATAATTTTTGGATTCCCTGTTCGGGATTCACCATTATGATATTGGTGTAAATTCATTATTTAATATTATGGTATACCTATGGTATAATTTTTGGATACACCTCTTCAGGGAAGTGTTTACCTATGTGTTTGTACTACAGAGATATTAGACTCTTGCAGTCACTTTTTCTGTTGCACATACATTTAGACCGGTCTTGATGTCATTTTATATGATTTTAGGTCTGTGTGTTATTGTCTCATACTGAGGTGATGGTAAACCAGGGCTAACGCCCATATGTCATATTTATATCTGTGTAATAAAGCATAATTTTTGGAAAATTTTCTGAGTGTCACGGTCTGTTCATAATGTAGCCGCTTTTCTGTGAATCTCTTTTCACAAACCCCCCTTTTTTGCATCCCATGGGGCCCCCTACTGACCCAGGGCCCTCAGGCAGTGCCCGAGTTCCCAAATGGTCAGTCCGCGCATGCACAAAAGCAATTTCCACAAGAGGTTACAATATCAATCAGCCTCCCTTTCATAAAGGGGTATGCTTCACATACAATGAAGCACAGTGCAAATAATTGTCAAACTGTCGGTATAAACATGAATGTTCATTCTGCGCTGGAAAACACCCAACATTTTGCTGCTTTAAAAAAGCATCTGTTGCTACACAATCCAGGGATGTTAATGCAAAAGGCTCGGACTCCAATGAAATTATTAAAAATGCTGCCATGGTTAGATCTGTATCCAGACAGCAGGATTGCAGACTTAAATTGTAATGGCTTTCAGGTGGTTTTTTAGTTCCTTCCTTTTCTGGTCAGGGTTATCTCTTTGTTAAGAATTTACATTCTGCTCTCTGTCACTTTGAAATTACTGATGAATGAAATGAGGGCATGGTAACGGGCCTTTTCTCTTCTCCCACCTTTTCAAATCTCAGATTATTTCCGTTAGGGTTAGTTCCAAAGAAAGAACCTGCATCATTCCATTTCATTTAACATTTTTGTCTTACCCCCCGGGTCAATCTTTGAAAGATGAGGTGTCTGATTTCGAAGCCTCAGTGACCTATACCTCTTTTGACAAAGCATTGCCTTTATTAAAATGATTTGGCAAGGTATTCTTGTTATCCTTGTTAGCTAAGGCTAATACAAAGTCTGCATTTCTTCTGCTACCTGTGCACCCTCAAGGCTTCAACTCACTTGGTTAGTTTGATGGTCAATTTTATTTTGATAAGTGTATGCCTATTAGGTTTTCCAAGTCCTTCTTTTATTTTGAAGCCTTCTCTGCTTTTTTACAATGGTTCTATCCAAAATCCCCTGCAGGTGGTATTATTTACTACTTAGATGACTTTTTATTTATTGGTCCGTTGATTATTTTATTTGTATTGATAAGGTATCTTGTTTTTTTTTAATCTTTGCAAATCTTTTGGTATCCATCTGGCTCATAAAAAAAACAGTTGGTCCAGTTACAGTTATTGAATTCCTGGATATTACTATTGACTCTGTCGCCATAGAATTCAGACTTCCTGTAGCAAAGATATTTATGATGAGGTCAATAATTGCCTTATTTTTGTCCAAGAAAAAAAATCTTTCTCAGAGATGTTCATTCATATTTAGAGCTTTTTGATTTTGAAGCTAGGGTTGTTCCTGTAGCTAGAATTTCATGTAGATTTGCTCTTGCTACCAAAGGTCTTAAGAATCCTTTTCCCCATGTTTCTATTACCCATCAGATTAAAGAAGATTTGAAAGTCTGGGATGAGTTTTTGGTTGGGTTTAATGGTTGTACCATATGGCAACATGAGTTTGTTAGGGATTTGGATACTGGTCAATTTACTGATGCAGCTGGTTCAGTAGGTTTTAGTGCCTTTCTCAATGGTCATTGGTGTGCATGAGTCTTAGAAGGTACCAAACAGTTTATGAAATCTGGATGTATTAGAACTTTTCCCGGTTGTTGTTTTATTAGTTATTTGCAGTCAATATTTTAGAAATTAGCACGTACAGGCAATCAAAGATTTTTTTGCCATTAATTATCTATCATCCAAATCTGGATTAGTAGGCAAACAACTTTGTTTTTTAGTTTTACAATGCTTAAAATGGAATATTTGGTTAAAAGCTATAGTTTTCAAGGTTCCAAGAGCTTGCTTCAGAAGCAGATTTAGAAGATTGTCAATGCCCAGGTTTCCTTTGGGGCTTGATCTGGGATTAATCAACAGGAACCTAAAGAAAATACTTTTAATCTTGGCCCAAATGGTGTTCTTTCTTTTCCAAAGTCACAGCAAGAAGGGGAGGAGAGCAGAGGTGTATGCGGTCTCCTCCCTCCCCTCCACCCGCCATGTCGGCCCTGGGTTTTCCGATGGGAAAGCGTAACACAGGGTGGGGGCATACCATTACCGTGCGTGTATGGAAGCAATTAGGTGGCAGCGCAGCCACCCGACTGCTTCCACCTGACAGGCAGGCGTCTGCTTGTCAGTTTTATACACCCCTCTCTGGCAGTTCCGCATGACATACGGATCGGGCAGCAAAAGGGTTAATTCAGCCTATTTGTCCCGTCATTAGAATCAATGAATGCATTTCAGTTAGGCCTTCTTTTTCAGGATCATCTTGATCTGTCACGTCTAACTAGTTTTCATTGCTCTGCTGTTCTATCATCTTGCTTTAGCCCTTTCGCTGCCAGAGCTTTTTTGGCATTTTTTGTACATGTTTAAAAAAAATCATTTTAGTCCTGGAGATGACACAAAACATTTTATATTTTCTGAAAGCAAGCACTTTTAGAAAATAAAATGGTAGTTCCAGTGTCACACACTATTATTGCAAAGGTCTAGGAAACGCAACATTTCAGTAAAAATCACACTCAAGTGAATTTTAGGGCAGACAAACACTAAAAATTACCCACATTTTTGGTAAAATATAAAAGATGAGGTTGTGCTGAGTAAATAGATACTGGCCACTTATTAGTCGGAGAAACTGTTCAAATATAGAGGACTATCATGTTGAAAGCCAGGAATTGATGGAAAGGTTCAAAGCGAGCGGATGTCCCAGATCAGTATTGGAGGCAGGTAGAGTAAGAGCATTAAAACAAGATAGGATACAGCTACTACAAAATACCAAATATAAGAACAAACAAAAATATGATAAAGTTGGATTGGTTACTAGATATGGAACTCATTGGCGTCAATTAAAATCTGTGTTAAATAAACATTGGCATATTCTCATGTTAGATAAGAGAATACAGGATATATTAGTGAATAGGCCTTGGATTATAGCAAAAAAGGCACCAAGATTAGGGGATACATTGGTGAGTAGTGAATATAGAAGAAGTAGATGTGAACCAATGTATATACAACCACCTAGAAAGGGCATATTTCCATGTGGACATTGTTCCATTTGTAGACATGTCAATAAAATTAGAGAATTTCAGGATTCCACAGATATGAGAACATATTTTATCAACTCTTTCGTTAACTGTTCATCGTCATGGGTAATATATAGAATTGTATGTCCATGTAACAAGATCTATATTAATAAGACAAAAAGAGAGCTTAGACGTAGAATAGGGTAACATCTAGCTAGCATCACTAACAAAGATGATGAGTCTCCATTAGCCATTCATTTTGAACAATATCATAACTCATCCCTAAAAGGAATAAAATGTGCAGCCATCTTTCAGTTGTCGTTGTCAAAGAGGAGAGGTAATAGGGAAAACTTTTATGTGGCACATAGTTGTCTTGCTGCTCTGGGTCTGCTCTGGGGGATCAGGGTGTCCTGGGGGGTAGTGGTTGGGATTGGTTGGGGTCACACCTTCTGGGGGGGTTCTATTGGGGGTGGGGGGAAGTTTTTGTGTGGGGGCGGGTGGAGGAGGGCAGGGAATGTATGGGATGTGCATTGTTATGTTTATTGTTTACGTCCAATAAATACATCCTGTTCATTAGCTATTGAGGTGCTGTATCCTTTCTTTACTTGGGGCTTTTTTGGAGTAAATAGATACCCAACATGCCAAACCTTAAATTTGTGTGAGCCTATGAAATGGCGACAAACTTCGGTACCGTATATTTTCTATATACGAAGCTTAATAAGCCCTTATAGGTCATCAGTTTACCGTTATGGAAGAGGTCTTGTGCTAGAATTATTGCTCTTACCCAGGCGTGCATGTAGATATGTAACATGTGTATCACAATCTATGTGCGTTTACCTTCGTACGTGTGTATATGTGGGGATGGGGTGAAGGGGCTTAAAATGTTTTGGGGGGGATGTTATGTGCTTTGGTGTAACTTTATTTTTGTCAATAAAAAAACATTTTTATCACATAGGGGACACAAAGTCCTCTATGGGATGATTTTTTGGTGACAGGTTTTCTTTATTGAGACATGCGATCCTTTGTGATCCATTATGATCCATTAGATGTATTTCCCCGGCTATTCTAACTGATCCGGAAGTGACGTCATGGAGTATGCCTGTCATTTTTATACACAATCCTGGTGGCTGCAGCCACCAGATTGTGTAGCAACCCCCCCTTGTCAGATCTGTAAGGTGTATGTACCTGGCAGCAAAAGGGTTAAAAAACCTAACCTATCTAGTCTTCATTTTTCTTTCCATTATTTTAGAATAGGTGCTGTCACAGAAGCTAAACAATAAATAAATGTAGTGCTACTCCTAAATATTAACAATCAATGTACCCTTATTTGAATAATATACCAATAAACATAGGTGTTAAATAAATTACACAAACTAAATAAAAACAAAAAAGTGCCACAATAAAAGGTGACGTACCTATAAAATGATATATAAATACCACCATGCAATGTGACACTAAATAAACTACATCAAATAATAGTGTTCTACAACTGAACTCAAACGTGGAGGTGAATAATGATCCAGTAAAAAAAGTGATACATCAAATACCACTAAATATAAAATATATAAACCATGCATAGGACTAGTGCATTTAAATGAAAAAAACAAGCCATACACTAGTGCCACAATATATAACAGAGGATAAATACCATAAATAAGTATTATATATGTGAAAATCTCAATATGTGCAATAAACGTACATCAAGCAAAAAATAAATAAAAAATATAAAAAATGTGTGACAAAATGTGCAAATCCTTGTGCAGACAACACACTAATTAGATCAAACTGAAAAGTCTGATCCATGCTCCACAGTCCAATAAGTGGATGATACCACTGCTTTAAATTCAACACTCATGCTGATAAAAGTGAAGTAACTGCTGGTACAAAATCCAACCGACGGCTAGATTAGCCTCTCACCTCCAGACTTCGACCCATGAGGGTCAAAGTGTATTGTGGGATCACACCCTCAGATCCTTGTAGCATGCAGCCTCTCCACTGGTCTGCTCTTCCCGCACACAGATCTCCCTATCAGGGGGGTTAGCACTCAGGAGTGGCTCCTCTCCAAATAAGGTATGGGTATGTGCCAGTAACTCAAACACAAAGACAATCTCCCATAGTGCAATATGTTTTATTCATCAAAAAGATCCAAATACAATAAAAATGCACTCAGATAGATCTTCAGTCTTTAACAGCTTCAAACCACATGCTTTTTGGGTGTACTCTGCATGGGTATAGGAAAAAGGTGCACCAAGATGGCCTCCACGCCAGAAGTGCGTCACTACTTCAGGCCGACGCGTTGCGTCACAATACCATGTGACTTCCTCAGGGCTCCTTTTATTTTTCCCAATGCTTTGAAGAAGTTGGGGTATTGGAATAGTAATAGATATCAATGTCCTGACCTTGTTATTACCTTTTTCTAGGTTCAGCTAAATGAGTTATTTGGATAATTGGCCACTGTTTTCTGGGTCAAAAAGAGAGCTGCAATCAGGAATTCACTCAAATTTGGTTTGGATAAAAATACATTTCAAGTTTGTGGTGTGAAAGGTTTGAGATGGAGGAACCTTACAGACCATTTAGTTTTTCTTTCAAGGCAATGGCCTTCTCTAGAGGTTTTAATTATTTATGCTGGAGGTAATAACCTGGACAAAGTTAAGACATGGTGTGAAGCACAGCAGAAATATAATTTATTTTTGTGTTGTTTTGTGGCCAACAGTCAGCTTGTCTGGTTTGTTTATAATTTTGAGTTCCTGTGCCCCGCATGGGGTGGGAGATGAGATTGATCTCCACAGGGAGCACAGACAGCATGGTGTTTTGTGGCTGTGAAAGGCCAGACTTGTCCAGCACCAGGAGTTTGGGGCTTGGTCAATTGAAAGGGCCATACTGTCTCTTTATGAATGGGAGAGCTTGAGTTAGGATGTACAGAGCCACTCCTGGCTGAGCCCTAACTAGGAGATGCATTGAACTGTGCTTTGCTTTGTGCAATGCTGGGACCTGTGGTCCTATATTGCCTGTGTAGTCTTGAAGCTGCGGCAAAGACACACAGCCCTCTGAAGACCCGTGAGGAGTTGGTGTCTACCTGCTTAGACTTCCTCTGCTGAGGCCACTGCTGGCTGGTAAGTCCCTGGATCGCTACCCTGTGAACTGTCCTCTGCTGAGTGCCCGGACCTCCTGCCTGCCAGAGCTACCTTCTGCTGTGTGCCCTGATTACCCTGCCTGCCAGAGCTACCCTCTGGTGTGTGCCTTCTGTTGTGTGCCTGAACTTACCCGTTGCTCGCCTGAACTGCCCCTCTGCTGTACCCAGATTATCTTCGCCTGCCAACCTGCTTGCTGCTGAGTGCATCTGCAAGCCTGCCTGCGGTTGAGTGACCCTGCCAGCCTGCCTGCTGCTCAGTGTCCCTGCAAGCCTGCCTGCTGCTGAGTGTCCCTGCAAGCCTGCCTGCTGCTGAGTGTCCCTGCAAGCCTGCCTGCCGCTGAGTGTCCCTGCAAGCCCTCTGCTGTGTGCCCTGATTACCCCTTGCCTGCCTGAACTGCCCTCTGCTGTGCCCGGACTCTCTTTGCCTCAACTGCCCCTCTGCTGTGTGCCCGGATTACCCCTTGCCTACATGAACTGCCCTCTGCTGTGCCCAGACTCTCTTTTCCTCAACTGCCCTCTGCTGTGTGCCCGGATTACCCCTTGCCTGCATGAACTGCCCTCTGTTGTGCCTGGACTCTCTTTGCCTGAACTGTCCCTCTGCCGTGCGCCCAGACTACCCCTTGCCTACCTGAACTGTCCCTCTGCTGTGAGCCTGGATTACCCCTTGCCTGCCTGAACTTCCCTCTGCTGTGCCCAGATTATCTTTGCCTGAACTGCCCCTTTGTTGTGTGCCCAGATTACCCATTACCTGCCTGAACTGTCCTCTACTGTGTGCCCCGGACTTACCCCTTGTTGCCCTGATCAAGTGTCCTAAATCCCTCAACAAAAACCTTGTGTGCCCACTGCTCTCCGTGTGTGTTCTGTCCCGCCTACACCTCCGTCACACATGGGATCTGTTGCATGAAATGAAAAGAGATTTATCTTCATGTAACTAGTTGTTTTCTCATACTACCATTATGTTCTCTGAGATGTTACCTAGACTTCTTTGGAAGGCCTCAAGTAATCTCTGATATTTAGAAAAAAATATGGAAATGTCTCAATAGAACCATACACAATTCTTTAAGAATATTGTACCGGCACTCTGATCTTGAAGAATTTTTATCAGAATTTTAATAAATAATTTAATAAATAATCATAAAAAATTATAATATAATAATAAATTTAATTCAATAATATAATCAAACCAAAAACACTTAAATTTGAAATATAGCTCCAAGTTCGCACATCACTGAGCAAAGTCGCAAAATCGTTTTCAGTGTCTGATGATGAATTTCCCCACGAATCATTATCACTCAATTCTGCAAGTAGTTCTAATTTACTATCGCTGTTCTATAGCTGGTCTAAAACCAATTTTGACCTACAGGGACGCTTTTTGGACGCCATGGACATTTCTCAGTTTCCAGGCAGAAAGAACAGTACAAATTTAGGCAGGGCACAGGACAAAGCACTAGGGACAAAATGTATGTGAAATGGTTTGATACAGTAATGTTTTACTATGTGATTTTAGTGAATTTAGTGAATGCCACTTTTTGTCATTTTCAAATTTCCCGCCGTTCTGTCTCCGTACGTCCCGACGTCGCAGGGGACGTAACCCAGGAGACAGATGCCGGCATCGCCGAAGGACATTACAGGGGACACTGCAGGGGGGACATCGCGGGAGTGCAAGACAAGGTAAGGGAAGAACAGATCCCGGAGCAGCGCTGCAAGGTATTCCCAAGTGTAGATCGGGGTTACCGCTTGTGGTACTGAAACTTTACCCCGAGCTCCACTCGGGAATACCGCCAGGGAGGCTGCAGTGGTTGTAAACCTCAGACATGAAATTTGAGCAAAGCACATATTTCTATAGTGTTCACTTGCCTCTCTCCAAAACACTAAGTGTAATTTCTCTCTGTAGTCCTGTTCCTCTATTATCAGCATGAGTCACTTCTGACAAGTTTTCCTAATACCAAGAACTAAAAGGTGATGGGGAGGGATCCCCAGCTGATTGACAGCCTCAACTCTGCTCCTGTGAGCAGTGTGAAAGAGGGTGTGTCCCTTCCCTCCAATCCACTCTCGGAGCTCTTGTACCTTTCTACAGCTCCCTGCCCCTGCCTTGTAAGTTTATCTAAAACTGATTTCAACTGATTTGGAACTTGGTTTCATTAAGATTAAGGGAGCACCAGACCACGAGAGAAGCAGAGATGGATACTAACAGAATAACGGCCCTTTCACACAGGTGTTCAGTCTGGATTTGTCTGTCCATTATTTAGACAAAGCTAGATTAAACCACAATATACAGTATGCTATGTGTGATTGGATAAAAGCATACATACATCCATTTACACTGCTCAAAAAATTAAAGGAACACTTTGAAACCACATCAGATCTCAATGCAGAAAAATATCATGCTGAATATCTATACTGATATGGACTGGGTAATGTGTTAGGAACATAAGGATGCCCCATCATTTGATGGAAATGAAAATTATCAGCCTACAGAGGACTGAATTCAAAGACACCCCGAAAATCAAAGTGAAAAAATGATGCAGCAGGCTAATCCACTTTGCTGAAATTTCATTGCAGCAACTCAAAGTGGTACTCAGTAGTTTGTATGGCCCCCGTGTACTTGTATGCATGCCTGACAACATTGGGACATGCTCCTCATGAGACGATGGATGGTGTCCTGGGGTATTTCCTCCAAGATCTGGACGAGGGCATCACCGAGCTCCTGGAAAGTCATTGGATGGACCAAAACATGATATCCCAGAGGTGTTCTATTGGATTTAGGTCAGGCGAACATGGGGGCCATTCAATGGTATAAATTCCTTTGTCCTCCAGGAACTGCTTGCATACTCTCGCCACATGAGGCCGGCCATTGTCGTGCACCAGGAGGAACCCAGGACCCACTACACCAACGTAGGGTCTGACAATGAGCCCAAGGATTTCATCCCAATACCTAATGGCATTCAGGGTGCCATTGTCTAGCCTGTAGAGGTCTGTGAGTCCCTCCATGGATATGCCTCCCCAGACCATCATTGACCTACCACCAAAACTGTAATGCTGAACGATGCTACAGGCATCATGGCTTCTCCAGACCCTTTCATGTCTGTCACATGTGCTCAGGGTGAACCTGCTCTTATCTGTGAAATGCACAGGGTGCCAGTGGCAGACCTGCCAATTCTGGTGTTCAATGGCAAATGTCAATCAAGCTCTATGGTGCCGGGAAGTGAGCACAAGGCCCACTAGAGGACTTCGGGCCCTCAGGCCATCATCATGAAGTCTGTTTCTGATTGTTTGGTCAGAGACATTCACACCAATGGCCTGCTGGAGGTCATTTTGTAGGTTTCTGGCAGTGCTCATCCTGTTCCTCTTTGCACATTTGGGTGATTTCTATTATCACCCAAATGTTCCAATAGCCAAATAGCCAAACAACTATTTGATAATAAATGGCTTCATATGATCATCATCCTTCAATAAAAGCATTTTTTGGCATGATCAGTCATATTTTCAATATCAATGCCAAAATTTCACAATTTCTGCCAGGGTATGCAAACTTTTGAGCACAACTGTATAAGATGTTGATAAAATGTAGATGACACAGAGTAACTTG
Source organism: Staurois parvus (assembly GCF_062004578.1). NCBI lineage: Eukaryota > Metazoa > Chordata > Amphibia > Anura > Ranidae > Staurois > Staurois parvus. The sequence continues at coordinate 5,553,538 of NW_028317886.1, forward strand.
CCACAGTACAATCATCTCAGTGACCTAACACATATAGCATTGAGGGGCTAGGGTACTGTCAATATAAGCATATCATCTCTAGCATCTCACCCTTCCTTTTGTGACATTTTCTTTACCGTCCGTATCGGCAATCCTTTTACAGTATGGCAGCAGCTCCGCCAACTGGCGTCTTGTTCGCTCCTGTACAATGTACACAGTGCCAGCGGTATGGATAGTCCACAGTAGGTGTGAGGCTAGAAAAGCTTATTGCCCTTGAGTGAAATGGAGGATGAGAAGTTATTCCTTAAAGTAATTGTACTGTATATGTTTTAATTAGATCAGACTTCTACTTTAATCCAACATTTCTTTTTTCTCTCATAATCTCTGATTTATTCTAATTTTTACTTATTAAAATCATGCTTCACTTTCTTATGCACTGTTGTTGTATTTAAGTTTATGAAAGTTCAGGAGAGTATTAAAATGCAGCTTTAGTTTACCAAACAGAGTGATTTCTCTGCAGTTGTGATAGACTCTGTAAATACAAGTGATGATGCACTTATCAGTATTGCAAATAGCTTTTACGCAGATGTCTACAGTTTGTTCATGAATTTCCAGTCATTAATCAGGGGGTTTGTCAAAATGAGCAAGAGCAGCTGTACCTTTCCCATTGGCTTGCTAACCAATTCCTCTGTAACAACACCATCTCTAGGACATTATGTAGTTTGCAGATAGTAAAAAAGTTGTTGTTTTTTTGTGATTTGTAAAAACATTTATTTCTAATAAAATAAATTGAAAATTGAGGCCAGTGCATTAAAGAAAACCTTTAACTAGAGAAAAAATTATTTATTAGTTTTCCAGTTAATGACAGTACAAGGTCCTTTAGCATCCAAAGCAAAAAGCATGTCTCTCTCCCAATGAACGATGAACCACTGCAGCATCATAGATTGCAGAACTGACACTTTTTGCTTCCCACTTTTTCTGAAGCTCCTTTGCTGAAAGTGGCGAACCCTTTGACCTGGCTTTGTTTCCAGCTGTCTCTGGTTTCAGCATTTTCTGAATCACTGACTTAGAACAAACCTGCAACAATTAACCACTTAAGCTGGCAATTGCATGGTCATGCAACACTATGCGCAAATAAAATGTATATAATTCTTTCATACAAATAGAATGTTCTTTTGATGGTATTCAGGGGTGGACTGACCATTCAAGCTCTTGAGCACTGCCCGGGAGCCTGGGGTCAGTAAGGGGCCCCATGAGATGCCCCTGGTACCTTTTTATAGGCTTTTTTGGGTGTGGTTTGAGTGTGGGCAAGGACACAGGGGCCCCATGATCCCCTATTGCCTGGGGGCCCCATGAGTTGTCAGTCTGCCCCTGGTGGTATTTAATCACTACTTAGTTTTTCATTTTTTTATATAAATGAAAAGTCTGAAATTTTTGAAAAAAAAATATATATTCTAATTTCTGTTAATAAAAACATATCCATCTAATTCTTCATAAATTTGAGCCAAAATGTATTGGGCCACGTTTCTTTAGTAAAAACAAATCCAAGTAAGTGTTTATTAATTGATTTTTGTGAAGTTATAGCGTCTTCAAACTATGGTATATATCAAATAAAATCCATCAATTAGGATGTACTGACGGCCAATCTCATTTCTTAAGGCTCTTAAAAAGCCAAGACAGTTCAAATATCCCCCAAATGGCCCCTTTTTTGGAAAGTAGATAGCCTGAGGTATTTAGTAAGAGGCATGGTGAGGTTTTCGAAGTTGTAATTTTTGTCACATAATTTGAAAACGAAATAAAAAAATTTTCACGCTTTTTTCACTTACTGTCACCAACACAATACAGCGTCATCATATGACAAGTGTGGTGGTAATCAGGGACACTGAATTGTGACAGTATGTTTAAAAAAAACCTAAAAACAATTTTTATATAATTTTTTATTTTCTATTTTTTTTACATACTTTCATCAGAGTAGTTCAGTGTCATTATAGTAACTCTCTGGGGGGGGGGGGGTGATCACGGATTTTTTTTACACTTTGATTGCTGTTACAGTGAGGATCTCTGTAACAGCAATGCTTTGAACTTTCCTTAATGAGTTTCATTCATAACAGCTGTAATTACTACTGACTGTTATTGGCTACAGCTAATCACATGAGATTGTGTGCTTTGACTGGCCCAGGTACCATGTGATAGCTGTGGGCCAATTACATGGTATATGAAGCAGAAGCAGAACTGTTATGAATGAGATTCATTCATAGCATTTGAAGCCCATGTCCAGGATCCGTCTGTGTGTGGTGGCTCTTGATGCACTGACTCCAGCCTCAGTCCACTCCTTTGGGAACATTCATCTTGTTTTGCAATTACCTTTCCCTCCTTATGGAGGGTGTCAATGATGGTTTTCTGCACAACTGTCAGGTCAGCAGTCTTTCCCATGTTTGTGATTCCTACTGAACCAGACTGAGAGACCATTTAAAGGTTCAGGAACCCTTTGCAGGTGTTATGGCTTAATTAGCTGATTAGAGTGGGACACTTTGAGCCTAGAATATTGCACCTTTTCACAATATTCTATTTTTCTGAGTTTGTGGATTTGGGGTTTTCATGAGCTGTAAGCCATAATCATCACAATTATGACAAATCACGGCTTGAACTATCTTGCTTTGCATGTAATGAGCCTATCTCATATATTAGTTTCACCTTTTATTTTGCATTACTGAAATAAATGAACTTTTGCACGATATTCTAATTTTTCGAGTTTCACCTATACTAGATTGTGCCTGCATATGCCACCTAGCCACAGTAAAATTACTCTGGGCGTTCTGCAAGTGGTTTTTAAAGTCAAAATGAAGTCTGGCCTCCTGACTAGCACAGTGATTCAAGGTCAGTGACTCAGGGAGTAGGGGAACTAGAGAATTATTATGACAGCCAAATAATTTTCAGAAAGAGAGGTCAGCAAAGAGATGAGCCGCCTTTATCTTTTTCTACAAGTTTCTTTTAAAGGTCAATCCGATCTCACTAAAGATTGCTGAGTTTTCTTCAAAAATGTAAAAATATCAAGTTTACGCATTTTAAATATTAGCTATTTTATTCCTATGCAGTTCAAGTACTCTTTGGAGCTGATTTACTAATGACATGGAATTTTCAGTTTAGCCACTTGCTAATTGCGCTATAGCAGAAATAACAGCTACAGCGCGGTTGTCCAGTTCTGGGAGGGCATCATATGAAGTCCTCCCAGAACGCGCCCTCCCACGTGCCCCCACCAGCAGGCACCCAGTGATCTCTATGATCTCTGTGTCCTACGAACACAACTGATTTACGTGATGAGAATAAACGGCCAATTACAGGATCCTTTTACCCCATGATCAGCTGTGTCCAATTATACAGCAGATCACAAAGTAAATACAGTTGCTGTCGCAGTGTGAGGAAGGCACTGCTGATAACCAGCAAATGTGTCCTGCAGTGCCTCAAACTAGTGCCCAGCAGTACCACCCGTACAAGCAGTTGCGTCCATCAGTGCCACTCATCAGTGCCCATCGATGCCGCCAGTCAATGCTGTCAGTAAGTGCCATCAGTCAGTGCCACCTATCAGTGCCCATCAGTGCCGGCCTATCAGTGACCATCATTGCTGCATATCAGTGCGGCATCATCAGTTCCTCCTCTTCAATGCCCACCAGTGCCACCTCATCAGTGCCACCTCATCACTGCAGCCTATCAGTGCCTATCAGTGCTACCGATCCGTGCCACCTCATCAGTGCCTATCAGTGCTGCCTATCAGTGCAGCCTCATCAACACACATCAGTGAAGGAGAAAAATGTTATAATAGAAACAAAGAAAAATTTTTTTTTTCAAATTTGTTTCTCTTTTTTTGTTTATAGTGCAAAAAATAAAACACCCAGCGGTGATTAAATACAACAAAAAAAAGCTCTATTTGTGTGAAAAAACTGATAAAAATTTCATATGGGTACAGTGTTGCGTGAACATGCAATTGTCATTCAAAATGTGACAGTGCTGAAAGCTGAAAATTGGTCTGGACAGGAAGGGGGTAAAAGTGCCTGGTAGACAAGTGGTTAAAAAGGGATGGTTCATTTAGCTCCATAAATAAACTAAAGATATATTTCCATCTATCATTCAGCCATGTACAAGCAAAACTCCTGCTTATTTTTTCATTTTCCTTGCACATTATTGGGTATCCAGTGATAGCCTCTGCATTTCTCTCCAGTTTCTGTTAAGCTTAAAGTGGTTGTAAACCACAGACATGAAATATGAACAAAGCATAACCCCAAGGGCGTATCTGCTGCGAGGCAACCTAGGCATTTGCCTAGGGCGGCACTTTTCAAGGGGGTGGCACGGCGGCAGTGCCACCCCCCCTTTTCCCACAGAAGGGACACTTCCATGGGAAAGATACAGGGGCAGGGCCGCCATGGCTGAGGGACCAGCTGCAGAGGAGAGCAGAGTGGTGGGCGGATCACCGGAGTGCGCTCGGAGCGCATGAGGGGCGGGGCCTGCTGTAAGCGTGCCGGTATCCAGGTGAAGGCCAGAAGGCAGAAGCAGAAGAGGACGATGTCAGGGGGGCGGAGCCGACCCGCTCCTTTGCAGCAGCCGCTGGAGATCGAGGGGGAGAAGGGACACAGGCACCCGTCCTGGAATGATCCTGACACCATCTGGAGGAGCCGCTGCTGGACAGGTAAGTGTTTGGAGGACTGATGCTCCCTCGGTCCTGTCTCACTGTCCCCTGATACACTGCCCCCCCACCTGTTCTACTTCCCTCCCCCGTCCCATTGCCCCCCATCCATCACACTGCCCCCTGCCCCCACATGTCACCCTGCCCCACAACTGTTCCACTTCCCCCTCCTGTCCCCCACATTGTCCCTATACCACCCATCTGTTCCCACTGCCCCCCTGTGCTCCTCCTGTCCATCTGCCCCTCATCTGTCCCTCTGCGCTTCTCCTGTCCATCTGCCCCTCACCTGTCCCTCTGCGCTTCTCCTGTCCATCTGCCCCTCACCTGTCCCTCTGTGCTTCCCCTGTCCATCTGCCCATCACCTGTAGCACTGCACTCCTCCTGTCCAGCTGCCCCGATCCTGTCCCATGTCCCCTGTCACGCTGCCCCCCACCTATCCCTCTGTGCTCCTCCTGTCCCACTGCCCCTCCCCTATCCTTCTGTGCTCCTCCTGTCCATCTGCCCCTCACCTGTCCCTCTGCGCTCCTCCTGTCCAGCTTCCCCGATCCTGTCCCATGCCCCCTGTCACACTGCCCCCCACCTATCCCTCTGCACTCCTCCTGTTCCTCTACCCCTCACCTATCCTTCTGCGCTCCTCCTGTCCCTCTGTGCTCCTTCTCCTATCCCACTACCCCTCACCTGTCCCACTGCGCTCCTCCTGTCCCACTGCCCCTCACCTGTCCCACTGCACTCCTCCTGTCCCACTGCCCCTCACCTGTCCCACTGCGCTACTCTTGTACCGCTGCCCTGATCCTGTCCCATGCCCTCCCATCACGCTGCCCCCCATCTGTCCCTCTGCGCTCCTCCTGTCTCACTGACCCTCAACTGTCCCACTGCGCTCCTCCTGTCCCACTGCCCCTCACCTGTCCCACTGCCCCTCACCTGTCCCACTGCGCTCCTCCTGTCCCTCTGTGCTCCTTCTCCTGTCCCTCTGTGCTCCTTCTCCTGTCCCACTGCGCTCCTCCTGTCCCACTGCCCCTCACCTGTCCCACTGCGCTCCTCCTGTCCCACTGCTCCTCAACTGTCCCTTTGCACTCCTCCTGTCCCACTGCCCCGAACCTGTCCCATGCCCCTTGTCATGCTGCCCCCCACCTGTCCCTCTGCGCTCCTTCTGTCCAGCTGCCCCGATACTGTCCCATGCCTCCTCCTGTCCCTCTGCGCTTCTCCTGTCCCACTGCGCTTCTCCTGTCGCGCTGCCCCGATCCTGTCCCATGCCCCACTTCACGCTGCCCCCTACCTGTCCCTCTGGGCTCCTCCTGTCCAGCTGCCCCGATACTGTCCCATGCACCCTGTCCCACTGCCCCTCACTTGTCCCACTGCGCTCGTCCTGTCCCACTGCCCCTCACTTGTCCCAGGGGCGTATTTGCCACGAGGCAAACAAGGCATTTGCCTAGGGTGGCACTTTTCAGGGGGTGGCACGGCGATGTACGTATAAATGGTGTCAGTGGGAGTAATAGTGCCCCATCATTAGTGTCAGCGTGGGAGGAATAGTGCCCCCTCATTGGTGTCACTGACACCAATGAGGGGGCACTTTTCCTCCCACTTACACCAATGATGGGGCACTATTCCACTGACACCAATGATGGGGCACTATGCCTCTGGGCCTCCCACTGACACCAATTATGGGGCACTATTCCATCCACTGACACCAATTATGGGACACTATTCCTCCCACTGATTCCAATGATGGGGCACTTCCTCCTACTGACACCAAAGATGGGGCACTATTCCTCCTACTGACACTAATGATGGGGCACTTCCTCCCACTGATACCAATGATGGGGCACTATTCCTCCCCCTGACATCAATGATGGCGCACTATTCCTCCCCCTGACACAAATGATGGGGCACGATTCCTCCCACCGATGATGGGGCACGATTCCTCCCACTGACACCAATGATGGGGCACGATTCCTCCCACTGACACCAATGATGGGGCACGATTCCTCCCACTGATACAAATGATGGGGCACTATTCCTCCCACTGATACCAATGATGGGCACTATTCCTTCCACTGATACCAATGATGGGCACTATTCCTTCCACTGATACCAATGATGGGGCACTATTCCTCCCACTGATACCAATGATGGGCACTATTCCTCCCACTGATACCAATGATGTGGCACGATTCCTCCCACTGATACCAATGATGGGCACTGTTCTTCCCACTGATACCAATGATGGGGCACTGTTCCTTCCACTGATACCAATGATGGGCACTATTCCTTCCACTGATACCAATGATGGGGCACTATTCTTTCCACTGATACCAATGATGGGGCACTATTCCTCCCACTGATACCAATGATGGGCACTATTCCTTCCACTGATACCAATGATGTGGCACGATTCCTGCCACTGATACCAATGATGGGCACTATTCCTTTCACTGATACCAATGATGAGGCACTATTCTTCCCACTGACACCAATGATGGGGCACTATTCCTTCCACTGATACCAATGATGGGCACTATTCCTTCCACTGATACCAATGATGGGCACTATTCCTTCCACTGATACCAGTGATGGGCACTATTCCTTCCACTGATACCACTGATGGGGCACTATTCCTCACACACTGACACTAATGATGGGGCACCATCCTCTATGTAATGTTAAAAAGAGGGAGTTATGTTTCTTTTAACTAACCCTGTCTGCACTATGCTGGCAGACATTGTTGTTATTTGTAAACTAGATGGTTTTTTAACAAAGGGTTAAAGATCTCAAGGCTTGGGTAGTAAATAATATGTTAATGCATTTGTAGACTTCTTTTGGGGGGTTTATGAGAAATGACCCTCCCCAAACACGATAGTGCGCAAAACTTGTGAGTAAATAAAGAGAACCAGAACCTTCATTAAGTGGGAGAGTGGGTTTGATACAGTGGTGTATCATCCATGGGTGCAAAGTGTGCACTGCACACAGGCCCCAAGGGGGATGGGGCCCACTCTGCTCTGACCCACTCTGCAACCATGGTTGAAACACATTTGAGGTGCCTTGATACTCGCTCACACAGATCCTGTTTTAGGAGCTGAGAGCAGCTGCCTGGGATGGGTACTGCTTCTCTGAAAGTGGGAGCGAGGCGCTGATGTCATCCACTAGAGCCTGGGAGAAAGAAATATGCAATGCCTGTAAGAGATGTGCTTGAGCCTGGTGAGGTCAGTGAATTTAGGGGGCATAAAAGCTGGAGGGGGGTTGGGAAGCCTGAGGAAGGGTAAGACCTACAATACAATATAATGTACATTACATACTTCAAAGTGTTCATTATCTCAGCAGTTGTTTATAGTTCAGCAGTCCCTGACTATTTTAATGAAGGTCTTCTGTAAGGTAGGCTCTCTGACTATTTTCAGTGTACACAAAATCAGATGTAAAGGAAGGGCTTTATTGTTTAATCAATAAATGGGGCCCAGCTTATGATTTTATGATACAACGGCCCTGGTTTGATAATGAAGTTGACAGTGCCCTCACCCAGAACAGGGCCTCTGTGAACAGTGGGGATTCCTATCCTGGGAAAATAATCAGTTATCTAATCAAAGCAAGCAGAGGAACTACTGAAACCAGTATATAACATTAACCATAAGTACGTTGTATATAGATGTACACCAGTATGGAAATAATAGGTTTTATATAATAAAAAGTTGATAATATAGTCCAATTTCCCTACTCAACACAGACATCAAACTCTATGCAAAAATTATAGCACGCAGACTACTCCTCTATCTTCCTTCTCTGATACACCCAGACCAAGTAGGATTCATACCAGGCCGCCAAGCACCTGACGCTACCAGAAGACTTATATCCTTCATCACTTAGAACACACCAAACAACGCTCTATGCTTTTATCACTAGACACTGATAAAGCATTCGACCGCATACACTGGCTATTTATGCAAATGACCTTACAGAAATTTGGCATTACAGGTTGGATGTTAAATATTATCACTATACTCCTTCCCTTCAGCCAGAGTATTAACAGATGGAACATTATCAGATCCCTTTGATATTACCAATGGTACCAGACAAGGCTGCCCTCTATCTCCTGTCATATTTGCATTACTCATTGAAACCCTAGCCTCTAAACTTCGAGACGATCCAATGTTCACTGGCATAAGACACCTTAACACTGAACACAAAATTAGCCTATTTGCAGACTACATCATATTGATGATTACCAACCCAAGCAAATCCTTTCAAACAATACGCACCCATCTTCAACAATATACGACGGTCTCCTACTATAAACTAAACAAGCCCAAATCCTCAATCTTAAACCTCCACACGCCATATTTCACTCAGCTATCCCTTACTAAACAATTCCCCTTCACCTGGGAAAAAAATAACATCCCATACTTAGGAATCAAACTCACTGCTACAACAGACCAATTATTTACTTCGAAGCACAAAAAATTACTTAAAACTATACCCCAAGAAATTACCAACCTTCGTACCTCAGAACTATCTAAAATAGGTAGTGTCGACATTAAAAATGCTCATCCTGCCAAAAATTCTCTATATTTTCCGTACACTTCCCATACCAGCCCCTAATACCTTCTTCTGCAAACTTCAATTGATACTTACCAGATTTTTATGGAATTCCAAAAAATCTAGATGTACCACCAATCTCTTAATAAGACCACCCTCCAACGGAGGCGCTGGCCTTCCACATCTTAAATCCTACAATAATGCCATTCTCCTGAACCAAATATATTTTTGGTGGAACCCAACCAGAGAAAAAATTTGGTCCACAATGGAAACCTCACACTTCCTTCCATCCACTTAAACCCCACCATCTACTCTTAACTACAACATTATCACAAACGACTTACCATTTAAAACACCCATGTATCCAAGCCACTCTTCAAGCTTGGAAAGATCTCTTATCCACAGATTACGCAGACTCTTTTTCTACCCAAACCATTCCCCCTCTTGCTGGTGACAATGCGGGAACACAGGCTCCGCTCTAGACATACTATGGTCCTGCAATTCCATTAAATCCTTCTGGAATAGTGTATTCCAACTAATAGATTAAGTTTCCAAAATAATGATAAACCCAAATCTGGCACTCACGCTCTTACACGTCGGGATTAACAAATTCCCATATACCTCCCGTACCACCAATATCCACATACTCTATGCAGCAAAACTAAATATAACCCAATTATGGAATACCACCACTGCTCCTTCCCTTAAATCGCTAATTTCAGATCTTAACTTCCAATGCGAAATGGAAAAAAGACTGGCTCTTAACAATTCCACCCAACACAAGTTTAATTCCTTATGGTCTAACTGGTTACAAAACCCTAACTGCTCTGTAAAACCCTGATACCTTACAAATGATTGATCTACCCATCCACTTCAGACTGGTACTCCCTCCCCACTCCATCACAGTTACCCCTCCCCACTACCCCCCCTATTATTCTCCCCCTGTTCAATACCCCCTTACTACTCCACCCCACGGTTCAGTTTAACCCCAAAAGCATACCTCTGATGTTTATGCTGCAACCCTAACTCTAACCCCAGCCAAAAGGTGGGGTAACTTTCTATTAAAGTTGTATTGTATGCATACAATCTATACTGAACCAAATGTCTTCTTCCTGTTACATTTTTGAAAATTTTCAATAAAAATTATTGAAATTAAAAAGTTGATAATAGTACATACATCAAGTACAAACAGGTATTATCATCATTGGGACCAACAAGATTCCTGGTGGAATTGTGCATGTATACCTGGTTAGTTATTAATAAAGATACCTCCAGATGAAAGTTGCAGCAAAATTCAGTTACAGGGGCCCCTAAGGGTGATTGCAATACAGTGTCTGTCACAGTGTCAGACCTGAAGACAAGATCTGCAGGGAGATCCTCCAACTGTTGTCCAATCAGCCTGGAATGCAGCTTCTCACCAGTAAAAACTGTGTTTTGGCACTGGAAATCAGAGTCATCTACTTTGCATCTAAGTCCCTAGCAGTTTGTAATGTACACGTTAGAAATTTTCATTTCATTTCGGATGCATTTGTTCAATAATTTTGTTTAGTTAAATTTTTTTTTAGAATTTGTTTCCTATCTTTGGCATTAGTTTCATATACTCGTTGGTCTGGGTGGATTCAAAAACTGTTGCAGTTTTTTTGGAAGATTGCTATATATTAGTTTTCGATTTTGATATTTCTGTTGGATTCATTATTCATATATCAAAACTATTCGGAAGGAATCAAGATATATCAGACACAATGGAGTAACTAATGCAAAATTCAGCAGGCTCACAAATTTTTCAAACCTGAGAATTGCATCAGACAGTGGAACTGAACTGACTGTGACAATTACACATTCAATTTAAATAACACATTTACTCAAATTTGAATTATTGAATGAATTTGAAAATTGAATCAATTTCCGCATGGGTCCAAACTACTATTGCATCAGGTGATATCCTCTGAATGAAGCGAATGCATTCGTTAATGTCGGTATAGCTTTTTTTTGGATTCGTTGACGTTCGTTACTCTGTCCATTTGGAGATTTGTATACATCCAGATCTCCAAAAATCACATTTTCATCCAAAAATCGATTCGTACTGAAACGAACCACACATGTCTAGTTTCTAATCTGTCATGCAACTGCAGCTCTAACTTCAATAATTGGCTGTTGGATGCCTAACCTGGCTCTAGTCTATACTAGATATTGAACCCTAAACTAAAGCTAGCTATAGAATCCTGAACCAAAAGGAACAGTGTTAACTAAAAATGGCTTTATATAAACTCTGTTGCAATAAACAGGTTCGCTAATATACTGGAAGGTGACCACAGAGCAGCAGACCCCTACACATGGTATAGTTGAAGGGATATTTTTGACACCCCAAAGGGTGGTGTAATTGTAGTAAATGGTGTACAGAAGGTTGTTACAGTAGTCTACTAAAAAAAGATTGTATATTTTATAAGAAATGGGGAGAGCCAAAAGCAGGGGTTTTGAAAAGGTGGAGATCCACCTGAACAACATGAAAGAGAACAAAGATCACTGGGGTTCAGCACCATTTAAAAAAATGAATTAATTAAAGAGCCAGGCATAATAGTAAGGAAAATGTAGAAAAATATAATAAAACAAATATCACTGTAAAAACACAAACCTAGCCTACCTTAAAAATGGACAGTGTCAGTCAGCAGGGCAGTGGATGGTGTCAGTAGAGCAGTGGATGGTGTCAGTCATTAGGGCAATGGGCACTATCAGTAGGGCAGAGGTTGGTGTCAATTGTATTTTTTATTATTTCTCATTAATTGTTTTAGGAGCCCTGTCGAAAGGGGACCACTTTGGGGAGGGGCCGAGAGCAGAAAAAAGGAGGAACAAGGATGGCAGGAGCAGCAGGGGAGGCGTTTACTAGAACCAATCCCCTGGATTTTCCTTCTGCAGCAGCTGTACACTGGTGGGAGGGCGAGGAGGAGATTCTAGCTTTCAGTGGCTCCAGGAGGACAATAAAGGGGATCATCAGAAGGCAGGTATTTTAAAAATCTGAATTCCCAGCAAGTGGCTGGGGATTGGGATTTTTTTACCCCTTGCCCTAGTTCCATAAGGTGGCTGCCTAAGCAGCTGTATGCTCGTGGGACGGCGAGGAGGAGATGCTAGCTTTCAGCTGCTCCAGGAGGATGATAAAGGGGATAGTCGGAAGGCAGGTATTTTAAAAATATGAATTCCCAGCAAGTGGCTGGGGATTGGGATTTCTTTGCCCCCCCCCGCCCTGGCTCCCTAAGGTGGCTGCCTAAGCAGCTGTATAATTGGCACCAGAATAAGGCTGCTTAGGCAGCTGCCTTAGGGCACCAGGGTAGGGGGGGCAGAAAAATCCCAATCCCCTGCCACTTGCTGGGAATTCAGATTTTTAAAATACCTGTCCACGGGAGAGAGGGGGAGGGAGGACACTGCTGATGGGGGAAAGGGGGCTAAAGGTCACTGCTATGAGGGAAAGGGGGGGGCAGAGGACGCTACTGTGGGGGGGTGATCTGAAGGGCGATAGAGGACACTGTTATGGGGGTGGACCTGACCATAGCAGTGTCCTCTGCACATCACCTCCCCCCCGTAGTGTCCTCTGGCCCCCTTCCCCCCCATCAGTGTCCCCTGCCTCCCCCTTCCCTCCCATAACAGTGTTTCCAGCAGTATCCTACCTCTGTACAAAAAGGTGTGGAAGGCAGCACAGTTCTGGACTGACAGCATCTTCCCCCTTTCCCCAGCCTCATTCACTGCTGCTGTGATCCTCAGTGCACAGCGGGGAGCGGAAGGCAGCACAACTCAGGACGGAGGGTAGGAGGAGGAGCTGGCCAAATTAACTTTTCATATTAACAAGCTGGTAATTGGGTATTGGGATTGACCTAGCAATCAATGACCTGCATGCTAATATAAAAGTTCAGTTGGCCAGCTCCTCCTTCTACCCTTCGTCCTGAGTTGTGCTGCCTTCCGCTCCCCGCTGTGCACTGAGGATGACAGCAGCGGAAGAGGTTGGGGGATGGGGGGGAGGGACCACCACCTAAAATGTGGGGATTGGTGGCGCAGGGACCTGTTCGCGGTCTACCGGACACCTGCCCACAGTCGACGGATAGACCTCAATCGATGGCTTGCCTACCCCCAGCCAAGAGTATAGTGAGGGACTCTCCCCTTCCCCCAAAGTGGCCTGTTAAAGAAACCATGGGGGAGATTTACTAAAACTGGAAAATAAATCATCTGGTGCAGTTGTGCTTAGTAACCAACCCGCTTCTAGATATTATTGTCAAACCTTAAATGAACTAGCTAAAGCTAGAAGCTGATTGCTGATTACTATGCACACAGGCACCAGATTCTGTGTGCTCCAGTTTTAGTAAATGTCCCCCCATGTGTCATGAGTAGGGATGAGCAAACCTAACTAGATTTGGTTCATGACCATATGTGGTAAGTGATGTGGCCCAGGATCCCTGGCACTGTGTTTACATTACAGCAGAGTAGGGAGTTTAGTTGGGTGAATGGACACAATTGGCTACAATAGTTTGGCAGGTCTGCAAATGGAGAATGGACTAGATTCATCTCAAACCCATTTCTGACTTTACTGCAAACCTCTTTCTTAGTCATGAGTCTGGGTATCGTTATTCGTCATCAAATGCCACATTCAAGAACAGCACAGCAATGAAAATGTTTAATTGGACTCGCTGTGATATACGAGTATGTTTAGTTATTGAACTGTTCTAACAAACCAATTCTAAGGCATTTATTTATTGCTATTGAGAAAGGAAAAAAGGAAGGGGGTTTTAATCTTTAAGAGGGATTTCAGTTGATGTGTTAAAGACTTTACCAGGTACCAATAGGAATAGTATGTTTTATATAAAAATATAATAGACACTGTGAATAGTATCATATTCATATTCTGGTTTAATTTGTTAGTTTAGAAAAAAAAACTTTGGGTTTGATTTACTATAGGCAAATAGACTGTGTACTTTGCAAGTGCAGGTACACTCTGCACGTGTTGTTGCTCCAGAGCATAGTAAATGAGGTAAAGCTTCACTTTACAAAGAATACTCAATTATGTGCAAGGAGAATTAAACAAACAAAACAAAACAGCATTTTTCTTGCACATGAGTAGAAGTTTGAAGTCAGCAGAGCTTTCTCTCATTTACTACTGCTCTGGAGCAGCAAAATACACATTCTATTTGCCCTTTGTAAATCAACCTCTCTGACTACTAAACGTTGTACAGCTATAGGGGTTGATTTACTAAACCTGGAGACTGCAAAATCTGGTGTAGCTGTTCATGGTAACCAATCCAACTTCCGTTTGTTCAATTAAGCTTTGAAAAAAAAAAAAAAATTAAAGCTGATTGGTTTCTTTTTTTTTATTACTATACGTTTTCATTGAGTTTATGTAATTAACAATATAAAAACAGTCAATACAACCAATAGAGATGGTAGTACAGGGTCCCAATGATACAGTGAAGCGAATCATAACAGTAACAATGATAACCAGCGATGCCGAGGTGAGGATTGATTTCAACATAAGTCTCACCTGGGCACCAGCATTATCGATTACTGAAGGCTTATAATAACGAAGCAAGCAATGAAATGGTAATGAGAAGGACACCTACATAAACAGGAAAATCATAAGAGCGAAAACGGTCTAACTTAGGGTTTAAACATATACCTACATTTCCTGCAAATCATATAGTCAATGAAAAGGGCAAAATGTGTGGGCAACGTCTTAAACTAAGGGTATTGATCCAGGATACTGAAGCCAGGGTTGCCAATTTTGAAAACATTTTGATGTTGTGAGTTGGTCTTTGGTAAATAAAAATTCATATAAAAGGTGGTCATTTAGTATGGTGGCGACTTTAGACAAAGGAAGGGTGGTCACATTTTTCTATCATCTGGCTACAGAGAGGTGAGCTTCTATAAAGATATGTGTTAGAAAGGTCTGAAAATGGGATGACCAATGTTCGGTACCAATGCCTTGTAGGCCCAATTTGGGATCAGGTCAGCAGGAAATATGGATCATTGATACAATAAAGTGAAAGATACTATTCCAAAATTTTAGAAGGAACAGACACTGCCACCAGATATGTATGAGGGTGAGGAGGAAGGGATTATAGTTGCAAGCTGCTGAGGTACATAATACCATTTATGTACTCATTTTTGTAGAGAGTCCCAGTGTGAGATGCATTTGGAGTGTTGTAGAGGTTTTCTGAGGGCAGATTGCCATTGCTCCATCAGTATAGACAAATTGAGCTTTAATTCCCACCATAGCATTGAGGGGAGTTTTGGATGTCGGTTGTGTTTATGAAGCACTGCGTAGAATGCTGAAATGCAGTTACTGGAGGCTGGGGAATTATATTGCATCAGGTTGTCTTCCAGTTTGGAGTTTTCACCCCAATGAATCAGTGAAAGAATCTGTGAAAGAATATGTTGAAATATAAGACATGTAGGAAATTTTTTTTACACAGGGCAATGTGTCCCGCCCAGAAGGCCTGAGAAGAGTGGAGAAAGGCAGAGATAGATTTGAGTTTAGTTATTGGATTATCAAGGTTGTGATGAAGAATATGGATACTAGGTGACATAAGCTGTACACCGAAGTAGGTTAGAGAGGCTGATGGAGCCCATGAGAGAAGACGTCCAAGATATACCTAATTTAGACGTCAGGTCTAAGGATATACCAATCATGTGAAACTCTGAATGATTAACTTTATATAGTGAGACAGAACTGAAATTCTCTAGGACGTCCTGTACCATCAGGAGAGAGTGAAGCAGGTCAGTAATTTAAAAGAGGACATCATCTGCATATAGGCCTATTTTGTGTTCAGTATCACCGACTAATATGCCAGAAATTCAGGGGTCAGTATGAATAGCATGGGCCAGAGGCTCTATGACTAGGGTGCAGGTGCCATTAGTAATCTGTAGGGGATTAGATAAAAGTCCTGATATCTAGACTCTAGCAGAGGGAGTCGTATATAGTGCATTAAAGTGTTACTAAACCTACAACAGTAAAGTCAGTCTGTATATGGAGTAAAGCATGCTTATTATACTCACTGTGGAACCTAAGGGGTTAATCCTCCACAATGTGTAAAAAGGATGTTTGATACTGTCTTCTTTGATCCTCCCCTTGTACCAGTGTGTGTCCCCTTAATATCTCCCGATAGAACAGAGGCTCAGGGCAAGCTGCACATGCTCAGTTTGCTCTGTATTGCTAGTGAACTTTTTTTTTCCTTGGGAGAGTGTATGTGATCAACACAGGGTCAATCAGCACTGTCCAGACAGAGGTCAGGGGTCCTGCATCCTCCTACAGGAGAATGAAAACTCCTATAAGCTGTAACCAGTGCTCTGCTGGACACTGATAGAAATTACAAGACCACTACAGTATATACAGTACTGCTGATGAGGAAAGGTATTTAGCTTTTTATATTTAGTATAATAGTTGCATTTCTATGTTCTGTATACTGTGGGAGACCAGATATAGTGAATTCAGGGTCCTGAGTTTAGTAACACCCATTTTGCACCCTGTTAGGCCAAAATTTTCAAGCACTGCAGTAAGTTAATGCTAATGTACCTTATCGAACGGCTTCTCTATTTCAAGAGATAGCAGAGGTGTTCGGTGATACTCTGCTCATTGTAGTGGGTTAATGAAGTGCCGGGTACTGTCAGGGGCTTCTCGTCAAGAGACAAATCCAACTTGATCTGGGTGCACAAATGTAGGATAAGATGGGCTATTCTAGTTGCAAGAAGCATGGCATAGACCTTAATGTCTGTATTAAGCATGAAGATAAGGTGATAGCTGACTGGAGCATCTGGTGATTTTCCTGGTTTGGGGATAGTCACAGCTTCCAGGTTTTCTTTAGAGGGAAGGCCTGTAGAGGCAAAACTATTGGACATATTATTAAGATGAGGGGCAAGGAGACCAGGGTAAGTCTTGACATATTCATTAGTAAAGCCATCAGGGCCTGGAGATTTATGTAAAGGTAGAGAGATTATTTGTTTAATTTCACTTTCAATAAAGGGGAGGATAGCATACTGAGTTGTTCAGGAGACACTTTGGGGAGTGTCAGACTGGAGAAATTGTTGTATGCTATCAAGCATAGGTGTGATTTAATCTGGAAAGGTGTTGAGATTATATAGTTGAAAATAAAAATCTCGAAAGATATTGGAATGCTTACTGGAGTCTGTCAATTTTTCATTATTGTGTCCTAGAAGGTACGCAATATTTGCTTTTGCAAGATGGCGATTGTGCTTTTTAGTTAGAAGGGAACCTGATTTATTGCCCTGAAAGTGAATTTAAGGCATCTAATAGAGTAGCCATGTCAATTCACATGTTTGCTAATTCACGTCAGAGTGCTCGGAGTTGGGTGTCAATTTGAATAGAAAATGACTTTTTATGTTGTTGCTTTAAGTTAGGGATTTTATTCGTAAGAGGATAGTATGGTCCAAACATTTACATCTCTCCATGGCTCCCATCTTCAGAAGTCCCCTAATAAATGCTTTATGGGCATTCCATACAACAGTGTCACCTTGTACAGCACCAGAGTTTAGGTGAAAAAAGGACCTAATCTCGGACACAACCTACTCCTTGTAAATGGGATTGTTATGGATCGAGAGTTAAGTTTCTAAACCATGGATAGATTTAGCCGGGGCGTTAGATTGGAGTTCAGTAGAGATAGGAGCGTGGTCAAATCATGTGATTGAGTCAATCCATGCCTTGGTAATAGATTTCAGGGTATACTTATCCACAAGGAAGAGGTTTATCCTTGAATAGGTCTTTTTGGAGTTAGAGTAGAAGGTGTAATCCCTCTCGGAGTCATGGAGGGAGCTCCAGGCATTGAATAGGTCCTCCAAAAAGATAAGAGAAGAGAGGGCAGTAGATCTTTTTCTTTGAGTGTTATCTGTGTGCGAGTCTATAGAGGGGCCCACCACCTCATTAAAATATCCACACAGAAAAAAGCGTTTGGAATCATGAAAGTAGATTTTGTGAATCAGGGTAGAATAGAATTGTTTTTGGTGGCGATTCTGGGCATAAAGATTAACTGGGGTGATTTTTTGATTGTTTACAAGGGCGGTGAGAATAATGTAGTGCCCGTTAGTATCAGTGTCTACATGGAGGAGTTCAAAGGGGATAGTATTGCATTGAGCTATGAAAGCCCCTTTCCGCTTCTGTGGGGCATTGGCAAGTAACAATGGGAAAAGGCTTTATGTTAACATTTTGGTGGTTTTTGAGTATGAAAGGTAATTTCCTGTACACATAATATATCACACTTAGAGAGTTTAGCCTCCTTCCATAGCATTGCCTTCTTAAAGGGGCTGTTAAGCCCTTTTGCATTGAGTGACATACTTTTAACTGGCAGGAAGGAATAAATTGCTGGGAGAAGATCTATCAGGACTCTGAGAGAGATCATCTTTTTCCCCTGGGGAATTTCAAAGGTAAGAGAAGGATATACCAACAGCATAGCATGATGCAAGGTGTTGGTAAGTTCCACACCGGAGATCAATTAGAGTTACTCGGGGTCCAGTCCAGTGGGACCCGGGCAGGCTAATTTCGGTTGTGTGGTGGAGCTGGAGGTGCAAATGACATGCCTCAGTTGTGGAGATGTTTAATGCAGTCCTTAGGTGTAAGGATGGGAACTGTTTGGTTTTTAAAAGTGACAAGGATTTTAGTAGGAAACCTCCAGCGGTAAGGGATGTTTTTTGCCCTGAGTGCTGTTGTAACCAGAGCAAACTCCTTGCAACATTGAGCCGTTTGTGCAGAGATACCAGTTAATAAAGAGATTGAGTCATATGGATAAGGAAGAGGTTGCCTATAGTTAGCCACGGCCATCATCCTTTCCTTTACATGGAAGAAATGCACCCTAGCAAGTACATCTCTAGGTACTGAATCAGGTCCTGTCCAGTGGGACCCAGCCAGGATGGTTTTGGTTGGGTTGTGGAGCTGGAGGTGCTGGTGACATGCCCCAGGTGTGGAGTTGTTTAATGCAGTCCTTAGGTGTAACAATGGGAACTGTATAGTTTTTAAAAGTGACAAGGACTTTAGTAGGAAAGTTCCAGTGGTAAGAGATGTTTTTTGCCCTGAAAGCTGTTGTAACTGGAGCAAACTCCTTGCGACGTTAACCAGTATGTACAGAGATATCAGTTAATAAAGAAATTAAGGTATATGGATCAGAAAGAGGGTGTCTACAGTTAGCCGCAGCCATCAGCCTTTCCTTTACATTGAAGAATTGCACCCTAGCAAGTACATCCCTAGGTACTGAATCAGGGAGGTGTCTAGGTTTAGCAATGCGATCAGCTCTATCAATAATGAATTCCTGAGGGTTATGTGTAGACAGAAGGATTTTGAAAAGCTGCTGGAGGTATTAGTTCTGAGTTGCTGATGGACTCAGGAATACCTCTGAACTTCACATTATTCTTTTTAGACCTATCCTCTAGGTTTGCAATTTTATCTTTGAGGCATTGTATTTTGTCTGCATGCTGCTCATAAGCATCGACTAGATCATTTTGTGCAGCAAAGATCCCTAATTTTAGTTTCAATATGATCAGTGCAGTCTCCCAGGTCATCAGTTTGGTGCTGCATAGATATGACTGATTTGTGGAGAAACCTCTGTAAAACCATTCTAGGGGATATAAGCATCTGTTTGATGGTATGCTCTGAGGCTGAGTTGTCAGTGGCAGGCAAGGCATCCGATGTGTCCCGCTCCCCCTCATCCTTACTACAACTCCCTGCAGTGTCAGCCCAGTGCTGTTTTTTGCTTACCAGCACTTTATTGCTTGGTGAGGTGGAAGAAGAAGGTGTAGCTTGTTTAGATCTGTGTTCCCCACAGGTGGGGCACCGAGGTGGCATCTTCTGTGTCTGACAGCATGTCAGCACAGCTTGGCTTCTATGTGTGAGAGAGCCAAGCCCAGGATCCCTCTCTGCCGTTATCTTGTGAAGCACCGCTCACAGACTTAGAGAAAGTTCTTCCTCTTCTTCCTGGACATGACAGGTAGTTGTCAAGGGGTGCTGGGTATGGGGTGCGGAGGAGAGGAATCGGGAGTGCTGAGGGTTGCTTTTTCCCAACCAATGTGAGCATTGCTCAGCTATCAAGCGGCTATTTCCTAGTGTGGCCAAGTCACACCCCCTAGCTGATTGGTTTCTATCAGAGGTGTACCTTGAAACTTTTGGGCCTGATGCACCCGCAGCTTCCATCACACACTAATATATTCCCACCATGCGACAAGATACTCCAAGAGCCTGAAGAGTTATTTCAAATCTTTATTTACATATTGAGGGTAATTCAAAAGATTTTGAATACCTTGGAGCAGGGGTAGGCAACCTTTGAGAAGTGGAGATCTACCTTAACAACATGAAAGAGATCAAAGATCACTGGGGTGCTGCACCCTTTTTTTTTTAAGACCTAACTAAATAGTAAGGAAAACTTAGAAAAATATAATAAAAACAAGTGTCACTGCAAAAATATAAACTTAGTCTACCTTAAAAGTAGACAGTGTAAGTCAGTAGGGCAGTGGGCAGTGTCAGCAGGACAGTGGATGGTGTCAGTAAAGCAGTGAACGTGTCAGTAGGGCATAGGGCAATAGACAGTGTCAGTCAGTGGAACAGTAGATGGTGTCAGTGAGCAGAGTGGTGAATGGTGTCAGTGAGCAGAGTTGTGGATGATGTCAGTATGGCAGTGGATGTGGTGAGTAGGCCAGTAGTCATGGTCAATAGGCCAGTGGACAGGGTCAGTAGGGCAGTGGATGGGGTCAGTAGAGCAGTGAATGGGGTCAAAAGGGCAGTGGACGGGGTCAGTAGTTTTTTATTTTGATGTTATTTTTAATGATTTTTTACTATTTTTGTTTACATTTGTTTTTTATTATGTTCTACAGTTTTTTAGGAACCCCATTGGGGGTCTTTGGTGAGATATCATGGGTCCAAACAAACCTCTGAAGTTTCATCTTTGAGAAAGAAAGAAGATTGAGGACACAGCCCTCAATCTCCTTCTCTGCAGCCTCGACTGCACAGAATTAATGGACAGGAATAGCTCTGTACAGAGTTTCCTGTTATGAATGGACACTGGAGCGATCAGTACCGATCATTCACTGTGTCCGTTCAGAAAAGGAAGGGGCCAGTGAATGGCATGAGGGAGGGGGGAAGTTGGCAGTGCTGGGGGGATGAGGGAGGCTAGAGAAGCACACAAGGGCCTGGGGCAGCAAGAAACAGGTAACCTGGATAGGAGGGGCAGCGGGGGCATCATATAGAAGAACCAAAGCCCTCCATTTTGCTGCTGCTGCCACTTAATGCCGGCAGGAGGGAGAGGAGAAGCTTATGTTCAGTGGCTGCAGGAGAAAAATGGAGGGCATAAGCTCCTCTTTATGCCTCCGCTGTTGACCCCCCTATCAAGTAGAACCAAATGTGACAGGGGACCCCCTGGAGCATGGAGCCTGGTCACAATTGCAACCCCTATAGCTAGGCCAGTGGTTTCTGTGCAGAGCTGCACTATATTTTCCACTCTCTAGTTTTAGTAAATGAAACCCAGAGCTTATAGTTTTCAGTAGCAGCTAGGTAAGTGAGCCTGGAATTTTTCTTTTTTTTTCTTTATTGTTGTTTGACATGCGTCACCCTTCCATGTGCTCCTTGCTGCAAATGCAAGTTATAGGTTGGGACAGTTGCTATTTGTTCAGTATCATATGCCTGCTTCCAAGATTAGCACAAGTTGTAGTTAGTTCATGAATTCCTCCTTCAAAAGAGATGGTATTGCTTCAATAACATTTGAAAGTATGCAATAATAAAGGTGAACGTTATTTATAGTTCATATGCTACCCATGCTTCCATGTTGGAGGGATCTTTTTTTTTTACCACTGTGCTATAAAAGCAGAACATGTGTTAAATATAACAGAGCACATGAGTAAAAACATCGTTGTTTAGTTAGTAGAGAGTAACTAGCAATTATTTAGCTGGATAGTATATTATCATGCACCTAACAAGACAGACATGATTATTATTACATGCTTTTGTTTTGTATTCATGCTTTTATTTTGTTCCATTTTTAGAATTCAATTACAAGAAAAATCCAGAACTGGGCACTATTAATAAATGAAAGACTTGGACTGACAAATGTCACATCAGACATCTTTAATCAAATGACTTGAATAGGACTTATATGTTAATTTGTCTGTAAAGTGGTGTCCAAAGCTGAAGGACTTCCTTGTAGAATGAGGCTGTGTGAGATCCCAAAGGATAGGAGAGGTTGGTTGTGGGTGCAACATGCCCATAAAGAGATGGGTGCTGTTTGTCAGCATTGTCTACACTGTACACACTAGAAAGACTGAAGCTGTCAAGTTAGCAGCTGTTGGAGTGTGACTAAGACTGCATATTAAAGATAATTTCAAAAAAGGACTTTTGTGACTGACATGTTTCTAGTCCAACACATAGAGGTTGATGTATAATAAATTAGCTTTTCAAATCTCTCAGCATTTGCTCAGAAGTCATGAATAATACCCATAATGTTTGTAATATGTGTATTATGTCAGTTTCTGTTGGCTGCCTTTTGTATGTAACATTCTCTAGTAATTCAATCCTAAGAGAAAAAAAGCATTGCAAAATATTTGACTTATAGAGAAAATAGCCTTACACTATAGGGTAAAAACCAAAAGACGAAAAGAGAGAACAATACGGAGGGAGACCTCTGCACTGTAGAAAGTATATGGAAATGCCTGTGCTTTATAGGGTTGAGCTGCAAATTTGCCAGTTTTATGGGAGGTTCAGGTCCATACCTGAACCTGAAGGGTCTGGTTTGGATTTTAAGGGACACCCCATGCAAAAAAACAATAAAAACAAATGTTGGATCTCCCCAAAATCCATGCCAAACCCTTATCCAAGCATACATCCTGGCAGACCAGGAAAGCAGGGGGCCAAGCATCCACCTATATCCTGAACCATACCAAGCCACATTCCTTAAGCATGGGGGGTACCTTGCCAGGGGGGTCTACGTTGATAAGTTAGTACATTAGTACAGTATCAGTGCTTTTTTTTTTGCACTGATCACTGTATTGGTGTCACTGGGGATGTCAGTGACCCTAAGTCAAATGGTATGGGATCCTCCTGCGCTCATGGGAATAACTAACACAATACAGCTGCTGTCACTTTAACTAATACCAATAAGTGCAAGAAATAAACATAAAATTAGTGAAGCACTTGTATCTCATGAATACAATCATGTGTCTCCATAAAGTATAATAGTAAATCAAAGTGACCACTATATATATTAAAAATATGTGAACTCCCTCTAGTGGATAGAAAAAATAATGTCAACCGAAATGACTATAATAGCTAAATATCACACATTAAGAACCTAAATATGTAGTGCATAAATCAGATATACTAAACAAAGTATATATACATGAAAACAGAATAATTGGCCACATACAATGGTGTCTAAATCAAACATAACTAATATATGCCATAAGTGAAAAAGACAATATCAAAGGTGAAAAAATATTCCATGCATGTGACTGTGCTTTAAGCTGGAACACACACGTGATCTCCACTTCTAAGTGCAAGTACTCTCCTTCAAATGGCAGCAATGCCTGCTCACCTCCCTTCCTCGACCCACACAGGGCCTCAAAGCAGTTACCACCTCAGTGGTGTATTCCTCTGGCAGACTCCTTAATCCTCCTCCTCTCTTATGCAACTCATAAAAAGACAAGAAAGCCTTCCATAGTGTAGTAAGTTTTAATAGGCAAAGTAAAAAGTGACAAAGTAAACCACTCACATGCTCCTTTCCATAAACAAGCGTTTTTCCCAGCCTGTGGGTAGATATGCATGCACCTGGGGGAATCCAATATGGCCACTGCGTCCGGACATACGTCACCAGGAAGTAGACAAACCGACGCGTTGCGTCACGTGCGTCGTGACTTCATCAGGGTCAAGTCACGACGCACGTGACGCAACGCGTCGGTTTGTCTACTTCCTGGTGACGTATGTCCGGACGCAGTGGCCATATTGGATTCCCCCAGGTGCATGCATATCTACCCACAGGCTGGGAAAAACGCTTGTTTATGGAAAGGAGCATGTGAGTGGTTTACTTTGTCACTTTTTACTTTGCCTATTAAAACTTACTACACTATGGAAGGCTTTCTTGTCTTTTTATGAGTTGCATAAGAGAGGAGGAGGATTAAGGAGTCTGCCAGAGGAATACACCACTGAGGTGGTAACTGCTTTGAGGCCCTGTGTGGGTCGAGGAAGGGAGGTGAGCAGGCATTGCTGCCATTTGAAGGAGAGTACTTGCACTTAGAAGTGGAGATCACGTGTGTATTCCAGCTTAAAGCACAGTCACATGCATGGAATATTTTTTCACCTTTGATATTGTCTTTTTCACTTATGGCATATATTAGTTATGTTTGATTTAAACACCATTGTATGTGGCCAATTATTCTGTTTTCATGTATATATACTTTGTTTAGTATATCTGATTTATGCACTACATATTTAGGTTCTTAATGTGTGATATTTAGCTATTATAGTCATTTCGGTTGACATTATTTTTTCTATCCACTAGAGGGAGTTCACATATTTTTAATATATATAGTGGTCACTTTGATTTACTATTATACTTTATGGAGACACATGATTGTATTCATGAGATACAAGCGCTTCACTAATTTTATGTTTAGTGACCCTAAGTCAGTTCCCCCCCAGTGTCAGAATGTCCACCACAGTCGCAATCCTGCAGTCCCTCCATAAGTCGCTGATCACCGCCATAAGTCTCTGATTGCCGCCATAAGTCGCTGATCGCCGCCAGTATTAGTATAAAAAAATCCCAGTATCTATACCGCCAAACCAATTAATTTACATGTATTGGGATTTTGTTTAGCAAAGACATTTCGCAGAATACATTTTGGCCTAAATTTATGATGAAATTTGATTTTTAAATTTTTTTACTGGACATGTTTTATAGCAAAAAGTCCAAAATTTTGTTTTTTTTTCAAAATTGTCTGTCCTTTATTTTTTATAGCGCAAAAAATAAAAAACGCACAGGCAATCAAAACAAAAAAAATGGTGTTGCACTAATATCAATAGTACTAAGGACTATTCGAAGAGTGGGGAGACAGTATTGATGCCAGTGAAAAAAGCACAGTGATTGATGCCAGTGAAATAAACGTGCGTCAATAAGCACAAAAAATAATTAAAGCAACGTGACATATAAAAAATAATGAGTGACCATCAAAATAAACATAAGTGATCATCAAATTGGCATAAAGTCCATGTAAATAGACTGCCAACTCCAAATGAACAAAGCAACTGGGTGAAATGAATGATAAATCCGTCATCGGCTAAAATGCCTCCTCACCTCCACACCAAGACCCTAAGGGGCACACAGCTTTTTCCTTATGGGGTACAACTTATACGTGGACAATTTTTATTCAAGCGTGCCACTATTCAGACATGTGTACAGTCTTGGAATTAGCACATGTGGCACCGTGTGACCTAATGTGTGCCCACCATTAGAAGTGGGTGGATGCAGGGCGGTATATTCTAATGGTGCTCATACCACACACTTTTTATGGCAGAGATTTCTTCTCTTTTTTTCATTCAGCTCACAGGCTGCATACAAAAAAAAAGAACATGGCATATATATCCAACAAGGACCAGCGACGTACTGGTACATCACTGGACTTTGAATGGTTATATCAGGATGATGCCTACAGCTGCAGGCATCATCCTGGTATCGTTTTTTTCAGCTGGCAATCGGCTTTCATGTAAAAGCAATCCTAGTGGCTAATTAGCTGCAGGATTGCTTTTACAAGCAGTGGGAGACAATGCCCTCCCCCTCCCCCGCTGCCTTCCACAGCCTTCTCGGTCAGTCCCGTGCCATTAGGTTCTAAGAATGCAGCCGGTGTTTCTGCCAGATGACCATAGAGCTGATTGGAGACCGGAATGGTGCCAATAAGCTCTATAATCTAAGAAATCGGAAGCTATGAGCATTTCATCACTTCAGTTTCGCAGGATAGAAACAGCACCATTCGTAATTTGGGAAAGCATCTGATCACACCGATCTTGGTGAGATTAGCTAATATAAGGGCAGAGGAGATATCTAGAGTCTGATAGACCCCAGATTTCTCAAAAAAGAATATATGGCCATGCCCATTGAAGTTATAGGGGATATTTGCATTCCCTGTGATAGCATTAAAAGTGATAAAAAAAACATGAAAGGGACAGTGTAAAAATAATAATAAAAAAAAAAGCACCCTCGCCCCCCCCCCATGCGCGAGCGCACCTGCGTGCACGAGCACTTACCCTGTGCTGGTATGTAAACAGCAGTTGCACCGTACATGTGAGGTATCGCCACGAACGTCAGTTCAGGGCAGTACTTCTAACACTAGACTTCCTCTGTAAATCTAAAATGTTAGCTTGTAAAGGCTTCTAATGTGTTGCCTATGGATATTAAAAATGTATGCAGTTTGTCGCCATTGCATGGGGCATGCGCAGCGGTTTAGACATTAATGGCTCTGTGTTGAGTTATTTTGAGGGGACAGCAAATTTACACTGTTATACAAGCTGTACCCTCACTACTTTACATTATAGCAAAGTGTTATTTCTTCAGTGTTGTCACATGAAAAGATATAAGAAAATATTTACAAAAATGTGAGGGGTGTACTCACTTCTGTGAGATATTGTAGGCACCTCTGAAGAAGAGATTTAATTTCTGTCTAGAAACACATCAGTGTCCTATCATTGCTGGTTTAAACTGTTTCCAAAATTGGAATAAATGTGACCTATGATTATCTTTTGTTGTATGGTTTTAACTATTTTTGTATAATAAAATGTATCTTACCATTTTTAAAATGTGTGTCCACGTGTGCATTTAAAGTCCTAAAAAAGAGGGTCTTCTCCAAATTCTTAAGTGGCTGGAAAATGTCATTTAACTGTTGGCAATATAAATGGTGTTTTTTCTTTGTGAATGCCACGTGTTCCGGTGCATATCTTACAGATATGCCACTTTACAGGTGGGTTTAAAGAATCCTTTAAGTGTGTTATTAAGATGAATTTTAATTTTTATTTTGACTTTAGGCTGTATTAAATGAGCTACCTCCTACTAAATGCTTTTTACAAAATAAATATTTGCATTGGTACATGTTCCTTGGGGCAGTGCCTAGCTATCCATGCTCTTTGATAATCCCTTGTCTATCTATATTAGTCTTAAAAATGAAGGAATTAAGATCCTCCTCCCATTGACTTCAATATAGTTTGCTTTAAAGTTTGCAGTTTGCAGACTTTTGGAAATGTTTGCTAAACCAGCCCTTTAATTGACCTCAAGAAGCTTTCCTAACTCAAGAAGGTTTCCTAAAGACCACCTATAACACTGGTGGGTCAATAGTGTAAAACAGGGGAAAGGGGATATATAATAATAGGGAGGGTGACTGAGTCAGCTTCAACATGCTATGAGGAGATTTTTCAGTTCTGGAGAAAGTCTAAAGACCTTCCAGGAGAACCTGGTTTTGTGATTATGGTCTTCAGTGGTGCAGGATAACTGCCCAGGCCACTGTTAAAAAATGCTGTAATATGTCTTTCTTAATATGTTTGAGAGTATCAGGAATAACGGACATCAGTACAATCTGGGCAGAGTTTGGTATAGTCGCATCACTCTTGTGTTTTTTTTACAACCCTTTGTCTGTTAGCCCAGAAAATGGGCTTTTTTGATTTGACAGATTTGGTTCCCATTTATTTTAGTGGGGTTTAGGTTCAGCATTCAAACTTGCTTGAAATTCACTGAACTGTGCTCAAACCAAACCTAGTTTGGCTCTTTGCTAAGTGGAGGAACACGGTACTGTATTTCCACCACTAAAATGAGCAACAGTGGATTAAAAGAAGGGTAAGCATATGCTGCTAGTGATGGGAGAACCAAAGCTTTAAGCACCATTGCGATGTTTTCTGGATTTAAGTGGCAACTCACAGATTATTTTCACCTGTTGCCTACTTTTTTACACACCAAACACGATTTACCTGAAGAAGGTCTTTACCAAGCACATAATTTTGATATCATACTCTTGCTAACAATCATGTGATCTATTCCTTGAATATGTCCAGCACTGCTAACTTAGATATTGTGTAGGTGGTTATGTTGCTTAGTCATATTGTGAATTTTCAGTTTATGTTATCATTTCATGAATGTTGCTCTTTTCTAAGTGAAGCCCAGTGATTAAGCGACACAGTTGTGAAAGGCTAACATATGTGTAGAAAACATTCTTAGATGAAAACGCATATATAATCTGATATTTTGGGCATTAAATAGGCTTGATGACAGCATATGTGCTTATTTCATTTATAAACATTTTTTATGCAAGCTGGTTTTTTTGTAGCAGATGGTTTAACAATTGAAAATATATTTTGAAGTGTCATTGGCAAAATAGATTCTTACTTTTCAGAGTTAATGTACATTTTCCATCATACACTGATGGCCACATTTAGTATAAAACTAAATTACAATATACTTCAAATTAAACAACAATAACCCAATTGTTGGCAAGTAAACTAGCAAGAAAATGAATAACAAGGCAGTGAAATATTGTAATCTGCTTTGGGGCATTTCATATTTATCAATCTCATTGGTAAAGTCTATGTTGGATTTCTTTAAAATAAACTTTTATTTTGTCTACTTCTCACAATAATCTAATTTGAACCTTCTCTACCAAAGTTTCTGATCCCTAGCGCTGAATTCTGGGTCTCACTGGGTATTAAATTTAAACACTGACTTTTTGTTGGTAACAAGTTCAAAAGTTTGCAAGTCCTCCAATTGCAGTGTGAAATACATCCAGATAAATTTTGACGCTACTAACTACTTAGACATGTTAACAATTATGTAATTTGGGGCTCTTGACCATGTCCCATCATCCTCATGAGCAACGTTTTTTAAATGTAACTATTTTTATAATACTATGCAGCAATTTTCTCTGAAAGGACAAATCAATATTCTTTTATTAGAAATAATAGGCACAAAACATTGCCTCAGCTGACTTCATAGGATGAGGAATATTTTGAAGAGATCTATGCACCGATCAGACATAACTTTATGACCACTGACAGGTTAAGTGAATACCATTGATTATCTCATTGCAATGGCTTCTGAAAGTCGGTGGGATATATTAGGCAGCAAGTAAGCATGTTGTCCATAAAGTAGATGTGTTGAAAGCAGAAAAAAATGGGCATTGCAGTTTGTTGTGTATGGGACTGTGTAACCACAGACCAGTCAAGGTGCCTATGCTGACCAGCATCCACATCCAAAAAAGCTTATAATGGACACGTGAACATCAGAACTGGACCACGGAGCATATGGAAGAAGGTGGCCTAGTCTGATAAATCACATTATCTTTTACATCATGTGGAAGGTAAGGTGCATGTGCATCGCTTACCTGGGGAGGAGATGGCATCAAAATGTAGTACGGCAGGAAGGCAAGCTGGGGGGGCAGTTTGATGCTTTGGTCAATGTTCTGCTGGGAAATATTGGCTCCTACTTTACACTTACCACCTACCTAATTATTGTTGGGGACCAGGTACACCCCTTCATAAAAATGGTATTCCCTGATGGAAGTGCCCGCTTTCAGTAAAATAATACACCCTGCTACACTAAAAAAAGAGTCTAAGAATCATTTAAGGAACACAACAACAAGGTGCTGACTTGGACTTCAGTTTCTCCAGATCTAAATCCAATCCAGCATTCATAGTATATGCTGGTAAAACAAGTTAATTCCATGGAGGCCCCACCTCACAACGTACAAGACTTAAATGTCCTGCGACTGACGGCTTGCCACCAGATACCACAGCACAGCTTCAGACTTCTAGTAGCTTCCATACCTCTATAGGTCAGGGCTGTTTGGGGACAAAAGGGAAATCTTTTCAATATTAGGTGGGTGGTCATAAAGTTCTGGCTGATTGGTGTATGTTCTCAGTTATTTCATCTATAGATACATTTTAAAACTCAAACCATGTCACCAAATCTATTACACTTCTATGAACCTTTATGAACAAAAACTACATCACTCTCCACTCTGCTTCCAAAGATGTGGTCAGGAGGAAGATTTCTTTTATACGCTATGAGCTTGTCCTCATGCAAAACCAATTTTATAAACAAGTCAATTGTTTTGATGAATCTTCATTAGGGTTACTCAATATTAGCTACCCTAAATTGTGCCTGATGGGGTTGGTGAGTGACCTACAAATCCCTTCTCAGTCCAGGAAAGTAATGAGAACATTATATTTTAATGCCAATAAATCCATAGACAAAAAACAAATTAATTTAGCACATCTTCACTATCTACCAACCTTTGCTAAAAGGGGCTCTCTAGAGAGGTTTGACAATAAATAGGGGCCATGGATTAATTGCATTTGAATGGCTTCATTTTTTGTTGATCAGTGTAACGTTAGAATGTACTGTATCGGTAGATTGTATTTCTTAGTATTATTTTTTGTTTGGTTTATTTGAATGTATTTTTTTAAGCCTCCTAAGATTTCTTTGTTCAAATATATTATATTACAAAATTAATTAAAGGTAAAACTTTTTCTTTGCATTCTGTTTGGGTGGGATAACATTTAATGCATACAGATTGCACCTATTGTAAATGTTTTAAAAGTGATAATAGTAACTGAGAGTGAACATGTAAATACTTTAAAAAGAACTATTTAAAACTCCTAACATTCCTTAACACAATGGGGTTGATTTACTAAAACTGAGGAGTGCAAACTCTGGAGCAGCTGTGCATGGTAGCCAAGCAGCTTCCGACTTCAGCTTGTTCAATTAAGCATTGACAAAAATCCTGGAAGCTGATTGGTTTCTATGCAGAGCTGCACCAGACTTTTCGCTCTCCAGTTTTAGTAAATCAAATCCAATGCTTTGTTTGCTGATGATACGTTGGGCCATGTTCACATCTGTGCAGTGCGGTTTGGGTGCAGAGCAATTGTATGAGCATTTTACACCCAGATTTAGTTGTGATCTCATTGACTTCTTTTAGACTGCATTTTCTGAAAAGTATATTAAAGATGGAGCATGCAAGACTTTAATGTGCTTTCATGAAAACGCACGGTCTAATAAAAGTCAATAGGATCGCACTTAAAACTGTGTGTAAAACATCCATACAATCACTCTATACCCAAACTGCCATGCACAGTGTGAACCAGGCATTAAAGTGCAACTGTATTCTGTAACCCAGAGCAGTATGCTCCATATGCAGATTGAAACTCATCCTTTTGATCTACAAATGAATGAAAAAGAGTAAACACAAAAGTAATAATAATGTTACTTTGTAACTCTGAATCCTAATGTGTGTGTGTAGCAGGAGTGGCAGCAGAGAAGGTCAGGATGTGCTACACACACCATGTGTACTTCAATGAAGTTTTTTGGGTGTATGTAGCACATCTAAAATCTACAACATCTTACATTTAGTTTTGTTTAACTCCATTTAGTTCTGTTTTACTAAACGTCCTATAAGTGAAAGCAGCATGCACCCACTGGCCTGACAGCAGTCTAGTACCTGGAGCAGTGGCCCATTCTGGGTACATCCAGCTAGGGGTACTTGGGACTACATCTGCCACCTGTCCTGTGAAATACTGCTATACACGATTTACCTGCAATGCTACTCTGCAGGGACACCTGCCTACATGTAATGTGCCTTTGCTCTGTACCCATATGTGCAGAATGGTAAAGTGCATAGGGACTGTGACTTGACACTAAGCTGAGCACTCCCATGACACAAAACTGAGCACAACAAGTGCTCCTTTGCATCTGCAGTTTGGTGAGTGTTTTAAGGGGGATTTACAAAAGGAAGATTTTTGTTGGGGCACTGGAAAACTTTGCTGGGTGTGCAGAAAAAATGGAAGTCTTGGTGGGGTAGATGGAGAATTTTTTTTTTCTGCAGGGGTAAATTGTTGCTGGGAGGGACAGTGAGGTGATATGTTTGCTAAGGAGAAGGGGGTAGAGGATTTTTGTTAGTGGGGGAGTGGGTATGAAGGGGGTTTTCTTGAAGGAAGAATTTATGCATTTTACTTGGTGCAACAGCCTGTTTGTTTTCTACATGTTGTAAGATTTGCCCATTTATAGTGCAACAACCCAACCTGAACTCAAACACAAAATATGCTCCATATCGTGGCTAACTCATCTTAGTGCATCATGTTCACCATTTCTGCTGTTTCACTATTTTTCTGTTAACTGCTAGAGAATCTGCACAATGCATGTTTCAGAATGCAAGCAATGGCTGTCCTTTACACTTGTCTCCATTATGGATGAGCTTAGCATATCTATATTTGGTTCATTAAACTGAGTTGAATGAGTGCTGAATTTCTAATATCATTTCTGGCCATTTACAGTGCTATTAGGCAAGTGATTGTCAAACAAATGACATAGAAGGGCTGGGCTCTGCCTTGAGGGACTTGTACTAATGCAAAATAAAAAACAATAAAAAATATTGTTTTTGTGGAGAGCAGCAATTTTTATAATGCTTAAAGTGCCCAATTTCACCTCCAGCACTCACAAAAACCCATTTCAAATTAGATAAACTATACACATTTCATGGAACTCTAACACAACATAGACATATTCTTTATTAAAGACAATCTTACCAGTATTCTATTGGACACCCACAAGAAATTGCTTGCAATATGGTCCCCTGGAATACCCTATGCTCCCCCCACCCCTTTGCTATGATAAGCTATACTTGGTAGGCCTTGAAAGGGCATATATAGAAAGTCCCAATATTCTTATATTTCATCCCTATATTTCCAACTCCTCTTTCATTTTCAACTTAATCTCCATACTTACCTGCTTTCTCTATCTTCTTTTGTGATACATTCACCCCACTCTCACTTATCTTTTCTTGTTTTATAGATCAATTTACTTTTTTGAGAAGGACCACACTCATTAATTACCCTAAACTCATACTGCAATTGGCACTTAGCTAATAACTACATACCCCCTAAGATGCAAAAATGTTAAGCTTTGCTGTCTACAACAATATACGACCCTTCCCTTTCACCATTGGATATGATATGGTTGATTAGCATTTCTTAACTTAGATCTTTAAAGTATATGGATACTGTATCCGGGGCATATTATTTCTATGTTTGTTTGATCTTGTGGGAAATTCAGCTCAGTTGTAGTAGCAATTTCAGTGAGTCATGCCAGCCCAAATTGTCATTTTGTCAGGTGCCTGGGTTCTTCCGGATCTGTGCTGTGGTCCTGTTCGCTCTGCCACTGGGGAATCTGACTTTCTGCAATTTACACCATGCTTAGTACATCTGCTCCTGGGACTCACTAGCCCCACAATCCACAATTAACCCAACTTAAATTGCAGGACTGTGTACTGGGCCCATTTTTTTGGTCTTTTTCCCTGGGTGTGCTATACTGCTGAGATGCTGAAAATCTGGACTTTGACCTCTACTTGATTCCTGGATTAATCTCTTTGCCTGTCAATTCCACATTACTCTGCTAATCTGTCTGCCTTTCTCCTACCACGCTTCTGGATTCTGACTTTGTACTTTGCTGTCAAGCCTCATTGCTGACCTGGCCCACCTGACTACTCTAACACCTCAACCCCCAGTCAAAGCTAAACCTTACAAAAGGGACCTTGCATAACAAATGGGCCACAATGACAGTAGACCCAGCTTAGGTGGTTAAAGTTATTTTTCATCAGGGACACTTGTTTGATACGCATGAAGTGCATCTTACTTCTCTGGATACTAAACTGTAAGCAGTGACTGCTATGATAAAATCCTTGCATCCAACGTCCTATGAATCAGTTCAGACTACTGCTATCGGTTGGCTCCTACCTTCCAAACACCACCCAAGGCTAAACCCAGAACTTCTGTTGAGTCCATGACACCTGCAGAGCCAATGGACGTCAGCCGTCTCCACCTGACTAAAACGGAGAAACAAAGGAGATGCTTGTTGGGCCTATGTCGATGTTGTGGTCTGAAAAGACACATTATCCACTTGCCCTACCTACCTGTCCAGTGAAAAGGAAGGGTCTGACCCATGTTGGTGGAGCTGGATTAGACCTTATGAATCTTTCCTCCAAAACAAAGCTCACAGTACCCGTAACCTTCAATTACCAGTACTGAGGACGAAGTTGAGACCTCAAAACGCGTTAGTCTGTTGGAAGTCCAGGGTTCCGTTATTTTGGACCTATATGCAATGTGGATTGGACAATGCTGTTTAGTGTGATGTGTCTTTGACCTGTTTGCCTATTGTGATACTTACTTTTTATCCTTCCAATACATAATTTACGATAATGCACTAAGCCGGTGCGCCCTCTGTTTGTTTTTCTTTGTATCTGGTATCAGTTTCACACAGTAGTATTTAGCACAAAATAGCATTCCAGGTATATAGGCTATATATAGCAGCTCATCTCAGGCTTCACAGCTTTCAACCTAGAATGCAGACCTGCAGACTTTGACATAACACATGTGTACACATGCTGCTCCCCACAGTCACTGTAACTCCAGGTGCTAGCTTTGTCAGTGCCACAGAGAAAAAAATTCCACTACTGCTCTCATGAGTTCTCCTGTCCATCCACTTCTGGAAGAGGGGTTCAAAACAGTACACCAGATACAGCTGATATCCCGATTGTTAACAAGTTAGAAGGAGGCAGTGGGAAATGCATGTCAGGGGGGAAGAACTCAACTAAATGGAAGAGGAAGCTTGCAGGCAGTCTAGGCCAGAATCCAGGTGTTACAAGTAGTGTAGTAGCAGGTCTTGTGTGACCCATTGAGCTTCCAGTTTAATGGAAAAGACTTCTAGAAGATCAGAGCAAGAAAAAGGTACCGGGAAAGGGTGCATGCTTGACTTGAGCATACTGTCATGATCCTAGATGTAGATCCTGCTCCTCAATGCAGCTTCTTTCCAAAACAAACATATTTTGTCTTTTGCTAATTATTTTTTATTTTCTTGGACTCCAAAGACAAAAGATGTTTTCTTCTATTATGAACAGTTTGAAAACAGCTAGAGTCACTAAAAAAAAAAGAGGATATTTTGTTCTAAGATTGGCCCAATTATGATTACTCTTAACTAAAGGTTCTTGGGAAATTACAAATGAAATAACGTTTTTTTCTCAGTAATTGTATGTTGTTTAATACAATGTTAAAAATAAATCAACAAAACAATTGAAAATGAAGTAACAAAACATAAAGGCCTCATGCACACCGAGTATTTTAAATGCTGCTACTAGACACATCTTGTTTTTTTTCTGCTTCTTAATGCCCCTCAATATTAGCCTATAAAAGTTGACTTTGCAATGTGAATGTACTGTACAGGTTGCAGTTCAAAGGACACTCCATACAACTCTTACCTTCTGCACACACAGCTAGAGATAAGATTTGGGTTCAAAGCAAATCCTGCAGGATTTAGTAAGATTTATGTGCAGATGCACCTGGCAGAATTTTTTTTAATTACATTGCACTGCTATCATTGCACAGCTAGAGATAAGGTTTGGGTTCAAAGCGAATCCTGCAGGATTTAGTAAGATTTATGTGCAGATGCACCTGGCAGAATTTTTTTTTAAATTACATTGCACTGCTATCGCTGGCTGGCTTAGAAGGACCAATATAAGGGCTTTAATTTAAGCCCCCAGACTGTCAGGTGGGGGCAAAAAACAGCTCTAGTGTCAGTGAATTGTAAGGTGTTATAGAGAGAGCATAGAGGAAGGTGACAAATTGCATAGGGAGAGATTACGGTCAGTTAGTAAATTGTACTTTAAATCTGATCACAAGCTCTTTGGGCAATAAACACCTATGCTGCCTTTTCCATTATTATTATTAGAGTTTTTTGTCCTTTATTTTATTTTGTGGTTAGTTTCTCAGTGGTCACTTTTAACTGCTATCCTGTCCATAGCAAATGTTATGTTTTATCTGCAAAACTTCCATTTAAAATGGGCTGGTATTTTGGGGCGTTCTTTTTTCCAAGGTTTTTTTTTTTTGGCTAGATAACAAGTTAGGCATACAACAGTTAGACCCATTATCCCTAAATAAAACTGTCCTGCTGCTGGCAAATTTACACCGCTGTGTCATCTGCATTCTTGTAGTAAAACACCTGCCTGTCCTCTTTAACTGGAATTCAAAAAGAGTGTAATAGACTTTACATGATAAATGTTGGTGCCTGTGACGAATTTGTGTACCTGTCAGATTTGACAGGTACATGAATTTATTGCATGAAGACATGGTGAGGGGAAGTGGCACTGAGGCCACCAATCCACACACAACAGGATTGGTTGGCAAGAAGTTGTCAGCGGTGCATCCAACAGCGTGATAACAACATACCAACCAATGACTCCTCCCCTGGTCCATTTAACTGCTAGCCGGAAGATTCCTGTCATTGTAAAATTGTAGCCATTGCCATATTTGGGTAATGACATCATGAGCATCCCGCCCCTTTGCTTACATTTAGCTGTCAGCTGGGGAATCTCCAGGCCAGCAGCTGAGTGAGGCCAGGGATGGGTCACCAGTTGAAGGGGGTAGCCTAAGCACCTGAATCAGGCCCACGTGTCAGAACATTTTACCAAACTGTTGCAAGCCTTCCTTAAATTAGGCTATACCACCAAAATCATACATACATATTATTATTATTATACAGGATTTATATAGCGCCAACAGTTTGCGCAGCGTTTTACAAAATGAAGGTAGACATTACAGTTACAAAACAATTTGGTACAAGAGAAAACAGAGGGCCCTGTTCATTAGAGCTTACAATCTAGGAGGAGGGCATGAGTGATACAAAAGGTAATAGCTGTGGGGGGATGAGCTGATGGAGGAAATAAATGGCGGTTTACTAGGTAGAAGCAGGATAGACTTCTTTTAAAGAGAAAGGTTTTCAGGGATCGTCTAAAGGTGGATAGATTAGGAAATAGCCAGACAGATTGGGGTAGGGAGTTCCATAGGATGGGAGAAGCTCGGGAGAAGTCCTGGAGGCAAGCATGGGAGGAGGTGAAATGGGAACTAGAGAGCAGAAGGTCTTGGGAGGATTGTAGAGAGCGGTTTGGTTGATATTTTGAGACCAGGTTGGTGATGTAGCTGGGGGCAGAGTGATCGAGGTTGAGTGTAGGCCAAATCTCACTGTACAAATTGTATTCACCTCAAATATACATAAGGTTAACAAAAAAGTGTAACCTTATGTATATTTGAGGTGAATAGAATTTGCACAGTGAGATTTGACCTACACTCAACCTTGATCACTTTTCAGAGGTGTGAGGGTCTTCATAGGGCTCATGGATAATATATGAAATTTCAGGTTAATTTGACCATATATCACGGTTTTTGATATGTATGTATGATTATTGTATTCATTTAGTTTATTTATTTGTTTTTTCCTAAACTTTGATTCTCCCTCAGAAGGGTGCGGGTCTTCATAGGGCATATGTATGCATGCACTTAGTTTAACTACCACATTTTTAGATTTTCATTTCTTGATTGCCTTTCAGAGGTGTGAAGGTCTTCATAGTGCCTGTAAAGGCATAAGGATTCACCTAGCGCAGTATCCATTTGAAGTAGCTTCTTAAGAGACAGTATCCTCTTGTATACTTGCAGCTTTGTGACATCAGTTATTTAGGGATTTGCGCGGTTTGATCTTACATACATTATATCACCAAAAAGTGTAATTGTGTTGCTGAATTCCCTTTTGTTTCTAGTACATTTTATTCAAACATCCATGATTAAGACTGTCGTGCTTCTGACCACTGTTATATGCTCTAGATTATCTTGGTTTCACAGTAAATCCCCAGCCTCTGCCCCTTGTCGATAGTTAGTTTGGGCCTAGCCTTGCTATTTAAAGCTGAGCTCCTGAATAAGGATATTATTTCTAATTAAAAGAGCAATGTGTATTATTATGTAACTATTAGTGTGTTTTTGGTATTTCCTTCAGATTTATGCAGTAATCCAGTGTGAGACTATACCTCTGTGTGAGAGTTCTCTCTTTTTCTACTTATGCAGGATGACTGGCCTTGTATTTGCCACCCTCAGGCAGTCTGTAGTGCATGGGCCTGCTGGATCCACTCCACAGTCTATGTGCATCACAGTGATGATGACACTGCCATGTTTGCAGGGTATTATATAGCTTTGCAAAGGCATTTGGTGTGGACAAAGTGGGTTTTATTTCCACAAGATAACTGTACATTTTCCTGCTACTGGCCTATTTTACACTGCTGTGTAATCTAAGATCTCCTAATGGGACTGCAGGCAAAACCCATACATAAAATGAATGACACTATCGACTTTAAATGGTTTGAAATGGCCACAGCCCTTTATTATTGGTATTTAAATGCGAATCAACAATTAACAATTACAGTACATAGGTAGCAGATTTTAAATACAGTAAATATAACATATACTATATCATTATAAACTTTTAAAACAAATAATCACAACTCAGCCATACAGCTCAAGTTACTACTATCGCTTACAACAATGCTGTTCCACAAGCCAGACTCATCCAATATGATCCTAGCACCCCACCGCGACTGCTACCAATTCAACACAGTTTTGTCGACCCACATTGAAAATGTCTAAAGTAATACCCAACAAAGTGAACTGCGTCACATCTATACAAACTGCCCACAAGATCAATGTGTCGATATGACAAGCCATTAATAGGAGATAAAAATGTTGCCAGGTATCTATTAATATGCTTATGAATATTATTGCAATGAATATCGGGCACTTTTACCCCCTTCTTGCCCAGGCCTCACAGTTTAAATGACAATTGCACGGTCATGCAACACTGTACCCAAAAGTTCACACAACTAGAGCTTTCTTTTGGTGGTATTTAATCACCACTGGGGTTTTTATTTTTTGCTAAATTAACAAAAAGGACAAAATTAAAAAAAAAACAAAAACATGTTTTTCTTTGTTTTTTTTATAAAAGTTTGCAAATAAATAATTGTTCTTCATAAATTTAGGCCAAGATGTATTCTGCTACATTTCTTTAGTGAAAATAACCCAAATCAGTATTTATTATTTAGTGTGTAGGAAAGTTATAGAGCTCACAAACTATGGGATATATCTGAAAATTGATCAATCCTGAAGTACTGACAGCCAATCTAATTTCTTGAGGCCCAAAAATGTCAGAACAGTACAGGTATCCCCCACATGAGCCCTTTTTGCAAAGTAGACAGTCCGACGTATTTCATAAGAGGCATGGCGAGTTTTTTGAAGTTGTAATTTTTTTGTCATAATTTTTCGGAACATAAAGAAATGAAAAAAAATATTTTCACAATTTTTTTTTTTACATACTGTCACCAGTGCAGTAGAGCATCATTATATAACTGGTGTGGTGGTGATCAGGGACACTGATTCGTGACAGTACAAAAAAAAATACATCATTTTCTTTTAATTTTTTTAAATTTTTTATTACATTTTTCTTTTTTTTTTCAAATTACACTATGGCCAAAGTAGTATAATGTTACCATAGTAACATTGTACTACTTTGGGGATGTGATCAGTTTTTTTTTTTTTTTACACAATTTGATTGCTTATAGCAAATAATTTCTTTGCTATGAGTAGAGATGAGCGAATCGAACCTGGCGAAGTGGAATTCGTTTCGAATTTCAGGAAAAATTCGATTCGCATCGAATCCGAATTTTAGCAAACTTTGGGTGCACGAATCAAATTTTTCCCGATCAGCCGGCAAAAGTGTCACTGCAGAGAGCTCCGCTATTTCTGACAGTTCTGACAGTTCATTTACAGCGGTTGAAACATTGTATCTATTTGTTTCCATTTAGGATACAGATGTTTTTATTCGGAAATAAATAGATACAATGTTTCAACCGCTGTAAATGTGAAGGAACTGTCAGAGAACTGTCAGAAATAGCGGAGCTCTCTGCAGATACACTTTTTGCTGTACTGGAATACTTCTTCTTTTCATTCTTCTTCTTCTTTTCATTCTTCTTCTTCTTCTTCTTCTTCTTTTCATTCTTCTTTTCATTCTTCTTCTTCTTTTCATTCTTCTTCATCTTCTTTTCATTCTTCTTTTCATTCTTCTTCTTCTTCTTCTTTTCATTCTTCTTCTTCTTCTTCTTTTCATTCTTCTTCTTTTCATTCTTCTTCTTCTTCTTTTCATTCTTCTTCTTCTTTTCATTCTTCTTCTTCTTCTTTTCATTCTTCTTTTCATTCTTCTTCTTCTTCTTTTCATTCTTCTTTTCATTCTTCTTCTTCTTATTTTCATTCTTCTTCTTCTTATTTTCATTCTTCTTCTTTTCATTCTTCTTTTCATTCTTCCTCTTCTTCTTTTCATTCTTCTTCTTTTCATTCTTCTTTTCATTCTTCTTCTTCTTCTTTTCATTCTTCTTCTTCTTCTTTTCATTCTTCTTTTCATTCTTCTTCTTCTTCTTTTCATTCTTCTTCTTCTTCTTCTTTTCATTCTTCTTTTCATTCTTCTCATTCTTCTTTTCATTCTTCTTTTCATTCTTCTTCTCATTCTTCTTTTCATTCTTCTTCTTCTTCTTTTCATTCTTCTTCTTCTTTTCATTCTTCTTTTCATTCTTCTTTTCATTCTTCTTCTTCTTCTTTTCATTCTTCTTCTTCCTCTTTTCATTCTTCTTCTTTTCATTCTTCTTTTCATTCTTCTTCTTCTTCTTTTCATTCTTCTTCTTCTTTTCATTCTTCTTCTTCTTCTTTTCATTCTTCTTTTCATTCTTCTTCTTCTTCTTTTCATTCTTCTTCTTCTTCTTTTCATTATTCTTTTCATTCTTCTTCTTCTTCTTTTCATTCTTCTTCATCTTCTTTTCATTCTTCTTCTTTTCATTCTTCTTCTTCTTCTTTTCATTCTTCTTCTTCTTTTCATTCTTCTTCTTCTTTTCATTCTTCTTCTTCTTCTTTTCATTCTTCTTTTCATTCTTCTTCTTCTTCTTTTCATTCTTCTTCTTCTTCTTCTTTTCATTCTTCTTCTTGTCATTCTTCTTCTTCTTCTTGTCATTCTTCTTTTCATTCTTCCTCTTCTTCTTTTCATTCTTCTTCTTCTTCTTTTCATTATTCTTCTACTTCTTTTCATTCTTCTTTTCATTCTTCTTCTTCTTCTTTTCATTCTTCTTCTACTTCTTTTCATTCTTCTTTTCATTCTTCTCATTCTTCTTTTCATTCTTCTTTTCATTCTTCTTTTAATTCTTCTTTTCATTCTTCTTCTCATTCTTCTTTTCATTCTCCTTCTTTTCATTCTTCTTCTTCTTCTTTTCATTCTTCTTTTCATTCTTCTTCTTCTTCTTCTTCGTCGTGCCCCGTGACTGCCCAAATGAGTGAAGTGTGCGGTGATTCTAAGATCGACGGCACTCATCTGCATGTCATACTGACTGACAGTATTATTTCTCTTCCCCAGCAGACTCCAAGGGCATTTAAATTAAAGGTACAGTGTTCTGCACTAATATAAAGGCTCTCTGAAGCCTAGAAACCCT
Source organism: Staurois parvus (assembly GCF_062004578.1). NCBI lineage: Eukaryota > Metazoa > Chordata > Amphibia > Anura > Ranidae > Staurois > Staurois parvus. Next base: position 5,595,092 of record NW_028317886.1, read on the forward strand.
TTAAATAAGTTAAATTTGCGGCGAATAAATTCGCATCAAATCGAATTTCTCCCGCAAATTCGGCGAATCGGCCGAATCAAATTTTTGAATAATTCGCTCATCTCTAGCTATGAGCAAGCATTTAACTGAATGAAATTGATTCATTCTGCTTTTTTTTTGTGATTAGCTGTGATTGGCCGCGGGTAATCACATGACACAGATGGACTGTGATTGTTCATGTGATCACTGTGACCATTCACAGCTAGACACACTTGTATACAGTGGATGGCATGAAAGGAAGTCATCCATTGTTTACAACTGTCATGTGACCTGCTGTGATTGGGCACAGCAGGTCACATGGTACTGGCAATGGGTTGGTACACAGATGTCAAATAAAACAAAACCTAAACATAGTGTATTATCTTAGGATAACATATATGTGCCACTCGTGTTACTTGCAAAAAATCAAGTGCCACAGCAATCGTGAACATAAACTAAATAAAATGAACCCACTGCACACGGTAAGGTAAAAATGCATAATTACCCTAAGGTAAACATAACCAACATTGAATCCATATGTGGGATGGAGCTTCATCAAAATACCATAAGCTTCTCTGGATGCTTTTCCACAGACTTCATAGACAGACCAGGAGTCAGTATTAAGATCAAGTAAAACCACAATTTTATTGTATCAACTTACACAGAAAAAGGCTGAAATCGGCATTTATAATGGGAGAAATACAATCGGCGTCCACATAGAAAAAGGAGAGTCTCAGAGCCACCTCCAATGGTGGTAAATAGAAGTCCACAGTATTGTTTGGTTACTCCCCAGTCTGTCCGGCACAGAAATCTGTTTCAAAGTTGGAGTTGGTGTTTGTACTTACAGGTGTTAGGTCATTTGCATTGACCTCCATTGAAGCTGAAACACACCAAAAACCTTGGAGTAGAAGTGGGGGCCTTTGTGTATTGTTGCTGGGGTAACAACAAGTTCAGCTATAAACCGACATCTTTGGCTCCCCATTTCAGTGTTTTATGTAAGGAAAGTAAAGACAAAGGTGGAACCGCTTCATCATAGAAAATCATACAAGGCCACTAAAGTTTTTATAGGCCTCTAAAATAATTTTTACATGTTGGAAAAGAATGCAGCAAAGTTCTGGATGCTTCTCACACAAACACTTGCATTAATGCAAAACGCCAGAAGCCAATTTGTAAAACTTCAGGGAACCAATTTAACATTTTCATGGCCAAATTTATCAGTCGTTTTTATCAAATCTATTATCCTTTATAGAATGTAATGACAAAATATCAACTTAATCCCCATTCCATATTTTTTGTTTAACTGCATTATTTACATGGAAAGAGGGAAAGTTTGCAAGCCATAACTTCCTTGAAGCAACACTCTTGGAAGCAAAGGAGCAACTGAGCAGGAAACTACAGCTTGTACTAAAAGCGGCCTAGTACTTGGGTCTACCCAAACGTCAGCTATAGCTGCAGCTGTAGAAGGCACAGACCAAATTTATCCACCAAAACTGTTATAGAGTGAGCCAAATTAAAAAGAGTATGCAAATCACTAGACTTACCTGATGAAGGAGGCAGAGCATTTGGAGTAGAGCCTAAAGACACATCTGGTAATTCTGATAAAGGACAAAGGTCATCACCTGCTATAGGGAAAGCACATGAAGGAGCATCATTCGTAAACAGTGGTAAAAAAACCCTGATCCATTATAACTGTAATATCTTTTTTTTTTTAATTTAAATATTTATTGATTTTTCAGATTAACAAATTATACAAGTAATATCCTTTATAAAAACATAAACACAGTATCAAAAACATTAATCTTTTCATCTTATCTCCCCCCCAAGCCACCCCCCTACTTATACGCCACCCCTCTCCCTCCCCCCTCTCCAACCCCCCTCCCTCTCAACTCTGCAATTTCCTATTCCTTTCTGGAGATCCCAATCTCAACAAAGGAAGAAGCGAGTAAAAACCAATTTGTTCTATGTTAGTCCCCCATCAACTCTAGATTTAACTTTGACTTTTTAATTCATCCCATTTGTTCCATCTTATATGGTGACTCTCCATCTTATCTTCGTTCATATGGTAAAGTTCCTCCAATCTACATAATGGATCTACCCTATCAACCCAATCTGTTATTTTCGGCACCTCCTGTCTCCTCCAAAACTTGGGTATCAATCCCTTTGCTGCATTCAAATAATACATTAAACCAGATTTTTTATATTTTTTGACTGAAAGCTTGGTACTATGAAAAAGGCAAGTCTCTTTTACTACATCAACCTCTGAAATTTTTTTAATCACACTTACTATTTCCCCCCAATACTCTTGGATTTTAGGACACTCCCACCATATATGATACATTGTGACTCTACCTCCACATCCATGCCAACATAAGGGTGAATTATCTCCACTTAATCTCTTAACTGTAATGTCTTGAGAATCAGGTGTTAGGCGGAAGGCTGGCTGAACAATATTGCCACCATCAATGAAGTTAGCCTCATGGGTGCCCATTCTTCTTCTTTTCAGATTTCTGGAGGCTCTACTGATTTTGCAGCACTGTGCAAGGCTTTCCCCATTGAAGAAATGTGAGGCAAGGACTGGGATTACATTGTCCAAACTTGCCTATTAGCTCTATTGGGGAGAACAGCCGGAGCATGCTCCAGCCTGTTCTGATGACAGAAGAGGCTGCTGCGGCCTGGAAGAGGAAGGTGGACCAGCATCTGTAGTATCACAATGAGGCAGAGGGGGAAGGTCCACAGCAAAAGGAGCAGAACCCTGAATAACCAGCATGGCAGCATGAGAAGCCATCAGAGCAGCGACTGGAATGGGTAGCTGAGCTGCAGGCATTAATGAGGCATCACTGCATCAAGTCATCACCGTTGGCCCTACCGAATCTCTCCATCATCTTGAGCAGATGGGTTTACATGGTGAGAGCCAGCTGCAACAGCTCCTTTCTTCTTGATGTCTAGTGCTGGCTGACAGCTCATTGTGTATTATCTTTTTATTTTATAGGTTTAAACTTGTGTCAGGACGTTGTATTCTCTATGTGACCACCAATCATCCAACTACAGGTAAGCATGAATAAATGTCACCAACCGCATTTCTTTTCTAGACATTTCTGGGTCTGCCAAATGTCCCATAATATTATTTGCTCCTCCCACCTTTTATTCTTTTAGTAAAATACCTGCCTCTACCAATTTTCTTGAGAACATTTTGCAAAATCCCTCCATTACATATTTCATGCTGTATGTTAACTTTACACTGATGCATCATCTGCTGTATCCTAAGTTTTAATCACAGCTTGATAGCAACTGGCCGGCACCTATTATGCATCTGTGAGATGGGAAAACAGCTCCCATTGTTTGAACACTGTTTGTGTGGAAGTAAATTAATGTTTTGACTGACATTCTGCAGTTTAGCCACAAGATGTCACTGTTTTTCTAACACAGCCTCAGACTGCATAGATATTTGCATATTCATGAAGAGGTGGGGTTTTGCACACAGAGTTGGAGAGAACAGGAAGGAGAGAGAGAAGCCATGTTTTGGAGCATGGTGAATAAGGGGCTGTGTGAGCTGATAATCTGATGACATCCAGGTGTGAAAGTGTCCCTCAGTAACCAGAGCTGCAGCTGAGTGAAGCTGATGAGATTGCTGCCAGGAAGCTGATGAGGTTGCTGCCAGGAATGCTGATGAGATTGCTGCCAGGAAGCTGATGAGATTGCTGCCAGGAAGCTGATGAGATTGCTGCCAAGAATGCTGATGAGATTGCTGCCAGGAAGGCTGATGAGAGCAGAGGAATAGAGATGAGCGAATCGAATTTGGCGAAGTGGAATTGTTTCGAATATTAGGAAAAATTCGATTCGCGCCGAATCCGAAAATTAGCAAACTTCGGATGCACGAATCGAATTTTCCCCGATCGGCCGATTTTCATCCCTTCTACAGCCGGCAAAAAGTGTCCCTGCAGAGAGCTCCGCTATTTCTGACAGTTCTCTGACAGTTCCTTCACATTTACAGCGGTTGAAACATTGTATCTATTTGTTTCCATTTAGGATACAGATGTTTTTATTCGGAAACAAATAGATACAATGTTTCAACCGCTGTAAATGTGAAGGAACTGTCAGAGAACTGTCAGAAATAGCGGAGCTCTCTGCAGATACACTTTTTGCTGGAATGGAATTCTTCTTATTTTCATCCTACTTCTTCTTCTTCTTCTTCTTCATCCTCATCCTCTTCTTCTTCTTCTTCATCCTCATCCTCTTCTTCTTCTTCTTCTTCTTCATCCTCATCCTCTTCCTCTTCTTCTTCTTCTTCTTCTTCTTCTTCTTCTTCATCCTCATCCTCTTCTTCATCCTCATTCTCTTCTTCTTCATCCTCATCCTCTTCTTCTTCTTCATCCTCATCCTCTTCTTCTTCTTCTTCATCCTCATCCTCCTCTTTTTCTTCTTCTTCTTCTTCATCCTCATCCTCTTCTTCTTCTTCTTCTTCTTTTTATTCCTCACCATCATCCTCTTTTTCTTCTTCATCCTCATCCTCTTCTTCATCCTCATCCTCTTCTTCTTCTTCTTCTTCTTCTTCTTCTTCCTCATCCTCTTCTTCTTCTTCTTCATCCTCATCCTCATCCTCTTCTTCTTCTTCTTCTTCCTCATCTTCTTCTTCTTCTTCTTCTTCATCCTCATCCTCTTCTTCTTCTTCTTCCTCATCCTCATCCTCTTCTTCTTCTTCATCCTCATCCTCTTCTTCTTCTTCATCCTCATCCTCTTCTTCTTCTTCTTCTTCTTCTTCATCCTCATCTTCTTCTTCTCTTCTTCTTCATCCTCATCATCCTCTTCTTCTTCCTCATCCTCATCCTCTTCTTCTTCTTCATCCTCATCCTCTTCTTCTTCTTCTTCTTCTTCTTCATCCTCATCTTCTTCTTCTTCTTCTTCTTCTTCTTCATCCTCATCCTCTTCTTCTTCATCCTCATCCTCTTCTTCTTCTTCTTCTTCCTCATCCTCGTCTTCTTCTTCATCCTCATCCTCATCTTCTTCTTCTTCTTCTTCTTCTTCTTCATCATCCTCATCTTCTTCTTCTTCATCCTCATCCTCTTCTTCTTCTTCTTCTTCTTCTTCTTCCTCATCCTCTTCTTCTTCTTCCTCATCCTCATCCTCTTCTTCTTCTTCTTCTTCTTCTTCTTCATCCTCATCCTCATCCTCTTCTTCTTCTTCTTCTTCTTCATCCTCATCTTCTTCATCATCCTCATCCTCTTCTTCTTCTTCTTCTTCATCCTCATCCTCTTCTTCTTCTTCTTCTTCTTCTTCTTCTTCATCCTCATCCTCTTCTTCTTCTTCTTCCTCATCCTCTTCTTCTTCTTCTTCTTCTTCTTCTTCATCCTCATCCTCTTCTTCTTCTTCTTCTTCATCCTCATCCTCTTCTTCTTCTTCTTCTTCCTCATCCTCATCCCCTTCTTCTTCTTCTTCTTCTTCTTCTTCTTCTTCTTCTTCCTCATCCTCTTCTTCTTCTTCTTCTTCTTCTTCATCCTCATCCTCTTCTTCTTCTTCTTCCTCATCCTCATCCTCTTCTTCTTCTTCTTCTTCATCCTCATCCTCTTCTTCTTCTTCTTCATCCTCATCTTCTTCTTCTTCTTCATCCTCATCCTCTTCTTCTTCTTCTTCATCCTCATCCTCTTCTTCTTCAATTGAAGCTGCTTCTGCTCCGCCACTCTGCCATTGGACTCTTGATAGTCGTCTCCCCACACTGCTGCTGGGGGGACTTTTTAACATAGGCCTCTGTATGGCCTTCAATTTAAGCTGCTTACGCTTCGCCACTCTGCCATGGGCCCCTGTACCGCCTCCTCATGCTGCTGCCAGGTCCAGAGTCTGTCATGGGTCCCTGTACGGCCTCCCATTGCTGCTGTCTCCATCGCCACACTCTGCCATGTGCCACTTTCAGGTCTCCTCACACTGCTGGTGGGTTCCATTTTGTCATAGGGTGCTGTATGGCCTCCCATTGCTGCTGCCTCCACCGCCACACTGTGGCTCCACACTCTGGTTTTGGCCCCGTGACTGCCCAAATGAGTGAAGTGTGCGGTGATTCTAAGATCGACGGCACTCATCTGCATGTCATACTGACTGACAGTATTATTTCTCTTCCCCAGCAGACTCCAAGGGCATTTAAATTAAAGGTACAGTGTTCTGCACTAATATAAAGGCTCTCTGAAGCCTAGAAACCCTTTTAATAAGTTAAATTCGCAGCGAATAAATTCGCATCGAATCAAATTTATTCCGCAAATTCGGCGAATCAGCCGAATCGAATTTTTGAATAATTCGCTCATCTCTACAGAGGAACTAAGCAACATATACGGCGAGACCGCATGCTGGTTGGAGAGACATTTGTTCTGTTCAGAGTTACCAGTGGATGAAAAGTAGACCTGGGTCAGTAAGATCGTGCACACACCTAATTTCAGTGTTGGCGCCTTGAGACTGAGTCCAGGCCTATAGTTAGTTAGTTAGGGTCTCTGTTTGTGTCAGGCCACAAGTTTTGTTACTGATTATTGGAAGGACTCCACAACTTAAAGTGACATTTCACATTGGAGAGATGATAAAATCCTACAAACTCAAGCCAGACTGGCGTTTTGCTCAGAAGGAATACTCAGGCATGTGCTACAGGACCAGTTATGGGAGAGGGAATACTGTAGATTTGTGTAAGATTGTAAGCTGTTGTGCTGCACCGCAGGCTAACCCATACCATACACCTATACACTGATTCCTGCTCTTTTAGGGTAATAACAGGTAAGGTGTGGCAGCTTATTTGTGCCCGCCAGTAGGTAAATTACTTCACTTTCAATCCTTCGCCCATCGGAGGGCGCCGTGCTGTGCAGCACAAGGGTCTCAGCCTTTGGGCTGGGTGTATGTAAATTTATTGTATGTTTCCAGCATTTGTGGTTGTGTTTATTTGCCACATCTCAAAAAAATTCTGTTGTGGCAAAAGCTGGTGTTGGGGTTGCTTTCCTCGTTCGTGACTTCACTCTATCCTGGGGAGCCCACCCCCACATCAGTGAGAGAAGGGCCAGTCACAGTGAACTACTGGCTAACAGGAATGAATGAGTGCATCTGGGTTTACTTTGTGGGATGTTTGATAAACTTGTAAGGTCTGAAACCTAAATCAGAACCATATTGAATTCTATAAGGAGATGGGGAGAAGTCTTGAAAATCAATTCTAGCCATTTTCAAGGCTAATAGCAGGGGATCATCAAACAAAAAGCAGGGGAGCTGGTCACTGGCATAGGATATACTGTATGTATTTTACAAAATATTGTACAGTGGAAAAAAAAATCCTCTTTTTATGTGACTTAGAAAGGGACATGGTTCTAATAGACATATATAACAGAGTAAACAATGCAGTTTTTTGGCATCACATATTGCATGTGTAACAGATTTTTTCACTTTTACATTGTTGCTTGGCTTAAATTCAGCAGTAGCACAACACTCTGATTAATTACAACTTTTATTTATTTATTTGAGCTATGACACTAGATTTTTTATATCCAATGATTATAGGTCTGAAATGATTGGTGGATAAAAGTCATAACAGATCAAAAACTTTATGAAATTGTACTTATAAAAAATCAGTCAAATCCCTGAACATTTTACCAATTGGTCAGTGGAAAAACAGTTTATTAGTATAATTTGGGAGCTTTGTTTTTCACAATACCATGATGTATTGTCCTAAAAGTTTAATAAAATGTCAAAACAAAGTGCAGGAAAACACTTCAAAACCACAACCCCACATTTTCTCTCATCCAGTATCCCCAATTCTAGCCAAAATATAAATCTGCCTGCAGTGTATTAGCTGTGGTAAAAGCACTAGCCATTTGTGTACCACATGCATACATGGAAATGTATGACTCTGTACCACAGAACTTTGTGGGAACAACAACTCACTGAGACAAGTCAGCAGCAAAAGGCAGTCACCCCTCTTCATCAAGGGTGCATAACAGCCGCTTTCTTTTCTAGTGCTACTAATGTGTCATTTTTCTCCTCCTCATCAAGAGGAGGTAGCCGTCATTTTTTGGAGGACTGCTAATATGTCCTTTTCTTCCTCCTCAAGGGTGCGTAGCAGCTATTTTTATGTGGCCAAATTCTGTTGAGCTACAACCTGTCCTGTATACTCCATTAGGAAGTTCCTGTCTCTTCCTCCTCCTGCTCCTCAAGGGGTGCAATACAGTCATTTTTGGACCTGCTATTATGTTCTTTTCATCTTCTTCCTCCTCAAGGGTGTATAGCAGCCAACTTTTAGAGCTGGCTAATGTGCTCCTTTTCTCCTCCTCCTCAAGGGCTCATAGCAGCAATTTTTTCAGACCATCTATTATGCCCCTTTCATCTTTATCAAGGGTGCATAGAAGCCTCTTTTGGGGCCTGATATTGCACCCTTTTCCCACCTTCTCTTCCTCCTCCTCAGGGGCACAGGGCATACATTTTTTGTGCCTACTAATGCACACCTTCCTCACTTCTCATCTCTTCTATGAACACTGCTTTGCTTTCAAAACATTTTTGTTTTTTACTTTTATTCCTCTTCTTGAAGGGCACAAAGCAGTCCCCTTTATATAGTCCTGCGCAAATACCCTTTTCCTCCTCCTTCTTTTCAAGAGTGTAGAGCAGCCACTTGCCTTTCTAGTGCTGCTCCTGCAGCCTTTTCCTTTATTCTCTTTAGCCAGTCCTTCCATATCACCACCAACTGGCTATGATGAGTCCCATCCCCAATTCTAGGCCAGAAGTCCCCAGGGCAGGGAATTCTGCAGTGCTTCTGTGAGAACAGAAGAAAAAAGATTCCACTAATCACCTTCATGCCTAGCATCCTCATGCCAGATTTGTCAAACACCTTGTTTATACTTTTTCTGTGGGTAATCAGCCATTAATATTTTGCACTGAAGGCCATATGTCAGCTACTATTACTTTGCACAGAAGCCCATCCCTGCCATCCATCAGCATGTTGAATGCAATGAGGCAGCAGGAGGCAGAGGAGTAATATGAGGAGGAATGTTGAGGTGCTGTCAGTGAGAAGTGCTGGCAATTATGGGGAGCATGAAGGTGCCCAGTTGCCCAGGAATTTTGGGGTGCTTGTGGTTAAGAGATGTGTTTGGGTGCTTGTGGTTAGAAGGAGGAGGGTTCTGGTGTTGACATTTGGGGGTTAATTATTGTTGGCTTCAAGGGGAACATTTTACCTCACAGATATACAAGGAAAATTGAAGGATCTACTGCCATCATCCCAGAGGGAGCCCAAAATGTGGCATTGTGAGGATGTGCTGTGACAACCTCTTTGCTGCCCACTCTTGCCCCAAAAAAGTCAGTCATTCCTAATGTGATAGGCAGAGGTTCTGCATGCAGAGGTCGTAGGTTATTTACCTGGGAGAAAAATGTACAGGGACCACAATGGAAACTAGGTGAAAGTTTAAAGATATCAATGAATAGATTGAATGCAAAAGAGCACTGGTTAGGGTTCTAGTGGCCGCAGACTTCCTAACAACCAATTACCCTGTGGAAGTTGTCATATTTAGTATCTTACTAAATATGATTTTCATGCGCAGCTGGTGTGGGTCTCTGAAACTGGCCACTCACCCCATTAGCTTGGCTATTTGGTTGAACTAAAAATTCTGAACCAAAAATTGGACCAATTAAGGTTTTCGTCCAAACCTAAAACCCATCCTTACTGTTGTGCCTGAATGGTCACCTGCATATAAGCAATCAAGCTAGATAGCAACTAAGGACACTATGCAGAGGGATCAGCCTGCATCCTATTAATTAAGAATGCTGTGCAGCAGGGGCCTATCAATAGTGTGTAATCAGGAGCTCAGCTGTCAATGAGTGCGCATGCGCATTGTTGATATTTACAGTTGCAAGAAAAAGTATGTGAACCCCTTGGGATTACGTGGAGTTTTGCATGAATTGGGCATAAAATGTGCTCTGAACATCATCTAAGTCACAACAATAGAAGAACACAGTCTGCTGAACATAATACTACACAAACATTAGATGTTGCCATGGTTTAATTGCACATAACATGTAAACATTCACAGTGCAGGGAGGAAAAAGTATGTGAACCTTTGGACTTAATAACTGGTTGACCCTCCTTTGGCAGCAATAACCTCAACCAAACGTTTCCTGTAGTTGCAGATCAGACCTGCACAACGATCTGGAGTCATTTTGGACCACTCCTCTTCACAAAACTGTTTCAGTGTAGCAATATTCTTGGGATGATTGGTGTGAATCGCTCTCTTAAGGTCATGCCACAGCATTTCAATCGGGTTGAGGTCAGGACTCTGACTAGGCCACTCCAGAAAGCGTATTCTGTGCTGTTGCAGCCATTGTTTTGTTGAATTACTTGTATGCTTTGGGTCATTGTCCTGTTGCATCACCCATCCTCTGCGGAGCTTCAGTTGGCGGACAGATGGTCGTACATTTTACTGCAAAATGTCTTGATAAACTCTGGAATTCATTTTTCCATCAATGACAACAATCCGTCCAGGCCCTGAGGCCGCAAAGCAGCCCCAAACCATGATGCTCCCTCCGCCATGTTTTACAGTGGGGATGAGGTTTTGATGTTGGTGTGCTGTGCCTTTTTTTCTCCACACATAGTGTTGTGTGTTCTTCCCAAACAACTCAATCTTGGTTTCATCTGTCCACAGTATATTTTGCCAGTAGTGCTGTGGAACATCCAGGTGCTCTTTTGCAAACTTCAAACGTGCTGCAATATTCTTTTTGGACAGCAATGGCTTCCTCCGTGGTGTCCTCCCATGTACTCCATTCTTGTTTAATGTTTTCCTTATTGTAGATGTGTCAACAAAAATGTTAGCATCTGCCAGAGATTTCTGTAGGTCTTTAGCTGACACTCTGGGATTCTTCTTTACCTCATGCAGCATTCTGCGCTGTGCTCTTGCAGTCATTTTTACAGGACGACCACGCCTAGGGAGAGTTACAACAGTGCTAAACTTTCTCCATTTGTAGACAGTCTGTCTTACCGTGGACACATGAACATCAAGGCTTTTGGAGATACTTTTGTAACCCTTTCCAGCTTCATGCAAGTCAACAATTCTTGATTGTAGGTCTTCTGAGAGCTCTTTTCTGCGAGGCATGGTTCACATCAGACAGTGCTTCTTGAAACCAGTAAACCCAAAACAGGTGTGTGTTTTTTAAGGACAGGACAGCTGTCAGCCACACATCCAATATCATCACACTGATTGGAGTCAAGGTTGGCTCACTCCTGGCTCCAATTAGCACTGGGAGAAGTCATTAAGTTAGGGTCTCACATACTTTTTCCTCCCTGCACTGTGAATGTTTACATGTTATGTGCAATTAAACCATGGCAACATCTAATGTTTGTGTAGTATTATGTTCAGCAGACTGTGTTCTTCTATTGTTGTGACTTAGATGACGTTCAGAGCACATTTTATGCCCAATTCATGAAAAACTCCACGTAATCCCAAGGGGTTCACATACTTTTTCTTGCAACTGTACATGTGAGCCAACAGCAGACAAGTGGGCCCATGTATGCTGTGCTGCTGAACAAATGTAACAATACAAAATGTTACATGCATACAGCACATGGACAACTAAAAATGCAGGATTTTACAGCCAGCTTCTTACAGCAAATTCCTGTGGTTTGCACTTTGAAACAGTTACACTCATCTGAATGAGCCCTTAAAAGAAATGAGGGGCCAGCAGTATTTTAGGGTAGAAACCGATGCTGAGAGAAACTGCTGGTCCAGATCCTGCCATTTCCCACCCACCACTGCTATTTTTTATTTTGCATTTTTTTTACACTATTTACAAATTATCATTTTATGATCTTTTTTTTAATTATTTTTAATTTTTATTCCACATTAGGCTGTCCCCGGTCTGTTTAACTAAACATGGCAGGCAAAGATGGCAAGACTGAGTAAAATGCTTACAAGAGTTTATATCTCCTGACTCAAAGCCAGGACAAACTTTTCCTGCTGCCACAAATATGTATATAGATACAATGATCTTGCTATGGCTCCGTATTGGTAACAAAGAAATTTCACTCAAACCAAATGAAACGTTAGATCTAAAGAGGATTGATGTAAGTGCCAAATGAAAAGGTCTGGAAGCCCAGTAGATGAAGGATAAAGGAATAATTTATGGTTGCCAAAGCAGACAATACTCCTTTGCACGATAAAGATGAAGAGTTTGGTCAAACTGAACCAGTTGAATTTGTTTAAGTTATTCAATTATTGTTGCACAATCACCTTTTTTCCTAAGGAAAAGGAAAAAACAAAAATATTTTGTCTGTTTATGCACCTCATTGTGTAAGGCCTAGGTGTGTTTATGCAATTTCTGAATACTTTATTGTTTTGTGAATCGTTATATCATTTTCATCTTTTTCTGTTAAGTCATACTAATTTTATTTACCTGTTTACAAAGGGCATGAACTGTTTCTAAATTAAAAAAAAAACTGCAGAGAATACAGCAGTGTAAAACTGCAGCAGCTGGACAGTTTTAATCAGGGACAATAAACCTAACCTTGTATCTATGGAGGTAGGCGCATGCAGTGAATGAGAGTAATGTCATATGAGGTGGTTTAGATGCACACTGTTCTTGACCTCAATTTTTTTCTTTCACGATACAAAAATAAGCCCTTGCATGGACTGTCAGATACAACTGCATGGTGCACTTGATTTACCTCAAGCGTAAACTTAAAATCTATAAAAAAAAATTATAAAACTAAGGGAGAAAAACTGCATGCAATAGAAAAAGTAGGTCAGGTGTTGAAAATGTAAGATCTAGCTATCAATCAGTTGTTGTGAACAGATGAAAAGGATATTTGTATATGCACATAGAATCTGTGAAGACAAGAGTGTCACATAGGAAAATGTAGCCCAGCACTGCGATTCATAGAACTTAAGCATAGTTTGTTATAGTAGATGTAAAATAAACAACTAAAATGTAATATAAAATACAAACAAAAACCCTTTGCTCTGGATGCGTGCAGTAAAGGGATAATGAAAAATTCAATAATATTAAATAATCAACACTACTGCCACCTTCAATTAAATACACTGTACATTCAAACAAATGAACATAAACAGCTCAGTGACCCTGTGAAAATGCATATAAGCATATAATAAACTTTACAAATAAAATGTGAACTTAAAGTCCATATTGAAACATAGATATCAGTTGCAATGTGTTATTCTTTTAATGCTCCCAAAACCAAAGCCACCATGTCCCTTTTGGGTATGCATTCCCTGAACCTACATGCCTTCCACTCTCATGGTTGGCATGTACAGCTTGTAAATCTCCAAATAAGGCATCAATATATGAGCTCCAACATCTGCACCAATCTCTTTATTCTTCTCCACCAGATGTAATAACAATATAAAGATAAGAGACAAACTCCAATGATGTAGTACTAATAACACCTTCTATTAAAATAAATAGGCAGCCGCTCACAAGATAACCTCATAAAAAAGCCTGTTGTATAGACTATAGTGGGATGCATGTGTAATGCTCTCTCCACCGCCGGATCCCAAACAATGGCGCTCTCGCATCACTTCCGGTTCAGATGTCACTTCTGGTTGCCGTACAGCCTCACCATGGCGCGTTTCATCACTTCCGACTTAGCCATATGGATTCCTAAATTCCCTATGACTAAGTTAATGTACATTTCTTAGCAATATCACGCTGCATTTTTTTTTTTAAGACCTTAAAAAAAATGCAGAAACAATTATGCCCTGTACACACATAGCTGCAGTGAAATCAGAGAAAATCAGAAACATGCTGTGAAAAAAAAATAAATTACAGTCAGCAAAAAATAAAAAATCTGCCCTTTGAAAAAAGCACATATTCAGTCTGTTATGACTGTGAACTGTGCATGTGAGGTTTTTTTAATGGCCATATAAAACTCATCAGCAGCAATAACATGTAAAAATCCTTCCCTCCCAGGATCCCCACAATTCCCACAGATACACATTATTTTTCTTACTAAAAGGACATTCAGTTAGGGTTAACATTTAGATTAGCATACCAAGGCCTTCATCAATCTGTCCCTATACTTTTCCCTATCCCAGCTAAACACAGTTTCAATATGGCTGCTGAAAACCCTGCCTTTTTATAGTGAGGGACTGGCACACAACAAAGCCACCATTATTGGCCATTTCAGGTTATTCAATCAAACTGCAGAGGCCAGGAAGTGCATTATTGGCAGTTGGATGCTAAAGCAGCAAATGGTCAAATTAAATTGCCATATCCAACAACTGGAGTCAAGTTTACTGAAACCTGGGGCTCATCCTCACTGACCAATTTCTACTTACCAGTCAAAGGGGATCCTTTTGATGAAAAAGCATGTGTCACTGCTGAAAAAAATATCTTTTTTCAATCTGAAATGAATCAGATTGGTGTACTGCTGCTGTATGTAAGCCAAGCTAACTGTAAAAGAAAAGAATGCATGAAGGTAAAACACCCTGAGCTTTTAGAAACCACTTTAACTATGCCCTTTGAGGCCTTCCCACTGGACAATTTACTCACACCCACTATTCCCTGTGGCACTCATTCCTCTGCTATGTTAGGGATGGTGTGATAATAATCACAGGATGGCTTTCCTACATATTGCACAGCCATATTGATTTGAAAGTTAGTAGAGTGTTCCTGGATTTCATTTTCAATTTTATATAAACATAAATTTAAAACCTAATTTTACGCATTAAATGGATGTTCCTCAAGTTTATGTACCATACCCAACCATTGATACCAATGGGGATAGCACTGAAATCAGTACTAGGGAAGAATATAGACAGTCAGTGATGACCTCCCTTTTTTAAAATATGTTTCCTGGCTGTCATGCCGATCCAGTGGCTTCAATACTTCCTAATGACAGAACAGAAACAAATATGCAGATTTGCTCTGAATTTATTCTGATTTTCTTGATTTACAAATGTGTTCTGTGTTAGTGGCTCCAAAAGCATTTGAGGCAGAGACAGTCAAAAAACTCATATTTTCAGAAGGAAGTCAGCAATTGTACCCTCTGTATTTCTCTCATTACTTGTTTTAGTTTAGTAGAAGATTGAATTGAAAAATCAATGAAAAACAAGTAAAACAAACCACAAACAATATACCAAGTCACTAAATCTTATTGGCCAGTAGTAACTGAAATAGTCCCAATAGTTCTGCTGCTGTAGAAATACAAATGGGGGTAGAAGAATTTATGATTTGGACTTCAGTAACTTCGAACATAGTGTGTAGTGAGATAATTATACTGCTCTGACCTCCTTATTCAAACTATTTATTGAAAGCTCTGGTCTCCCTCTCCAAGATTTGACAAAGAGGCTTCGACAAATGTCATCTGGAGACCCTGTATGCTTACTGGCACAATGGAATCCAGTAATATGGCCACCTGAGTAATGTGGTCATTGAGGCACTTCTAGTCTGACGGAGCAGCTCTAGCATCCTCCCTGGCTTGAATGCTGCAGCTTTATCCACTCTTACCTTGCAGGGAACACCGATCTTGCCACAATATGCCTGCTGGTTGGGTTGTTTGTGAGAGTGTGCCTCAGACAAAAGTCCTGCCGTGGTTTAGACATGCTTTTTATCTACTGCACACCATAGAAACCAGTGTAAGTACCATTTATGATTGCTGCTTTTATGTGGATACCATTTAATCATGGTGGACTTTGTTTTTAACCCTTTATTGACTCAGATATCCATTGGGTTTTATATGAGATTGGCATCCAGGTACATTAATTCAACACTACCATTAGAGTGTTTATTGCTTTGGCATGTAGTTAGGCATTATGTGTGGCATTAGAATTAGTCCATAATTGGCACTCACAGCCAAGTAATTTATAAAGACTTCAGCACGATTATCTGGGCTGTTTATTAGGTTACCATATAAGCTCTTACCTAATGAAATACAAGTGTAGAATCTATATAATAAGAAGAGTTATTAGGTCAAAACCACGTGTGATAAAAATATGCTCTAATATACACCTATATAAATGTCTAAATCTGTCTCTGTGTTCACAAGTCAGTTCTGGACAGGGCTGTCTCTTTATCTGCTGAAAATATTACATAAAATTTCCATTTCTTCTGCTTTGTTTCCAAGGTAACATGGAATGGAATGGAATCTCTGGAACCCGTTAACAACTATGATAAAATATACTCGTAAAAACTGCTTGCAATAGTTTTTCATAATGCATATTTGCTGATATACAAGGACACTTTTGCAAATAAAATTAACACTATGTTCCTATACACAAGTGTCATGTTAGATATTTTGCACTTTTCAGAGGGGGAGCTGCACTTTGCTATAATATATCACAATAAATTAAAGAATAAAAACATGGTCTGGTACACATAAGTTTCATAACAACGATAGTACAGCAATACATTGTAAATAACACACCAGAGATAAATGTAATTGAAACATGGCTGAAAAGACTTCTGTGCTTTATTAAGGGGTGACCCAAGTTAAATTGACCAAATGAAAAAATATTAATTTATTTAATACATTTCCTAAGCATGCCTAGCTTTAACAGTAAAAGTTAAAGACTATAACATATCTGTTGAACTTTATTCTGCATGCTCACCCCCCCCCCCCCATTTCTGATTCGGTCTGAGTGGAAGCCTGAAGAAGCCTCCAAACACATCATTTTTAATAGCATTTTAGATCCTCAGATTACAAATTTCAAAGCCAATTTCCAATAAATGGACACGGTCCGGTTGATATGATGATAAAAAAAGGAACCCCATGCAGATAAAAAGCTTGTGAATATTCAGTCTCTTCCAGACCATTTCCATATATTGCCATTCACTAAATGCTGACCAAACAAATCTTGGTATAATTTAGTAGAAGAGAAAAGGAACTTAAAAGAGAAATAAACCCCTTTTAATCTCTGATTCTAAGGTTTACCTTCTCAACATCACTACCCCTTAAATGGATAATAACCACACTGGGAGATGGCCAAAGGGAATGCAAAGCATAACAGAATTTTAGACCTCTTTCCATCTGAGACCATGAACTCCCTTTCACAAACCAGGTAATGGATAGGATCAAGAGACATCTTTGTAGAATAGGATCTGGATGCCACTCCTTCCCTTGTCCAAAAAATAAAAGGGGGTGGCGGAGCTAGCACCCAACATGTGAGAAGCAGGAAGACAGAGCAGGGAAATCCACAGGGGAATGCCTGGTTAAATTTGCCTGGAGCTCTCAAGATGGCTGTGGAGATGGCTGGGAGGCAAGTAGAGTGGAAGAGGAGCCAGAGATACATAACATGGATATTCCACAGCTGCAGTCTGTCAGCCCAGGGTAAGACATCTGCCTCACAGAGATTGTTCTTTGAAGAGGGAGAAATTGTTGGACAGATTAGACTTTTCTTGCCAGAAAAAAAAGGCAGGGGGAGGAGGAGGAGGACTGGGAGCCTTCTCTTAAACAGATAGCGACAGCTGTCTGTCACTGTCAGTCCACTCTCATGCAATACGTAGATGGCATCAGGATAGACCTTTCCTTTTTTAAAGTGGAGTTCCACCCAAAAGGGGAAGTTCCGCTTTAAAGATTTGTCCCCCGCTCCCCATTAAGGATTGGTACCTTTGGGGAGTGGGGGGCGACGGGTACTCAAACTTGACAGGTACCCGCTCCCACTTCCGATGTGATCGCCTAGGCAATCGGAAGCGGAAGTTGTCCTTCTACCCTCCCTCCCTGAAGTCTTGTGGGACACGTGACATGTCCCAGAAGATGACGGGGCCATTCAGGAAGCCCAGCGCTACTTGCGCATGTGCAGTGGGCAAGCTGTCACAGCCGGGTTCTCACACTGAAGATGCCGGCACCTGGAATACAGGACGGCCGGTGAAATGGGCTGTGGCAGGGGCAACGCAGGAACGTGGGACAGGTGAATGGATGTTTTTTAAAAGTCAGCAGCTACAGTTTTTGTAGCTGCTGCCTTTTATTTTTTTACAGAGTGAGTGGAACTCCGCTTTAAGCAAGATATGCAGGCTGTTAAAGAAAGAACGACTGTGCAGAGCAACATATCAGTGATTTGAAAGTCATAGTTCATCCTTTGGAGGGCTTTGTACAATCTGGAAGCTGGAAGATATGAAAAACAGACTGAGACATAATAGTTTTTGACATGTGGGGTTTACAGAAGAAGTGGAGAGTCAACAGCTCGAGTACTTCTCAGAAAACTGGCTCAGAGAGACCACGGCAGCGGATATTTTGTCACGGTTATTTGTGATAGAGAGAGCACATCTCATTCCAATGCGGTCCTCCCTTCCAGGAGCTCCTCCAAGGCCACTCATAGCATGTGTGCTGCATTTCAGAGATATAAAGAATATCTTAAAAGCAACTAGAACTGTTGGGGAACTCATGTATAATGCCAACAGGATTTCTATATACTTCTCCTCAACCACACAGAAACAGCAGGTCATCTTTGTCCATGTCAAGAAAAAGAAGAGGGACTGCCATTTGATCTACAGTATGCTTTACTCTGCAAAGTTAAGGGTAATGGATAAAGGCAAGGATCACTTCTTTACTTCCCCATTTGTAGCCTCTAGATGGTTGGACACTAGGGGACATCCTTGCGCAGCTACTGATCTAGCGGTGGATTGATTCTGTGCAGACATGATTCTTGTTAACTGTGCTCTTTCTCCTGTCAAGTGTGTGATTGGAGCCTGCTGCCCTATTACTAACCTATTACATAACTTCTTTATGGTGATCCTATGGCTCTCCTGTTCGCACTGGCCATTGAGCCATTGGCTGCAAAATTAATGTTATGGTCCAGGGCCTTCAGATTGGGGAGTTTGAATGTGTATCATTGTATGCAGATGACATGTTATTATACCTAAATGATCCAGGTTCTTTGCTGTCTGCGGCATTCTCCCTTATACAGGAATTTGGCGATTCCGCATAAACAGGGCAAAGCCACGTTATTCCCCTGAGACAGGCATCCAGCTTTGCGACCACCTCCTATTTGCTCAGTCTCAGTATCAGACTCATTTAAATACCTGGGAATTAATATACAGCCTCCTTTGGAGTCCTTTCCTGACAATCTTTGGACAGTTATAAGGGCTTTTAAGGAAAAAGCACAGAAGTGGAAAGACCTCCAGTTATTAAAGATAACTACACTAAATCCCTTTTACATATCCTATTCATTTGTGTCAGGAAAACTGATTGTGTTGAATTGGACATGTAAAGATGTCCTTAAATGATAATTTTAGCTTTTGGGCAAAAATAATACATTCCCCTTTTTTTTTCACGTAAAAAAATGTGCATTTATTATTTTTGTCCAAAGGAGCCTGTAAAGCATTGCACCAGCAATCAGTAGATCGCTGATGCCATGCAGGTCTCCAGCAGACCTGTCAGAATATCTTCTTTTCATACAGGATCTACGAGCAAGCAGATATACTTACAGGAAGCTTCAATGAACTACCATGGCGCACCACAGCGACATGGTAGTTCATTGAAAACTACAAGCCCACAGACGCTAAGGCTGTCAGGACTTGTAGGTACTCATTCACAGAATGAGTGACGCGGCCAGATAGTACGGGGAGAAGTCAGAGGGGGGGGGGGGGGTGGCGGGCGCAGCTGCGGCTATGGGAACATGTTACATGGTCCACCCTAAAAAGGGGTGGAACATGAAATGTGTTTCAAAAGTGAACTTATCCTTTAAATTGGCTGCTTGGAAAAACCTAGTTAATTCAGATATCCCTTTATATAGGATGACATATGAGGGGGTGCCCAAAAAATTTTACAAACATATGGTTCAGATGGGTTGATTCAGATGCAATGGTGGCTGAGAACCCCTAAAGCAATATGCTGATGATGTTTGTGTATCATAGCAGAGCTGATGTGTATAGTTTGATAATAGCTCACTCCAGTTAGTTTTCTGTTTTTGTTTTGTTTTACTTGGTAGTGCTGTTTAGTGCAGTTTCTATGCCTTTGCAACAATGGAAATAATATTTAATTTTCAAAAAATGAAAAGAACAATGCTATATGTAATGGAGACGGCTTCAGTGTGTTGTACTCAATTTGGACATATGTTATTCTTTCCCTTGCTTTTTTTTTTAAATATACCAGGAGTACCTTGTCCAAATGCATTTTACACTACAGGTTGTTTGTTACTGTCTAACTTATATGGCTTCTGATGAGAGATATTTTTTATATGTATTATAAAACAACGTACTGTTTAATTTGCCTTGTTTACATGTAGCAATAAAACCTTTATGAAAAAAGTAAAAAAGTCCCAGGATCCAAATACCATTTTTTCAAGAAACTAAAAAGGAATAACAACAAGGGAACAAAAAAATCACCATACAACAGCTTGGCAAATATATAATTTTATCTGTTGCTATCACTCCGGCCAATTCTTATAATAGACTCAGGGGGAAGAACATAGGCCCCTTTCACACTAACGTTCCAATCCAGGGCCAATCGGACCTGGTTGGAACCTCTATTCTCCTCTATTGAATGGCGGGTGAAAAAAGATATGTGTCCGTTTACAGCAGTCGACATCCAATCTGATCTGATCCACCAAAAAGAGATGGATGGGGATCTGTTCCCCTTATATCTGTCGGATTGGATCAGATGGCAGTCAGATAGAAACGAACAGGCTGTCCGTTTCCATCCATCCTCCCATAAAGGACAGCGGGCTTTGGCTGTGTCTGCTCTTATCCGCTTTCTCAACAAGGATCAGCGAAGAGATCCCACGCTGAAAAAGCGGATCTGCAGACGGGTAAGCCCTGTTTGAAAGGGGCCTAACATTTCAGCCAAAGTAGAGGCTTCAGTCTAAAATAATTCTGAATAGAACGAAAAATGTGGATCCGAAGCTCTAAAAGTATAATAATGAAAGAATGACAGATAATTCACAATATTATTACTCTAGTTAGCAATATATGAAGCCTTCAGCTAAAACAGCATGAAATCAAATATCTGAGCAGCATAGTGACCATATTTGAATGAAAGACAGCAATCTACTGCAAAAAAGGACTCCCTATTTATCAGTGTTTAACAAAATGTGTTTCCTAAAGACTAACCCTAGAAAAGTAAACTAACAACAATGCAATACAATTCAGGAAGAGCAATATTCTCATCAACTACTACAGTCAACCAGAAAGGGTTCCATTATGCAAAGCACCAGTGGCCAGCCAAAATAGACACCATAACCAATTGAACCAGCTGCATCTATGAAAATTATCAGTAAATTCCTCCTGTCAACAAGTAGTAATATTAAAACTTGATAGACATTTACCCAAAGGAATAAGTCATCCTTTATGGACATTTCAGTCTCACATGCAAGAATGGGGCCTTATCTGCTTCATTACTAACCTGTATTACCTTTCTTTACCAGACCATTTTTCATTTTCCAGTACTGTGATACTTTTACTGAAAACTACTCCATCACGTAACACTGTACCAAAATTAATTTTGTCACATGTATTGTTATTATTATAATACAGGATTTCTATAGCTCCAACAGTTTGAGCAGCACTTTACAAAATGAAGCCAGACATTACGGTTACAATACAATTTGATACAAAAGGAATCAGAGGGCCCTGCTTGTTATTTAGACATATAGATCTTTCTTTTGGCGGTATTCAAAAATGTTTCACTATATGTAAGATAAAAAGACCAAGAATTAAAAAAAATCCATTTCCCTACATTCTGTTAATATAAAAAAAAGCCAGAACAGTGTGAACACCCCAAAATTACCCCTTTTTTTGAAAGTAGACGATCCAATGTGGTTTCATTTTTTGCCACAATTTTTTGGACATGAAGAAACATTGAGGGGATTAACACAGGGAGTTTGGTAATGGTGTGCACACTACAGCACATATACAGTCAGGTCCATAAATATTGGGACATTGACACAATTCTAACATTTTTGGCTCTATACATTACCACAATGGATTTGAAATGAAACAAACAAGATGTGCTTTAACTGCAGACTGTCAGCTTTAATTTGAGGGTATTTACATCCAAATCAGGTGAACGGTGTAGGAATTACAACAGTTTGCATATGTGCCTCCCACTTGTTAAGAGACCAAAAGTAATGGGACAATTGGCTTCTCAGCTGTTCCATGGGCAGGTGTGTGTTATTCCCTCATTATCCCAATTCCAATGAGTAGATAAAAGGTCCAGAGTTAATTTCAAGTGTGCTATTTGCATTTGGAATCTGTTGCTGTCAACTCTCAAGCTGAGATCCAAAGAGCTGTCACTATCAGTGAAGCAAGCCATCATTAGGCTGAAAAAAACAAAACAAACCCATCAGAGAGATAGCAAAAACATTAGGCGTGGCCAAAACAACTGTTTGGAACATTCTTAAAAAGAAGGAACGCACCGGTGAGCTCAACAACACCAAAATACCCGGAAGACCACGGAAAACAACTGTGGTGGGTGACCAGAGAATTCTTTCCCTGGTGAAGAAAACACCCTTCCCAACAGTTGGCCAGATCAAGAACACTCTCCAGGAGGTAGGCGTATGTGTGTCAAAGTCAACAATCAAGAGAAGACTCCACCAGAGTGAATACAGAGGGTTCACCACAAGATGTAAACCATTGGTGAGCCTCAAAAACAGGAAGGCCAGATTAGAGTTTGCCAAACGACATGTAAAAAAGCCTTCACAGTTCTGGAACAACATCCTATGAACAGATGAGACCAAGATCAACTTGTACCAGAGTGATAGGAAGAGAAGAGTATGGAGAAGGAAAGGAACTGCTCATGATCCTAAGCATACCACCTCATCAGTGAAGCATGGTGGTGGTAGTGTCATGGCGTGGGCATGTATGGCTGCCAATGGAACTGGTTCTCTTGTATTTATTGATGATGTGACTGCTGACAAAAGCAGCAGGATGAATTCTGAAGTGTTTCGGGCAATATTATCTGCTCATATTCAGCCACATGCTTCACAACTCATTGGACGCCGCTTCACAGTGCAGATGGACAATGACCCAAAGCATACTGCAAAAGCAACCAAAGAATTTTTTAAGGGAAAGAAGTGGAATGTTATGCAATGGCCAAGTCAATCACCTGACCTGAATCCGATTGAGCATGCATTTCACTTGCTGAAGACAAAACTGAAGGGAAAATGCCCCAAGAACAAGCAGGAACTGAAGACAGTTGCAGTAGAGGCCTGGCAGAGCATCACCAGGGATGAAACCCAGCGTCTGGTGATGTCTATGCGTTCCAGACTTCAGGCTGTAATTGAGTGCAAAGGATTTGCAACCAAGTATTAAAAAGTGAAAGTTTGATTTATGATTTTTATTCTGTCCCATTACTTTTGGTCCCTTAACAAGTGGGAGGCACATATGCAAACTGTTGTAATTCCTACACCGTTCACCTGATTTGGATGTAAATACCCTCACATTAAAGCTGACAGTCTGCAGTTAAAGCACATCTTGTTCGTTTAATTTCAAATCCATTGTGGTGGTGTATAGAGCCAAAAATGTTAGAATTGTGTCGACGTCCCAATATTTATGGACCTGACTGTAGGTCATACACAGAGGGAGCAGATGGTGCAGGGGTTAATGTACAGGTCATACACAGTTTAAGGATGGAGATAAATGAGTTAATGTGAAGATGTGTAGGACACTGGAGGTGAAGGGTTACAGGTCACATAGAGAGATACCATGGAAATCAAAAGTATAGCAGAGAAGGAGCATGAAAAGGTTAAAACCAATTTTTTGTGGCAGCTGCTAGCGTAATTGTACTGTGTTCAGGAAATAATGACTCGTTCATTAGTTTGTGTTTCCTCCCCTTCCTCCATTATAAGGGGCAGGTACAGGACTTTTTTGATCATTTCTGTACACAATGTTTGTGAACAGAGCTGATCAAGGACTGCTTGGTTCACAGACATTAACGAGAGAAACATCCATCCAATGCTGCTTTATCCAGTGCTGGCTTATTATCAGCCTTATCCAGTAAGGATCCACAGCCATATCTTCTAAGCAAAACTAGATCATCATAGAATGCGGTGCAGGAGACATCATATAACCACCTTGCACCAGTACGTAGTCTCGTACCAGCCACTTCTGCCTACTCTCTACAGCATGCAGTGGCATGATCTGTGATCAGATCACCGATTGTTGTACCAGGCTACTGTGAGCAGACCAGGTACAATGTGATCACTGTGATTAATCACATTGATCACAGTTACGGTAATAAATAAGGCTGTCATTCATGACACTTTGTTTACTACTGTGTGATCTCTGTAATTGGTCACAGAGATCAAATCGTATCAGGGCCAATCATAACGGCCTTGCACCATGTGATAGCTGTTACCAATAAGAGCATCACAGTAGTAAACAAAGGTTTCATTAATGAAACATCTCAACAGATTTACTGATTGCTTATACAGTAATCATCCCTGTAATAAGCAATCAAAGTGTAAAAAAATCCCCTAACTCCTCTCTAGAATAGTACAGATGAATCACACTTCTTTGTCTGGTAATCCGATGGATATGTCTGAGTTTGGTTGCCAGGAGAACAGTGCTTAACTGACTGCATTGTGCCAAGTGTAAAGTTTGGTAGAGGGGGGATTATGGTGTGGAGATGTTTTTCAGGGGTTGGGCTTGGTCCCTTAGTTCCAGTGAAGGGAACTCAGCATACCAAAACATTTTGGGCAATTTCATGCTCTCAACTTTGTGGAAACAGTTTAGGGATGGCCCCCTGTTCCAACATGAATGTGCACTAGTGCACAAAGCAAGGTCCACAAATACATGGATGACCGAGTTTGGAGTGGAAGAACTTGACTGGCCTGCACAGAGTCCTGACCTCAACCTGATAGAACACCTTTGGGGTGAATTAGAGCGGAGACTGCAAGCCAGGCCTTCTTGTCCAACATCAGTGCCTGACCTCACAAATGCGCTTCTTGAAGAATGGTCAAACATTCCCATAGACACATTTCTAAACCTTGCGGACAGCTTTCCCAGAAGAGTTGAAGCTGTTACAGCTGCAAAAGGTAGGCCAACTCAATATTGAACCCTACGGACTAAGACTGGGATGGCATTAAAGTTCATGTGTGTGTAAAGGCAGGCGTCCCAATACTTGGAGTGATTGGGAGATTTTTTACAGCAAGTTATGTACTTTATATGCTAGTATATACACAAAAAAGTCTCTAAAAATCTGTGAAAATGACAGTAGAAAATATATATATTTCACTAAATGTAATGGGGTGGATTTACTAAAGGCACATAGACTGAGCACTTTGTAAGTGCAATTGCTCCAGAGCTCAGTAAATGAGGGGAAGCTTTGCTCACTTTCATCATCCAATTATGTGCAAGCAAAAATGCAGTTTAATTTTAATTTTCCTTGCATGTGATTGGGTATCCTTTGTAAAATGAAGCTTTACCTTATTTACTATGCTCTGGAGCAACTTTCAAAGTGCATAGACTATTACCTTAAAGCAGAACTATAGGCATAACTTTTTTATTTTGGATAGAGTAAGGAAGGGTTATAACCCCTTTCAGTTTTTTTTGCCATTTGTGTCCCATTGGGGAGATTTACCTTCACATAAACAGGACAAATAGAGAGAGTGAATCTCCCTAAAGGGGACACAGACAGCAATAAAAAACCTTATAGATGTTCCAATTCATCTCCACTTTATCCAAAAGTAAAAAAGAAAAATGTATGCCTTTAGTTGTACTTTAGGTAAATAAACCGCAATGATTCTGTGGTTTCCATTTAGGTTTTGTTGCATTACTATTGAGATAACTGATCCAAAAAGGTAGAGACTACTCCAAATTGGCTATTATATTTTTACATTCCTTCAATACTGCATGCCTGGACCACTACTTATTTAACACATGCATTTATTCATCTATTTCTTTTTGTGAATTGATTTAATTCTATTTTATGCAATACTTGGGGAGTTTTGAGGTAAATACTGCATAAGGTGATAGTGAATTGACATTTTCAGAATCCCATGCAATATTTAGGTAAAATGTGTCAGATCACCTAAATACTGCATGTGATGTGCTTTAGTAAATGGAGCACATATCTCTAATCATGGTTACACCAGTTACAGTGTCCCTGATCACCCCCATAAGAGTTACAATGTCCCTATTCAATGCCACACCAATTACAGCATCCCTATTCACCGCTATACCAGGTACAGTGTCCCTGATCACTGCCACCCCAGTCACAGTGTCCCTGATCACTGCCACACCGGTCACACTGTCCCTGATCACCTCCATAGCTCTCTCTGAAGAACCATCTATGTTCGGATCCGTCTTAAGAGAGCATTTGAAAAACAGTGAGGAGGCGTTTTATCGCTTCCTCACTATCTGCTTTATCCTCTTGGACCCCGCACAAGCACTTGCATTCATTTGAATGGGCCATGATTGGTGGGTGTACATGGGATATAATTTCTGCCACAGTTACAAAGCAAAGCATTGCAGCCGTGGAATGTGAACACCCCATTCACTGCCTCTGCAACTAAAGGGGGTTTCAGTTGAGGGAAAGTGAAACCACAACTCAACCACTGGGTTTTACCACCCCCAACTTCAAGTGTGAACAAGCTATAATAGTGCAGCCAGTCACAGTTGGTGTCACTGATTGTCACCTGTACTAACCATGGCCGTTTATTGACAATGTTTCTGCCTGTTGCCTGGACCAATTCTTTGCCTGTTTGATGACCATGTCTCTGTCTCCACCTGGACTGACCCATCTTTAGCCTCTTGTACTTGTGCCAGTGAACATGGATTTCCTAGGTACCATTAGGCTAGGTTTGCTTGGCTTATAGGAACTGGGAATGCTATAGGTGATGGTACACTAAACTATATTCCCTGGCTACTCATACAGTACATTGATTTTGATACAATTGGTTGATTTGTGTGATACACAAGATGTCTGGTATATAATCAGTCCAAAGAGTGAAAACGTCTCATGTGGTATCACCACACTCAGGAGCAGTAGCAGAATGTGTTTGGGTGTAATTCTAAGTATGCCTATGTGGTTTATGAGAAATTTCCTAGTAAATTGACAACATACTCACTATGCCTTTTAGAAAATACCTTGGAGTGTTTTCTTTCCAAAATGTGGTAATTTTGTGGATGTTTCCACTGTCCTGGTTCCCGAGGGCCCCCCAAAATGTGATAGGTAGTCAGCAAATTGGATGCATTATGTATGCCCCTGGAATACCTGAAGGTGCCACTTGGATTATGGACCCCTCTGTATGAACAGACTGTGAAAGAGTCTCACATGTGTGGTATCACCATACTCAAAAGGAGTAGCAGATTGTGTTTTGAGGTGTAATTATAAGTATGTCTATGATGTGTGTTAGAAATATCTTATTAATTGACAACTTTGTATAAATAAATAATACATTTTCATTTTCTTTTCTGCTTTTTACAAAAACTTGTGGCAAAAATTATATTTTCAAAGAATCAGTTTGGCTTTTAGAAAATACCTTGGAGTATTTTATTTACAAAATGAGGACATTTTGTGAGTGTTTCCACTGTCCAGGTGCTCAAGGGCCTCTAAAAAAATGTGTTAAATAATCAGGACATTCGATGCGTAATTTAGGAGCAATTTATGCTCTTTGAAAGTCCAGGAGGCACAGCAAAATGTATATTTTTTATGTAATTATAAGTATGCCTATGATGTGTGGGAGAAATTATTTATTTAAATGACAACTTTGTGAAAAAACACATTTTATGAAATGCCTCTATTTTCCAAAAACATTGTGACAAAAATGACAACTTTAAAAAACTCACCACTTTTCTTACTAAATAACTTGGATTATCTACTTCACAAAAAGGGGTCATTTGGTGCTTTTTTTTCTTGCCTTGGGATTTTAGGGCCTCAGAAAAATTAGACTGGCAGCCAGTTCATCAGGACTGATCAATTTTCCAATATATGTGCCAAAGTTTGTAGACATTATTACTTTCGCAATGTATATATATATTGATTTGGGTTATTTTTACCAAAGAAATGTAGCAGAATACCTTTTAGCCTAAATTTATTACATTATTTATTTTCCATTTTTTTATAACAGAATATAAGAAAAACATGTTTTTGCAGAATTTTTTGTATTGTTTTCATTTATATAGCAAAAAATAAACAACCCAGAGGTAATAAATACCAGCAAAAGAAGGCTCTGTCTCCAAAAAATGCTAAAAATTCCATTTGGGTACAGTATTGCATGACTGAGTAATTGCCATTGAAAGTGTCCTGGACAGGAAGGGGGTGAAAGTGTCCAGACGTGAAGTGAAGTTAAACTAAATAGAAGTTGGATTAAATAGAAGCTGCCTAGCTCTTTCTTGGGAAACTGTCATGTTCTTCCACGTGAAACATCCGAAAGTTTCAGCGTTCACACTAAGGTCCAAACAGCAAATGTTCAGTGTGAATGTACCGAGCACTCATCTCATCCCTAATACTGATGCAGGTGGGATGAGAGAGATAACCACATCAGAGAAAAAGGAATGCATCAACTTGACTGTGCTGTTTGCCAGGGCTGTGTAAATCCCAGGACTAGATGGAAAAAAAATGTAGGTCCTCAAGCAGGGAAAACTACACCCGTATATGTTTTTTAACTGTGTATTTAGCTGTTTGTTTTGGGCTCAGATTAAATTGTTCAAAAGCATACAATGTATTTTAAATAATAAATAACATCAGTGAGCGCTAGCTAAAATAGCAGCAAATGCACAGAAAAAAGAACTACAAATCCTCTCTAGAAAATCATAAACAAAAAACTGTAGTGCAGCGCATAAATAAGACTTCATCAGCAAATAAAATAGACATAATCATGTAGACCGATATAAAAGTCTTAGTGGTTAAAAAATGTCACTTCAAATGAGTAGATAAGATTCTAGGGAGTAATTACATCTGGGAGTGGATAATTAGCCAGAA
The DNA here is from genome assembly GCF_062004578.1 of Staurois parvus. Lineage (NCBI taxonomy): Eukaryota > Metazoa > Chordata > Amphibia > Anura > Ranidae > Staurois > Staurois parvus. The sequence continues at coordinate 5,623,914 of NW_028317886.1, forward strand.
AGATGTAAGACATCCAGTGGTGTGCGAGAAAATAGCAAGAATGCAAACTCACCAGAAGCGCTAAAGTAATGCATATTGGATTAACCCCCAGGATCCTGGTTTATCCAAATTGGAGGATGGAATATACTACATGACCAGACCTCTAATAAAGACCCCGAAGAGGGACCTCTGATTGACACCTTCCATAATGTCCATGCGATCAGAGGTGGACAACTTCTAGACCAGACCAATTTCCATCCGATGGGAGTCCCTTAAGCCGGATTACATCATCCAATGTGCATTATTTTAGCGCTTCTGGTGAGTTTGCATTCTTGCTATTTTCTTGCACACCTCCGGATGTCTTACATCTTCCTGGCTAATTATCCACTCCCAGATGTAATTACTCCCTGGAATCTTATCTACTCATTTGAAGTGACATTTTTTAACCACTAAGACTTTTATATCGGTCTACATGATTATGTCTATTTTATTTGCTGATGAATTCTTATTTATGCGCTGCACTACAGTTTTTTGTTGATGATACAATGTATTTTAGTGTATATTGATTTTGATTGTGTGGTATCACATTTTTCATAATTTCAGAGCTATTAAATAAATACTTAACATAATTCCCATATTTTTTGTGGATTTTTTAGAACAGCATACAATTTTAATTCATATTTCTTAAATTATTAAATTTTCTTCTTGGACATTTTTTAGTTGTTTAAACAAAATAGCAGCCATAACCCACCATTGCACTATGATGTTAGCTGCCTTAAACTGTGTTTATTTATAGAGAACAAAACCATTCTCAGGCACGTTCTTACTCACATTAATCATCTTTTGGCACTGGCTGTACAGATTTGTTAGTAATTGTCCTGTTATTAGTTTGATTGATGTCTAAATAGAGATATTTTCATTTACCTAAGATCTGGGAAAACATTAAACACTAATTATTTTCTACCGATAAGGGAAATGGGATTAATGGCTATCACTACACGAATGTAGTTTAAAATAAATATGAGGAATTGATAAGCATTTCACATTGTATAACATAGTTTAATATTCCTCTTGGTGCAAAGACAATATATGCCATTTTCTATTATTCATAATAAAGAAATTACAATAAAGGCACGACTCAGCATGTGGGTTTAAAACTGCCCATTTATGTTTATATCAAACAATGAAATGCATTTTTTTTCAAAAGGGACTGATTCCTCAATATTTATTTTAACTTTCCCAACCTTGGGAACACATTTTTGCATATAGGTGGTATAGGCATAGTAACCATGTGGCAGTACAAGTCTTGATTTCTGGTTACATATGGAGGTTTTTTTTCTTTTTTTTTTTCTTTGCTTTTATGTTTATATTCATTATTTTATATATTTAATTTTTTTTATATTATAATTCATAATTTTGTTTTTTTATTTTATAGTTAGGACCTGAAGTCAGTGGAAAGAGATTTTTTAGGAAGCATTGTGCTGTGAAAAGGCTAATGTAGTTCTGAATATATTTATACACTGCTTAAAAAAATTAAAGAAACACTTTGAAAACACATCAGATATCAATGGGGAAAAATATCATGCTGGATACCTATACTGATAAGGACTGTGTAATGTGTTAGGAACATAAGGATGCCCCATTGTTTGATGGAAATGAAAATGATCAACCTACAGAGGGCTGAATTCAAAGACACCCCGAAAATCAAAGTGAAAAAATGATGCAGCAGGCTAGTCCATTTTGCTGAAATTTCACTGCAGCAACTCAAAATGGTACTCTGTAGTTTGTATGGCCCCCATGTGCTTGTATGCATGCCTGACAATGTCGGGGCATTCTCCTAATGAGACAACAGATGGTGTCCTGGAGTATTTCCTCCCATATCTGGACCAGGGCATCACTGAGCTCCTGGACAGTCTGAGGTGCAACCTGGCGGCGTCAGATGAACCAAAACATGATATCCCAGAGGTGTTCTATTGGATTTAGGTCAGGTGAGTGTGGGGGGCAATTCAATGCTATCAATTCTTTCATCCTTCAGGAACTGCCTGCACACTCTCACCACATGAGGCAAGGCATTGTCATGCACCAGGAGGAACCCAGGACCCACTGCATCAGTGTAGGTTATGACAGTGGGTCCAAGGATTTCATTCCGATACCTAGTGGCAGTCAGGGTGTCATTGTCTAGCCTATAGAGGTCTGGGCGTCCCTCCAGGGATATGCCTCCCCAGACCATCAATGACCCACCACCAAAAAAGTCATTCTGAACGATGTTACAAGCAGCATAACATTCTCCACGGCTTCTCAAGACCCTTTCACATCAGTCACATGTGCTCAGGGTGAACCTGCTATCATCTTTGAAAAGCACTGGATGCCAGTGGTGGACCTGCCAATTCTGGTGTTCAATGGCAAATGCCAATCGAGCTCAATGGTGCTGAGCAGTGAGCACAGGGCCCACTAGAGGACATCGGGCCCTTAGGCCATCTTCATGAAGTCTGTTTCTGATTGTTTGGTCAGAGACATGCACACCAGTGGCCCGCTGGTGGTTATTTTGTAGGGCTCTGGCAGTGCTCATCCTGTCCCTCCCTGCTCAAAGGAGCAGATAATGGTCCTGCTGATGGGGGTAAGGACCTTCTATGGCCCTATCCAGCTCTCCTAGAGTAACTGCCTGTCTCCTGGAATTAATTTCATTAACACCAAAGCCAGATCAATATCCCAGGAGTTACTTGATACTATACTCTGATTAAAATGTGTTCCTTTAATTTTTTTGGAGAAATATCTATCTATCTATCTATCTATCTATCTATCTATCTATCTATCTATCTATCTACACACACACACACACTTTTTTTTTTATATATTTTTAAATATTATTTATTTTTATGGAAAGGATGCTTTAGTTCCATTTACCATTCTGTGTATGAATTAGTCCTCACTGGTGTGGTCCCTTTAAGATCTAAACCTAAGGAAGAGCTAATGCTCCCTATAAAATCTATGAGTGAGAGGGAGTGGGTGTAACTTGATAAAGAAGACCACACCTCCAAAATATGTCATCATAGCAACCAATAAGTGTATTCCTGCCTTGTCAACTCTTCGCCTCTGTAACTGTATTCCATCGATGGAGCGCGGCGCTGGCTGGAGTAGGTGCATACGCACTTACGAGTGTAAGGGATATAGCATTTTTCCCTCTAGCCACCAATAAAAGGGGCATTTTTTTCTCATGGACCACCAATGTAAAGGGATATTTTTTCCACCAATTGGCAATGTAAGGGGTATTCTTTCTTTTGCTAAAACAAATGTAAGAGGAATTCTCAATATGCCTAAATTGATGGTCAGTGGGAACAATGCCCCTTACATTGGTGGTAAATGGGAAAAATACCAATGTAAGAGGGCATTCTTCCCTCTACTGGCCACTGATATATGGGTGACAATCTACTAGGAAAAAGGTTTGAATTTGAAGCAATACAAGATTTTTCTGCAAACTCTGGCTGTTTTGCCATTTACTGAACAGGCAAACTTAACAGCTGGTTCACTCACCCACTGAAATGAACCTTCAGTTGCCACATGAAGTCATATTTAGTGGTAATATTACTACTGTCCTGGATGACAACATGTATTGGACAGGGTTGGCTTGTGATGCCATTCAACACACAGGAATGCACACTTGCCTCATCAAAGCACATGCTGGTGGTGTGTTGCTCAGAAGCAAACACATTCGGTTATCTTAGTGCCAGGACAGGTACACCTTCATGTGAGTGCACTAATTTTTAGACGTATATATATATATATATATATATATATATATATATATACACACACACTGGGGAGAAGTAAAAGGAAGGAGATATATTTTCTGAAAATAACAGGTGCATTCAGACCTGCCTATTCAATTAAGGGGTCAGGGCTTTTGATGAGTGTTTCTACACCTGGGGAAGAAGGAAAGATCACAAGAGGATAATTCAGAGCAGTCATGTTCTAATTTTTTGTTAGTTGGACACTGCTTTTTTGGGTTGCAATTTGGCACATGGGTATTGTGTGTAATGAGTAATGAATAAGGTGGAATTTCTGTATGTTTTTGGCATGTGAATTTGGATGAGTTTTCTTTTTTTTAATCAAATTAATGAATTTTTGGTAAGTGACTTTTGGATGACATACTTTATGAAAACGTATTGTATTTTTAAAACAATGTTTATGGTGTGTACTTTGATCCACTGGGTATTTCGTTTTATATTCATATAAAAAATATATTTTTTAGATTCATGTTATGTTTGATGGCAAATTAGCACTGTAATTAGGAATTTACTTTATTACATAGTGCTTCACTTTTCTATATATACAATTTTTGCATATCAGGGGAGATAGCTCTGGGCAGATGCTAGAGTTTATCTTTAGCGTCACATAAGCATAGACATTCAGAAGCTCAATAAATGTCACTTTTACTTTAGTGCATCTTATGCACCACATAACATGTGAGTTTAAAGCATTCTCCAAGCATGTTGTTTAAAGGAGTAGTGCATTTATAACATTTCACTTTATGCCTTATTAAAAGAGCGCTTTCCTTTAATTGGTATTTAGTTATTTATTTATGTCACATTGGTGCATGTCCTACCTTGCAGTGCCCAACTTCGGAAGACCTTTGTTTGACAATCCCTTGCCTATTAGCCTTTAAAATGGAAAGAACTGAGTTTCAAGCTTTACCTCAATTGACTTCAAAGAGGTTTGTATTAAAATTTTCAGATTTTTGGCCAGGTTTGCTGAACATGCCCATGAATCAAACCCAAGCAGATTTTTTTCATCACTGCCTGCAATGAATAACATGTAGATAGTGTTCTTTACCCCACTGTCCAGCAATGCAAAGTGCATTCTTCCTCCCATTAGCCAACAATATAAAGGGTATACCTCCTGCTAACCACCTACTTGAAGTGTTACTAAACCCAGGACCCTGCATTCACTATATCTGGTCTCCCACAGTACACACAACATGGAAATGCTATTATTTTAGTAAATATAAACTGCTAAATACATTTTCTCATTAGTAGTTAAAGCAGTCTTGTGACTTCTATCAGGGTTCAGCAGAGCACTGGATAAAACTTGCAGGAGGATTCAGAACCCCTGATCTCTACCTGAACAGTACTGATTGACCCTGTGCTAATCACATGCACTCTCCCAAGCAAATAAAAAAACCTCTGTAGCAATACACAGCAAATTGAGCATGTGCAGAGTGTATCTACACATATGTCTTATCAGGAGATAAGAGGGGGGCACAAGAAGAAGGGGAGGATCGGAGAAGTCAGGATCAAACAGCATTTTTACACAATGCAGAGGATTAACCCCTTAGGTTCAACAATGAGTATATTGAGCATGCTTTACTGCATATACAGACTAATTTTACTGTTGTGAGTTTAGTAACACTTTAAGTAGGTTTTTTTCCAGATGTCTTGTGTTACTTAATTTTTTCTATTCTTTGTGACCATACAGAGTTTTTCTTTGTGTTTATCATTTAGGTAATGTAATAGCTAGATATTGGTAACTATTGATGTATTTTTGCATTTTTCTTTGTTGAGAATGCAGGGAGTTGGGGAGGATATTTGTACAAACTGGTTAACAGACAGAAAACAAAGGGGAGAAAAAAGGGAAAATATGAACAGATGGGAAAACAGTAAATATAATAAAAGATTTGAAACATTAATTCATTCAAATATATTCAAAGCCAGTAAAAAGACATAGGAAATATACTTTGTATCCCAAGTACTGTATAAATGGCAAGATGACACTTAGGAAAGGGAGAAAAACATTCCAACAGTATAGAAACATGTTATTAATGGAAAATGATAAGTTTAGTGCAGCTAATAATACCCAGTGTTATAATTAGTAAAAGGGAAATGACAAATATTCTGATCAAGAAGTTGATCCAACTGACTTTTGGAGATCGCATAAAAAAATGTTTCCCTTTTGTTAGGAAGGCTTGGTTGCCTTACTGTAGATCTAAGCTGCAGGAGATGTGATAGGTTGGACTTGAGGGATATAAATCTTTTTTCCAGTGCAAATAATTTCACAAGTTTTAGTTCATACCATGGAAAATGTATAGCTGTTTTCAGTGTTGCTCTGAAATTTCACAGAAAGTTGAAGCAGAGTGCCTGTACGCACATGAAAACACAATGACCAATAGAGCTAAAATAAATAAACAAACAAACAAAATAGGAGGCAATGAAAGCAAGGTCAGATGTATTTTGAAATATGTAATGTCAGTTATAGTTAATAAAAATTCCAAAGAAGTAAAAGCTGGCACATCTGAACAATCTGATCAAAGATTCACATAACATGACATTTAATCATTGTCTATAAGCATTCTTAATGAGGAAAAGGATAGAAATAATAGGGGGAGTCAGCACTAATAGGATAAAAAATGGAGCAGAAAGAGACACTAATAAAGACCGAGACTAACATGGATGGCCTGATTTACTAAAAGAGTTGAGAATGTTGTGTGAATATTTACCTTAACTATTCGATCATGTGTAGAGGAAATAAGTAAACATGATTTGAAAATGTTTATACAATAAAATGTGTGAAGATTTACTTATATTTCTCAAATCATGCAAAATGAAAATCTCTGTTTACTTATTTCATCTGCGCATGATTAAATAATTGAAATGAATATTCACGCAATTTTTGCTTGAACTATCTTTCACTAAATCAGCCTGTATACATGACATATCAAATATAAGACATTAAATTTTGGAATGATGGTTCATGCATATGCGTGATATGACAAACTCAAGGTACCTAGTGCATGCAGCAATGACACTTTTTTTCATTTTTTTCCCCTTGGTCTTTAGGTGCACAGGCACTATACCAAATGCGAACCTACTGTCGTGGACAGTAATGCAGTGACTTCTGTATAAATGCAGCAAAAATTGTGCACTTAGTGCAAAAGAGGTAATGCAGCAACCTATATTCCGGACAGGTGAATAAAGCAGATATACTCACAAAGGTTTCTGAGTAACACAGGCAAAACACACCACAGCAGGGATCAACAGCGGGCGTACAACATAATATGCCACTGGCTTCACCCTACATTTCATCTGGTGCAATGGACATCTTCGGGGAATGTCTTTATCCTCTGTCTGTTGCACCAGACAAACAGCATGTAGGGTGAAGCCAGTGGCATATGATGTTGTACACCTGCCAGTGTGGTGTGTTTTGCTTGTGGTTACTCTGCAACCTTTGGCAGTATATCTGCTTTTAATTACCACTTGCCCTCCAGAGGATTTACCCCCCCCCCTTCCCTGCTGACCAGGCCATTTTTTGCGATATCGCGCTGTGTTACTTTAACTGACAATTGTATGATCATGCAACAGTGTACATAAATTAAATGTATGTCCTTTTTTTCCATCAAATAGAGCTTTCTTTTGGTGGTATTTTATCACCTTTGCGTTTTTATTTTTTGCACTTTAAAAAAAGACCGACAATTTTTGAAAAACAACAAAACTATTTTTTTTTTACTTTTTGCTATAAAACATATCCAATAAAAAAATTTTAAAAATCAAATTTCATCTTAAATTTAGGCCAAAGTGTATTCTGCTACATGTCTTTGCTAAAACAAAATCCCAACATGTGTAAATTAATTGGTTTACGAGAAAGTTATAGCATCTACAAATGGCAGTATATATACTATATACTGGAATTTTATTTTTTTTTATACTAGTAATGGCGGCAATCAGCGACTTATAGCGGGACTGCGGCAGGCATTCCGACACTGGGGGGGAACTGACTAACTGCCACTGACATCCCCAGTGACACTAATACAGTGATCAGTGTTAAAAAAAAAGCACTGACACTGTACTAATGACCCTGGGCAGGAAGGGATTAACGTCTGGGTGATCAAAGAATTAACTATGTGCTGTGTGTTTTACTATGGAGACATGCTGCTTTGTATTTCTCTGCTGTCCGGGACCCGGTGATTGACATGCCTACCTGTCAATGGCGGCGTAGGTAGGACAGCGTGGGTGCATGCCCTTACCCAGAAATGCAAAACATATATATATATATATATATATATATATATATATATGTGTGATTTTGTGCAGCCCTGCGGCCCTGTAGCAGTACTTCTACTATAGGGCGGCGGGCAAGCATTTAATCATGTGGTTTTAGCATACTACTCTTTGGTCCTTTGTTCTTTCTCATACCCATTATTACTCTGAGGTGTTGCCTTTGGATAACCAGTGAAGGACAGTGGAGGTGGAGGAGTCAGTGGTACCCTGAGTGGGGGCCCCCAATTAGATGATTTCTGCTGTTGACCTCTTATCATTTGGAGATCCTTGGTAAGGGAACTGGCACGCTTGTTTTTGAGGTGGGTTGGGATTCTTGCATGTGGATTCTTATCATTTTAAGATTTCAGAGTTAAACTTTTATATATTTTTCTTTGAGGTTTACCTTGTTTGTTGTGCAACCTAATTATATATTATTGTTATTTCACCATTTATGTGATGAACTTTATTTATTAAGGTATAATATGAATCAATTGTATTTTTTTCACACATATAACAGTGAGTTCTGAAATCTGAAATTCATATAACATTTTTCATTAGTCATATAACTAATGTGTTTCTGAGCCAAATGACATTTGTACATTGCAGTAATGTGCTAAAAAAAAGCACATGCTAGTGTAAAGGCAGCACAGTGGCTAATTGGTTAGCACTTCCACCTGGCAGTACTGGGGCCGTTGGATCGAATCCCAACCCCCTGCCTGGAGTTTGCATGTTCTCCCTGTGTCTGTGTGGGTTTCCTCCGGGTACCCCGGTTTCCTCCCATACTCCAAAGACATGCTGGTAGGTGAATTGGATCCTATCTAAATTGGTCCTAGTATATGAATGTAAGTTAGGGACCTTAGATTGTACGCCCCTTGAGGGCAGGAACTGATGTGAATGTACAATATATATGTAAAGCGCTGCGTAAATTGATGGCGCTATATAAGTACCTGTAATAAATAAATAAATAAATAAAGCACAGCAATACACAGTGTGTTGTTGTACAGCACCATTAATTGTGAATGGCATACTATTGCACTTTACAAGAGCAGCTAATGCACAACACATGGCAGGGCAATATGCAACAAAAAAAGATTTGTGAGCTAACTTTGACTGCCTTAATGCAATGCATGGTAATGTGCAATATAAGAAGCATCAGCACACATGCAATAATGAACCACAAGAGATTGCTAAAATGTGATTTAAAACAAATCTAAACCCAAAAATAAAAAAAGTTAAATATTGCAGCTTATCAGTCCTTTTTAGGCTTTTGCTGTTAATTTTCATCTAGTGATCTGGCTAGTAATGAAGTACTAGACTTAGGGTAGTTACACTCATTCTCCCTCTCTATTTATAGAGGAACAGCACAGCTACCCTTAGACAACAGCACTGTCAACATGTGAGTGTGAGATGGATTAGTAGATTTAGATGGGATAAAGATTTTGCATTAATTAATAAAAGCTAATCACTGTTGGCATCCCTGTCAATGTTAAATGGTTTGTCTCAATAATTTAACCACTTCAATACCGGGCACTTTTACCCCCTTCCTGTCCAGGCCAATTTTCAGGTTTCAGCTCTCTCACACAACAAAAATTTTATAATTTCATTCACACAACTAGATCTTTCTTTTGGTGGTATTTACTCACCACTGTGGTTTTCATTTTTTGCTAAATTAACAAAAAAAGACCGAAAATTAAAAAAAAAAAAACTTGTTTGTTTCTTTTATAAAAGTTTGCAAATAAATAATTGTTCTTCATAAATTTAGGCCAAGATGTATTCTGCTACATTTCTTTGGTGAAAATAACCCAACTCAGTGTTTATTTTTTAGTCTGTAGGAAAGTTATGGAGTTCACAAACTGTGGTATATATCTAAAAATTGATCAATCCTGAAGTATTGACGGCCAATCTAATTTCTTGAGGCCCAAAAATGTCAGAACAGTACAGCTATCCCCCAAATGTACCCTTTTTGCAAAGCAGACAGTCCAACGTATTTCATAAGAGGCATGGCGAGTTTTTAAAGTTGTAATTTTTTTGTCATAATTTTTTGGAAAATGAAGAAATTAAAAAAATTATTATCACAATTTTTTTTACATACTGTCACCAATGCAGTACAGCATTATTATATAAATGGTGTGGTGGTGATCAGGGACACTGACTCGTGACAGTACAAAAAAAAGAAAATTGATATTTCTTTTCATTTTGTTTTATTTTTAATATTTTTTTTTTATTTTTTTATTACATTTGTTTCTCTTTTTTAAAGATTTTTTTTTCATATTTCACTATGACTTAAGTAGTGTAATGTTACCATAGTAAGATTGCACTACTTTGGGGAAGTGATCAGTATTTTTTTTTTTTATACAATTTGATTGCTTATAGCAAAGAATTTATTTGCTACAAGCAAGCATTTAACTGAATGAGATCGATTCATTCAGCTTTTTTTGTTGTGATTAGTTGTGATTGGCCACGGCTAATCACATGACACAGATGGGCTGTGACTGGCCCAGTTTGTGCATGTAATCACTGTGACCATTCCCAGCTAGACACACTTGTATACAATGGATGGCATGAAAGGAAGCCATCCATTGCATACAACTGTCATGGGACCTGCTGTTATTGGTCACAGCAGGTCACATGATACTGGCAATGGGGCCGGTACACAGATCTGTCATTGGCCGTGTCTGTGGTACACAGCTGGTTACAGATCTCGCCACAGCACAGCCCTGCAGGCACTCGCAATGCACGATCCAGGAAAGACGTCATATGACATCCTCCTGAAGGGACGAGAGGTTCGCACGGCTGTCATATTACTATAGGCCAGGCTGGAAGTGGTTAACTGCCGCTTTCCTGGACAGCTTGGTCTGTTAAAGGAAGATGGAAAATAAACTTACTGGCTGGATCACCAGGTAAACATAAAGGGAATAATCAATGTAGAAAAGTGAGCGCTATCCAAACAGCTGCTGTGCACTCAAGGTACCAACACAAGCCTTAAATAACATAAAGAATTAATAGTGCAGCTCTAAAAATGACAAGACAAGACACAGGCTACAGTCATAAAAAAGGGTGCAACTAGAGTTAAGAGTGGAGAGGAGAAAGCAGCTTTACCCAGAAATAGCAGCAGTCTATGCGTTGTTGTTGTCGTTAAGAGTGGAGTGGAGAGGAGAAAGCAGCATTACCCAGAAAGAGCAGCAGTCTATGTGTTGTTGTTGCAGAGGAGTATTTATTCACAGAGCCCTTGCCAAGAGGAGGAAGACTTGCTGTTAGCAGACAGCTCCACCCATCCCCTAAACAGGGCCCTCTGGCTATCTGGATCCGATTAATCCTGACTTCTGGGCACCTGATGATGACCACCCTGAGGGAGGGCTACCAAATTTGACCAGACCTTTACCTGATGAGGACACTTCTGGATATAATAATATATAACCTGTATTATTATACTTCTGGTGAGTACGCAATTCAGCTATTAATCACGGAGCACCACCATTGAGTCTACCAGTCACTTGGCACTTTTACAACTGCACAGACTGTTCATACTGAATCATACTTTAATCACTGCAAATACATATTGTCATTTTTAGCGCTGCACTATTTATTCTTTATAAAGGGAATAAAGCCAAAGAAGGAAAGCTAATGCATCCACTACATCTAAGGATGGGGAAGCTTCTGTATGTTTGTTTCATACATGCAAGTGATTATTTTTTTTTACAATAGCTTTATTTTATAGAGTTTTATAAGAAAATGGACAAAGAATAAGATAAACCAGCTGTATCATACAAATGACCAGAACATAAGTACAAAGTAAAATTAAGATAGAAAAGCATTAGTGAACCTAGTGAACCAGTTAACTGTCAACACATTTTAAATAAAGCATCGACTCTGAGGAAGGACAAGAATTTTAGAAAAGGGTGTGCAGGAAAAGAGAGAAACTACCATAACTCAAGAGAAAACCAGAAGAGAAAATAGGCAGGGATGATGAGTAGGGGAATGAGAGAAGTGTGGTCCACTTGGGGCATAGGTAAGTTCAAATACTGAAAATACTTAGAAGATCTGTATTTAGTTCCAAAGAATATAGATAGTCAATCCATAATTATTTTTTAAATGCTAAACATGCCATCCATGTATATCAAGGAAGATGTAACCAGATGTAAGTCCGTTTAAGAATACATAAAGAAAAACATTCAGTTGATTCAGGTGCGTTCCGACTCCTGTGGTTCAAATATTGTGCAAATCATGCAGTACCTAAGAATGATTTGATACTTCCAAATCTCCCATTTGACCTCAAAAAGGAACCTTTGGCCCTTGCTTTGTGCTAAGGGATTTCTGCAACTAAGATGTTTTGCATCTATAAATATCCTTTGTCCTTCAACAAAATGGTGGCTGTCTGCACACAGACACTGACTCCCGGTTGCATAAATATGAATGAAATGGATAAAAGATGGCTTCAGCTCCTGTTCACTACCTGTAGAGAACTCCAAAGATGCATTTTGCCCTTTGGGGGGCTTAATTGTAAAGGCAATCTGCAGTAAGGATCCCTGGTGATTATATAGCATCATAAGTCATAAATGAACAGAATCTGAACAGATTGGTTGTGAGCACAGCAGCTCAACCTGCTGCTCAGAGGACAAATCTATGGGAACTTTGCAGTAGTATACTAAGTAAATAGAATGAACTATCAAAATAGCACATTAGTGCCACCACAAGACTACAAAGCAAACTGATTGTTAATGGAATTATAAACATTAGATCAATGTGGAATCAAATGGCCTGTCATGCAAAAGTCCTTACAACGAAACATCAGGATCCATCGAAAGAAATATAAAGAAAATAAATGAAGTCAAAACAAAAAGTCCCAATAGATCAAAAAGTCCCAGCTCTGTGACCAGAACACTAGATCCAAAAAAACACAATATTTATTAGAAACAATTAAAAATATGAAGAAAATAAAAGTAAGAACTAATGAGCAATCAAGATAAAATAGAATACTAATGGAACACCCAAAAGCTATGGAGTAAATGTAAGGATAGATATAAATATACAAATATGCGTATAATGTCATGGGTGCACAAATAAATAAGTCTTATTGCAGTATTAACGTGGTGCATGCGAGAAAATAATATGCTACGCACATATCCACAAGAGGTAAAAGTAATGATAAGGGGAAATAATTAGAAGAGAGGGAAAGTTGTTACAGCACATTTTGTCACAGACAGTTTGATTATACTACAGTATATAGGTTGCACACATTCAAATCACATACAACAACACTATGTTGCAGCTGTTTTTCAGATCATATGTAATAACTCTTGTTCTAAATTGGATAGATTGCTTTCATGTAAATATTACCTATGTAATTCTTGTGTTTAATGTGATCCAAAAAAGCAAATATTAAGAGATCAACATAACCCCTTGTGATGGAAGCGTAGGCAGTACAGAACACCCAAAGAAGATGAAGAACACACAAAGCTTTATTGAACTATAAAAGACACTGAATCAGGACAATTCATGGCACTCCGCGACTCTGAGGCTTCCTTCAACACAGCTCCCACACAACATACTAGGGGCAACATCAGGCTCATGGGGATTCAACGGGACTCTGGCTGTGGAGGCTGCCCTCAACACAGCTCCCACACAGCATACTAAAGGCAACATCAGGTTCACGGGGATTCAACGGGACTCTGGCTGTGGAGGTTGCCCTCAACACAGCTCCCACACAGCATACTAGGGGCAACATCAGGCTCACAGGGATTCAATGGAACTCTGGCTGTGGAGGCTGCCCCCAACACAGCTCCCACACAGCATACTAGGGGCAACATCAGGCTCACGGGGATTCAACGGGACTCTGGCTGTGGAGGCTGCCCTCAACCCAGCTCTCACACAGCATACTAGGGGCAACATCAGGTTCACGGGGATTCAACGGGACTCTGGCTGTGGAGGCTGCCCTCAACACAGCTCCCAGACAGCATACTAGGGGCAACATCAGGTTCACGGGGATTCAACGGGACTCTGGCTGTGGAGGCTGCCCTCAACACAGCTCCCAGACAGCATACTAGGGGCAACATCAGGCTCACGGGGATTCAACGGGACTCTGGCTGTGGAGGCTGCCCCCAACACAGCTCCCACACAGCATACTAGGGGCAACATCAGGCTCACGGGGGTTCAACGGGACTCTGGCTGTGGAGGCTGCCCCCAACACAGCTCCCACACCACGTACTAGGGGCAAAATCAGGCTCATGGGGATTCAACAGGACTCTGGCTGTGGAGGCTGCCCTCAACACAGCTCCCACACAGCATACTAGGGGCAACATCAGGCTCACAGGGATTCAACGGGTGGTCTGTGCGCACAATAGGGACAGTTCATGGCACGGGTGGTCTGTGCGCACACTAGGGACAGTTTATGGCACGGGTGGTCAGTGCGCACACTAGGGACAGTTCATAGCACGGGTGGTCAATGTGCACACTAGGGACAGTTCATGGCACGGGTGGTCTCGCCAATAGGGGGGACAGCAAGGAGGGGACTAAAATGCTTGTAGTCCAGCACCAAGGGCAAAGGGAAGGTCTCTGTGGCAGATTGTAATCCAACAAGGGGACAAGGGGTCATCACAGGAACAGTTCGGGTAAAACAGGGGGAGACATACGCTCACAGATCCAACAGGGTGCCCGGTCTCCAAGGGGTAAGATAATAGGACACAGGTACCTCTTGGGGTCCCTCCCCTAGGCTTGGGGGGTCTCAGGCAGCTGGCTGGTAATCCCCCTTGGCTTGGGGTCTCAGGCAACAGGAAGGCAATCCCCCTTGGCTTGGGGTCTCAGGCAGCTGGCAGGTAATCCTCCTTGGCTTGGGGTCTAAGGCAACAGGCAGGCAATCCCCCTTGGCTTAGGTTCTCAGGTGACAGGCAGGCAATCCCCCTTGTCTTGGGGGTCTCAGGCAGCTGGCAGGTAATCCCCCTTGGCTTGGGGTCTCAGGCGACAAGCAGGCAATCCTCCTTGGCTCCTGGGGTCCCCCTTCCTCCAATGGGGCTTAGGCAGAGTCTGGCAGCGTCTCAGGCAGAGCTGGTGTGGTAAGCTCAGGCATAGCTGATGTGACTTCTGGGGTCCCCCTTCCTCCAATGGGGCTAGGCAGAGTCTGGCCACTAGAGTCTCACCGCAGCTGGGATCCCTCAGTCGCTGCACAGCAGAATGGATGGTCGGGAGAGACCAGCACTGACCTCTTAAACCCCAGGGCAGGACAAGAGGTGGAAGAGGGTCATTAGCAGGATGACAATGGAGGGAATGCCTTAATTGAGTTTAGGGACATTTCGGATGACAATGGAGGGGATGGACAGGAAAGGAAATACAGTAATTGAATTTGTAGCTGTAAACAGGAGGACAGTGGGGAGAATATTACATTTGGGCAAAAAACTGGTTGGACAGGATGGACAGGGAGGGAAACACAATAATTGCCTTTGTAGCTGCAAACACAGCATGGGCAGGATGCACTGGGAAGGAAACACAATAATTGAATTTGTAGCTGTAAACAGGAGGACAGTGGGGAGGATACATTAATTGAATTTGGGGACCTTTTGGCAGGAGGAGGGTGGAGGGGGCACATTAATTACAGCTAGTAGCATTTGGCACACAGGAGTAGAATACTAATTGGAGGATGCACTTCCTCTGGACACAAGGGATTAATGAGGGAATTAAAAATTGGGGACATTAATGAGAGGATTAAGCAGGCATTAATAATTGGCCGGGCCCCTATACCGTAATACCCCTTAAGACTCCACCACAATGATTCATGGCCTAAAATAAAATTTCAGTTCTTGTCCTACTATACAGTAAGCATAATACATTTTTGGTGTGCTTTCGTCTTTTAAAACAAAGAAGATAAAACATATGAAATGCATAATGAATGAACAATTTAGTATGTGATTTTTTTTTAACTTTACTGCCATAGGATACAAATTCTGTAATTGACTAGTTTGCTTTTAAATTATTGAACTTTGACTGCTGGCTTCCATACATTATATTTAGAGATGAGCGAATCGAACATGACGAAGTGGAATTGGAAATTGGAAAAATTCTATTTGCGACGAATCCGAAGATTAGCAAACTTCGGATGCACGAATCGAATTTTCCCAAAAATGGCGGCGACATGTGTGGCGACAGGAGAAAATGGACAGAGAAGATGGGGCGGGGATCTCTGGGAAGGCGTGCAGACAAGGCACGCTGACCCATAATGCATTCATGAGTCATGAATCATGACATGTGATCGCATTAGCCAATCAGCAGCCAGCCAGCCAGCACTGTGTAATGGTGGAGCTATAAATCGCGGCCATCTTAGAATTCTCCATTAGCCTCCGGTCATTCAAGAGAGACAGACCTCTGTGTATTGAGGGACAGAGTTAGGGCCACAGAGACTTTAGGGCCACAGAATCGTTACTCAGGGACACAGAATTGTTACTCAGGGACACAGAATTGTTACTCAGGGACACAGAATTGTTACTCAGGGACACAGAATCGTTACTCAGGGACACAGAATTGTTACTCAGGGACACAGAATCGTTACTCAGGGACACAGAATCGTTACTCAGGGACACAGAATCATTACTTAGGGCCACAGCTATCAAAGAATCGAAAATTTAAAGTGACATACACCATTTTTTTTTGGTGGCTGTTGTGCACAGTTGGTGCTGCAGTTTGCCGATTGTGTACAATAAACTGACTTTCTGCTTCACAACCACTATTGTACGTTCAAAGAGTTAAATCCATTTACACGCCGGCTGGCGGTAATATTTTTTGGGTGATTAGTGCATTCCAGTGACAGAAACGTACAGTTTCCAGCCAACGGCAAGCTGCAATTGACCGATTGTGTACAATAAACTGACTTTCTGCTTCACAACCACTATTGTACGTTCAAAGAGTTAAATCCATTTACACGCCGGCTGGCGGTAATATTTTTTGGGTGATTAGTGCATTCCAGTGACAGAAACATACAGTTTCCAGCCAACGGCAAGCTGCAATTGACCGATTATGTACAATAAACTGACTTTCTGCTTCACAACCACTATTGTACGTTCAAAGAGTTAGATCCATTTACACGCCGGGTGGCGGTAATATTTTTTGGGTGATTAGTGCATTCCAGTGACATAAACGTACAGTTTCCAGCCAACGGCAAGCTGCAATTGACCGATTGTGCTAAATAAACTGACTTTCTGCTTCACAACCACTAATGTACGTTCAAAGAGATAAATCCATTTACACGCCGGCTGGCGGTAATATTTTTTGGGTGATTAGTGCATTCTAGTGACATAAACGTACAGTTTCCAGCCAACGGCAAGCTGCAGTTGACCGATTGTGCTAAATAAACTGACTTTCTGCTTCACAACCACTATTGTATGTTCAAAGAGTTAAATCCATATACACGCCGGGTGGCGGTAATATTTTTTGGGTGATTAGTGCATTCCAGTGACAGAAACGTACAGTTTCCAGCCAACGGCAAGCTGCAATTGACCGATTGTGCTAAATAAACTGACTTTCTGCTTCACAACCACTATTGTACGTTCAAAGAGTTAGATCCATTTACACGCCGGGTGGCGGTAATATTTTTTGGGCGATTAGTGCATTCCAGTGACATAAACGTACAGTTTCCAGCCAACGGCAAGCTGCAATTGACCGATTGTGCTAAATAAACTGACTTTCTGCTTCACAACCACTATTGTATGTTCAAAGAGTTAAATCCATATACACGCCGGGTGGCGGTAATATTTTTTGGGTGATTAGTGCATTCCAGTGACAGAAACGTACAGTTTCCAGCCAACGGCAAGCTGCAATTGACCGATTGTGCTAAATAAACTGACTTTCTGCTTCACAACCACTATTGTACGTTCAAAGAGTTAAATCCATATACACGCCGGGTGGCGGTAATATTTTTTGGGTGATTAGTGCATTCCAGTGACATAAACGTACAGTTTCCAGCCAACGGCAAGCTGCAATTGACCGATTGTGCTAAATAAACTGACTTTCTGCTTCACAACCACTATTGTACGTTCAAAGAGTTAGATCCATTTACACGCCGGGTGGCGGTAATATTTTTTGGGTGATTAGTGCATTCCAGTGACAGAAACGTACAGTTTCCAGCCAACGGCAAGCTGCAATTGACCGATTGTGCTAAATAAACTGACTTTCTGCTTCACAACCACTATTGTACGTTCAAACAGTTAAATCCGGTTTTATTTTTGGGGTGCTTATTGAATTAAAGAGTATGTCAGACAACACGCAGAGGAGTGGCAGAGGAGGCAATGTTTCAGGAGCGAGCAGACGTGGCAGCAGAGGAAGGGGTCGAGGCAGCACTAGTCGCAGCCAGAGGCCAGTGCTCCCGGTGTCATCCAGCGGTCGTGTCTCCACCGACAACCCTGCCGTCATCGATTGGTTGACTCGGTCGTCTTCCTCTTCCCAGGTCACCTCTGACACCTACAGCCAACGGTCGGTGGGTACGTCAGACACAACCGTTAGTTGGCATGGCCCGGGAGCAAGCCCACTGAAATCACGTGTCCTCGACCTGCCCCTGTCCTTTGGTGTTCCCTCACCAAGCGAAGTATCGCATGCTGTGGGCTCAGCCCCACTGTACAGTGAGGAAGAGCTAACAGAGGGCGGTCAGGAACGGGGGGAGAGATCCGCCTCTTCAGCAGCCAGGCGAAGAAGTACTGGCGAGGAGAGTGGCTCGGTAGCCGGTCTAGAGACAGGTCTGTCTCCTGACCCACACGCAGCCGAGGGGGCTAGTAGTGAGGCGGAGACCCTAATTGATGATGATGAGGCTGATCGCACTTGGCAGCCTCGTCGTCATCAGGCTATTGCTTCCGCATCATCAGGAGAAGAGGGTGCCAGCTTGCCAGCGGGCAAAACAGTCGGTGGGTTGCCCAGGAGGCAGCAGGGTCACAGCAGTGTCAGTGGAGCCAAACGGCCACGGAGTAGAGCACCAACTCCACTGCAGCCTACCACCACGGCCAGTAGTGGTGCCGGTGTGCACGGAGGAAGTAACAGTCAGCCAGTGAGGAGTAGCGGGGGCAAAGTTTCCTACTCGGCGGTGTGGCAATTTTTCGTCAAGCCGCCCGAGGAAGTAAACGTAGCCGTATGTCGACTATGTGGCCAGAAAGTCAAGCGTGGCCAGGGGGCCAATGTTGGGACTACAGCGTTGCGTCAGCATATGCAGCGTCGCCATTCGGTGGCCTGGGAAAACCGTGATAAAGATACGGCGGTTCTGCCTGCCCCAGCCCCCGCTCCATCACCCGCTCCGTTACTTGCTCCGTCACCCGACGTCAATCGCCCTCTATCAGCCAGTCAAGGCTCCAACACCTCTGCTGAGGGGAGTTGTCACTCGTTGGCATCTTCCGCTCGTTCAGATGCTCCTTCTCCTGCTACTCCTCTTCATGGATTCCGTCAGCAGTCTTTCTTGGAATCCGTTTCCAAGAGACAACAGTTTGCGAGCACGCACCCGACGGTGCAGAAGCTGAACGTCCTCCTGTCCAAGTTGCTGGTGCTGCAGTCCCTCCCTTTCCAAGTGGTGGACTCAGCACCTTTCCGAGAAATGATGGCTTGTGCCGAGCCGCGGTGGAGAGTGCCAAGCTGGCATTTCTTCGCCAAAAAGGCAGTGCCAGCCCTGCATTCACATGTAGAAGAGATGGTGGGCCAGTCTTTGAGCATGTCGGTCTCTGCCAAAGTGCACGGCAGCGCCGACGTGTGGAGCTGTAACTACGGTCAGGGACAGTACATGTCATTTACGGCCCACTGGGTGAACGTGGTGTCGGCACAGCCTCACCAGCAACTTGGACAGGTCACGCCGCTTTTGCCTCCACGTTTGCACGTCCTTGGTCCAGCAAAGATGTCCGCCTCTACCACCTCTTCTTCCGCCGTGTCCTCAGCCGCCACCCCCGTGCCAAGTCCCATTACCCGACCGGCATATCACATGTGCAGGGCGCAACGGTGTCACGCTGTGCTGCACCTGGTATGCCTTGGCGAACGTAGTCACACAGGGGAGGAACTTCTGAGTGTAATGAACAGAGAAATCGACAGATGGCTGTCTCCGCGCAAACTGAAAATCGGAACCATGTTGACCGACAACGGAAAGAACATGGTGTCTGCTCTGCGTCAAGGAAGGTTGTGCCATGCGCCATGCATGGCTCACGTGTTCAATCTGGTTGTCAAGCGGTTCCTAAAATCCACCATCCCACTGCAAGACATCCTTAAAATGTCACGTAAACTTTGCATGCATTTCAGCCATTCCTACACCGCAAAGCACACCCTCCTTGAGCTGCAGCTGCAGAACGGAATTCCACAGCATCGCCTGATCTGCGACGTTGCAACAAGGTGGAATTCAACCCTACATATGTTAGACCGCCTTTACGAACAGCGAAAGGCCATCACCGATTTCCTGATGTTACAAGCGGATAAAGGTACTCCCCTGTGTAACTTAGATGTCAGCCATTGGCAGCTCATGCGTGACACCTGCCGCTTGCTCAGGCCCTTTGAGGAGGCCACGCTATTCGTGAGTCGGCAGGACTATGGGATGAACGACATCATTCCTCTGTTGCACGTCCTGGAACAAATGCTGTTAACAATGGCTGGTCAGGGTGCGGTAGACGTGGCGCACAGATCTCAACGCCACATGACCCCTGTGGGGGCAGGACAGGAAGAAGAGGAGGAGGTAGAGGAGGACATTGGTGCTCAGGAATTATTGAGTGAAATGGGTGGTTTTTCCACTCAGCGGACAGGAGTGGAGGAGCAGGAGCATCTGGTAGAGGAGGAGGAGGAGACAGAGGACCCAGACGCACCATGGCAGTATGCTGTGGAGATGGAGGCAGGGAGTCCCTCGCATTCCTTGGCACAAATGGCCCATAGCATGCTCGGTTGCTTGCGTAGCGACAGCCGAATAATAACCATCAGACAGAGGGATGACTTTTGGCTGTCCACCTTGTTGGACCCTCGCTACCGTTCAAAAATGGTGGCCTTTTTCACACCTGCTGAGAGGGAGGCCAAAATAAAGTACTATAAAAACCACCTATGTAGTCAGTTGGTCTCTGCCTTTCTGCGCCAACGTCCATCCTCAGACACTGTGGGCCCTGTGCGCTCGCGTTCCGCTGCCATGGCAGCAGGGGAGGGGTGGGGTGGTAGGAGCAGTGGCAGCTCCACCAGCAGCGGCTGCCTCAGTCTGCAGTCGATGATGAGTAGCTTTCTTCACCAGCGCAGTGAGGAAACTACCAACCAGCCGCAGCAGCAGCAGCATCAGGTGGACCTGGAGCAGGACCTCAAACAACAGGCTTGGGCCTACTTGGACAGCACCCTGCCAACCGAGGTAGACAATCCCCTTGACTACTGGGCAACGAAACTTGACCTTTGGCCCCAACTAGCTAAATTTGCCCTTGAAAGGCTGTCATGCCCGGCCAGTAGCGTGGCATCGGAGCGCGTGTTTAGTGCGGCAGGAGGTATTGTAACTCCGCGGAGGACACGACTGTCCACCCAAAGTGTGGAGAGACTCACGTTTGTAAAAATGAATCAGGCGTGGATTAGTCTGGATTTCAAACCACCAGTTCCTGACACAACTGACCTAATAACCTAGCCGTTCAGGCCGCTCCCTGAACACCTCGGGAATTGCTTTGTATTTCTGTCGCCTTAGAGGCCGCTGTCTGAACAGCTCATGAATTGCTTTCTATATGTGTCGCCTTTGAGGCCGCTGGCTGGACAGCTGATGAATTGATTTGTATATATGTACTTATTGTCCGCTGTCCGGACAGCTCATGAATTACTTTTTGTATATAGCCTTCCAAAGCACTCTCAGAATAAGTCATGATATTCATGCTGTGTATAGCCTTATAGGCCAATGGTCAATCAAGTCATGATTGTTATAGTGTGTATAGCCTTATAGGCCGCTGTCTTTACAACTTTATAATTCCATGCAGTATATAGCCCTATCGGCCACTTTCTGGCATCCAGTTGCTGTAGCCCCCATCACCACACTGTGCCACGGGCCCCTGTACCGCCTTCTCATACTGCTGCCAGATCCATCCTCTGCCATGTGTGTCTTTGTCGTCTGCTCACGCTGCTGGGTTCCAGTTTTAAACCTAGGCCTGTGTATGGCTTCCGAATACTGCTGCCTCCACCACCACCCTGCGCCATGTGCCACTTTCAGGTCTCCTTACACTGTTGGTGGGTTCCATTTTGTGATAGGGTGCTGTATGGCCTTCTATTGCTGCTGCCTCCACCGCCACCCTGCGCCATGTGCCTCTGTCGTCTGCTCACGCTGCTGACGGCTTCCGCTTTTTAACCGAGGCCTGTGTTTGGCTTCCGAATACTGCTGCATCCACCGCCACCCTGCGCCATGTGTCTCTGTCGTCTGCTCACGCTGCTGACGGCTTCCGCTTTTTAACCTAGGCCTGTGTATGGCTTCCGAATACTGCTGCCTCCACCGCCACCCTGCGCCATGTGCCTCTGTCGTCTGCTCACGCTGCTGACGGCTTCCGCTTTTTAACCGAGGCCTGTGTTTGGCTTCCGAATACTGCTGCATCCACCGCCACCCTGCGCCATGTGTCTCTGTCGTCTGCTCACGCTGCTGACGGCTTCCGCTTTTTAACCTAGGCCTGTGTATGGCTTCCGAATACTGCTGCCTCCACCGCCACCCTGCGCCATGTGCCACTTTCAGGTCTCCTTACACTGTTGGTGGGTTCCATTTTGTGATAGGGTGCTGTATGGCCTTCCATTGCTGCTGCCTCCACCGCCACCCTGCGCCATGTGCCTCTGTCGTCTGCTCACGCTGCTGACGGCTTCCGCTTTTTAACCGAGGCCTGTGTTTGGCTTCCGAATACTGCTGCATCCACCGCCACCCTGTGCCATGTGCCTCTGTTGTCTGCTCACGCTGCTGACGGCTTCCGCTTTTTAACCTAGGCCTGTGTATGGCTTCCGAATACTGCTCCCTCCACCGCCACCCTGCGCCATGTGCCACTTTCCGGTCTCCTTACACTGTTGGTGGGTTCCATTTTGTGATAGGGTGCTGTATGGCCTTCCATTGCTGCTGCCTCCACCGCCACCCTGCGCCATGTGCCTCTGTCGTCTGCTCACGCTGCTGACGGCTTCTGCTTTTTAACCGAGGCCTGTGTTTGGCTTCCGAATACTGCTGCATCCACCGCCACCCTGCGCCATGTGTCTCTGTCGTCTGCTCACGCTGCTGACGGCTTCCGCTTTTTAACCTAGGCCTGTGTATGGCTTCCGAATACTGCTGCATCCACCGCCACCCTGCGCCATGTGCCTCTGTCGTCTGCTCACGCTGCTGACGGCTTCCGCTTTTTAACCGAGGCCTGTGTTTGGCTTCCGAATACTGCTGCATCCACCGCCACCCTGCGCCATGTGTCTCTGTCGTCTGCTCACGCTGCTGACGGCTTCCGCTTTTTAACCTAGGCCTGTGTATGGCCTTCAATTGAAGCTGCTTCTGCTCCGCCACTCTGCCATTGGACTCTTGATAGTCGTCTCCCCACGCTGCTGCTGGGGGGACTTTTTAACATAGGCCTCTGTATGGCCTTCAATTTTAGCTGCTTACGCTCCGCCACTCTGCCATGGGCCCCTGTACCGCCTCCTCATGCTGCTGCCAGGCCCATAATCTGCTATGGGCCCCCCTACCGACTCCTCATGCTGCTGCCAGGCCCGTAATCTGTCATGGGCCCCTGTACCGCCTCCTCATGCTGCTGCCAGGTCCAGAGTGTGTCATGGGTCCCTGTACGGCCTCCCATTGCTGCTGTCTCCATCGCCACCCTCTGCCATGTGCCACTTTCAGGTCTCCTCACACTGCTGGTGGGTTCCATTTTGTCATAGGGTGC
Source organism: Staurois parvus (assembly GCF_062004578.1). NCBI lineage: Eukaryota > Metazoa > Chordata > Amphibia > Anura > Ranidae > Staurois > Staurois parvus. Next base: position 5,647,750 of record NW_028317886.1, read on the forward strand.
TGTATGGCCTCCCATTGCTGCTGCCTCCACCGCCACACTGTGGCTCCACACTCTGGTTTTGGCCCCGTGACTGCCCAAATGAGTGAAGTGTGCGGTGATTCTAAGATCGACGGCACTCATCTGCATGTCATACTGACTGATAGTATTATTTCTCTTCCCCAGCAGACTCCAAGGGCATTTAAATTAAAGGTACAGTGTTCTGCACTAATATAAAGGCTCTCTGAAGCCTAGAAACACCCTTTTTATAAGTTAAATTCGCAGCGAATATATTCGGCTCGAAGCGAATTTTTTCCGCGAATTCGGCGAATCAGCCGAACCGAATTTTTGAATAATTCGCTCATCTCTAATTATATTCTGTTACCTATCCACAAATTACATTGCTGTATTTACCATTGCCACTGATGACTTCAGCAATAAACCTTTCACTAAGCTGTTGATAAGGTCTGGTCTAGTTTGTCCAAACCTTCAACAATGCCACAAATTTTGTTGACACAACCTCATCCCTCCCTGTATTCTATGCTCTGATCTTGCAGACTTAGTTTACTCAATCTCCAATAATGGTCAGAGACAAAAGAATCTTTTCATTTCTGCTCCTGGCTATTCCTTACTTTGCTGACTCATTTCACATGTTATCTGTTGATCTGATGAGGTTGAATTGCTAAAGGAAATACAATGTTCACTTTACAAGTGAAGTTGCATTCAGCAAGAGAATTTATTCCAGAGCTTAGTGAATGCGGTGAAGCTTCTCTTTGTAAAGGATATCCAAACACATGCAAGGACAATTAAAAAAAAACATAATTCTTGCTTTCACATTATTGAATGATGGAAGTCAACAGAGCTTCACTTCATTCTTTGAGGTCTGGGGATAGTTCCTTTGCAGGGTGCAACTGCACTTGCAAAGTAAAGAGTCTATTTACTTTGGGGTAAATCAACCCCAATGAGTTTATCTGTGAGGCATTATCTTCTAAAATCAGCATGCCTTATATTTTATCTAGAGCAATGAGCTTCAGAAGAGGCACACAGGAGCAGGTGATGACATTGGGAGGTGTATGTGCAGCTTAGAGCAACTACAGTACCTCCTCTACTGTGAAGCGGTAAAGGGGTCCAGTTCACTTTTCTTTAACTAACTTAATTTAACTGAAGTTATGGTTTATGCTGGGAATCCTAGGAGATTCACACATTGCCATTCACTAATAATGTCAATTGTTCCATACAAAATACTGCAATTACACTGTGTATAGTTCCGCAATGAACTGGTAAGGAGTGTAGATTACCAATATAGTACTGCAGAGAAGTTGGAAACAACCTATCAACCAGAGTAAACCTCCATCTCCGAATGTTGCATCTGTGCATTCCCAGCTCTCTTCCTGCTTTTACTCATCTGATATTTTTCATAGTTGTCTTTAATCACATCAGTAGGATGTTCATGTAGTTTTATCCCCACATGAGATACACATGTAAAACCAATAACGCCCATTAGATAGACACTAAAGCAGGGTTTCTCAACTAGGGTTCCTCCAGAATTTGCTTGAGATTCCTTGAGCAATGAGCAATTTCTGCCTTTCAGATAAGTCCCCACTGACTTAACTTTTTGTAAGGGGGTAATTCTTCACAATGACCTCAAGTGTAAGGAGCATTCTTCCCACTGACCATCACACTAATGCATCATGAGCTGTAGATATAGTAATTTTTAGTAGGGGTTCCCTGAACTTGGAAAGTTATTTCAAGGATTCCTCTGTGTTGAAAAGGTTGAGAAAGGCTGCATTAAAGCATTAGAAATAGATATATATTTGGTAAGACCACTGCGTAGCTGTTATAAAATCAGGTGTATATTACATTGCAAAACGTCTTAGCAATATCATCAAATCTATGCTGTAGTCTGTGCTCCTAATGAATTTCATAGGAATACAATTTAGTTCTCTGTAAATGATTGATCTGATATATCTTGATATTTTGGATAATGATATTACATACATGTGGGGTGCAGTGTATGCAGTTGGAGTTTCTGAATGGGATACAATATTTATCCTCTGTAGTAGTCGTGCATGGTGATAGTTAGTATTTTTGTTTTTGGCATATGTGCATAAGTAATATACTAAATTTCAGGCAGGCAGACAGCAGCTCCTGTTTGAATATCTAAATAGCTTGCATTATAGCATTCCAACACTGTGTTTCGATTAATTCTGTTAAGTGCAGATCAAAGTGTGTTTTTCTGAGCCAATGTCACTTTCAGCATATTTATGTATTAATTATAAACTATTTTCTTATGTATCCTTTATAAACCTTTAATTTACACATATTAGACCTCATTAACTCCTTCCATTGCTTTTGCTCCTTTATTTTACTTTTGTTTTTCCTTTGTATGATTCATAGGTCAACTTTTTTTTTATATTTCATTAATTTAGATTGTTTCATTTCACATGTAAATAACATCAGAATTGTTTATAATCAAAACATAATTTTAGAATCTTTTCTTTTTGAACAGATCACAACAATCTTTTTCTCACTTATTCTTTATAAAAAATACTTTTGCTTTGTATTTTGCTACATCTTTTTGAAAATATTTTTTTTCTTGTTCAAACATTTTATTGGCATTGTAACATAGGGAGGGAGACATTCACAATAGGCATGAGACATTACATTGACAGCAAAACACAGAGAATGATAGTTACAGTATCAATGTCCTTATAGAGAGGGGGAGAGAGAGTCAAGAAAACAATGCAGCATATCTTATGGTGTCAAGTGAGAAGAAATTGTTAGCAAGAGGTTATAACATATCAGAAAGAGTTTGACCAGTGGGGGTAATAACTCTCCAAAGCTGCGTGAGGAGGTAGGGATAGACAGAGGAGGACCTAGGGAGGAGGGGGAGGGGGGGATAAAGGGTGACGGGGATGACTCCACGATTGGCAAGAAGGGATGTAGTAAAACGTATGTACAGCAGGAAGTGGTACTGGAATAGTGCTGATAATGCATAGTTTGCATATCAAGGAAGGAGAAGTGATTCGTCAAAATTCGGTGGGAGGAAACACTCTACCCAGGGCTCCAAACATTCAAGAATTTAGGGATTATATCAAGGATTGTGGCTTCCACCTTTGCGTGTATCATGGCTTGAGTTACTCTAGTTTTAACAGCAGCAATGCTTAGAGCAGGAGATTTCCAGGATTTTGCTATGACCTGCTTGGCTGCTCTGGTTACTTGCAGGATGAGTTTGAATTGTGAATTGGTTACGGCAGAGGGCGCAAGTTGAGTAGAGCTGTTGCCGGAGTAGGTTGAAGCGTGTTCACGCTAAGTTTGGATAACATGTTAAAAACATCAGCCCAGAAGGTTTGAGCTATTGGGAAGTCCCACCAGATGTGATAATGTGTTCCCGGGTCCGCACAGCCTCTAAAGCAATTGGGGGAGTAGTTAGGGGTGTATTTAGCAATTCTCGCTGGAACCAAATAACAGTGAGTTAAAACTTTATAGTTGGTTTCCAAGGCTACAATATTCTGTGAGGATGATTTCTTGTTGGCCCAGATGTGGTCCCAATCAGACGGGTCTAATTGCCTATTTAAGTCCGTTTCCCACCTGTGGGTATATGAAGGGGGGGATGCGGAGTCCGAAGTTGTGAGGAGGGAGTATAGGCATGAGATGAGGCCGCATCTATGGGGATCTTTACAGCAGGCCCGTTCAAAGGGGGACATGGTATTAGTTTGGTTAGTTATTGTTGTGTAGGGGGTGTAAAAGTGTTGTAATTGCAAATATCTGAATATTTCGGAAGCTGGGAGACTATATGTTTCCCGTAATGAGGCGAAGGACTTAAATTTGTTCCTCTGTAGAAAGTGATGGGTGCCGAGTAGGTTAGCAGAGGTCCACATTTTGAATGAGAGTGGCGATGACCATGCTGGGGGAAAGGCTGAGTTCCGGAGATATGAGAGTAAGGGGTTATGTAATGATTGGAGCAGATAACGAGTTTTCAGTTTGACCCATAGTGATAGAAAGTGAGAAGTGATGGGATTTGTTATCAAGCAGAGGTCAACTGGTCTTATTCAGAGTAAGTTAGCAGTGGACAGGGGATCACATTCTATGGATTCAAGGACAACCCATTGAGGGATTTCGTGGGTCGCATGATATTTTGGCAACTGTGCTAAATGTGCTGCCTGGTAATACTTGCTAATATCGGGAAGACCAAGACTGCCATTGAGCTTGGAGCAGTAAAGGGTGGAGCGGGGTATACGGGGGCAGGCAGTGCCCCAAACATAAAGGCAAATGCGGCGTTGTAGTATGCAAAGGTAATGGGAGGGTACTGGGATTGGGAGAACTCTGAATAAGTATAACATTTTAGGAAGGATTGACATCTTTATGACTGCAATTCTGCCGAGCCACGCGAGTGGTAAGGAGGACCATTTGGTCATAAGAGCATTAAGATGAGTTAACATAGGGGTATAGTTAGCTGCATAAAGATCTGATATGTTGGGGGTCAGTTTGATTCCCAAGAAAGGAATATGATGCTATGACCAAGGAAATGGGAGAATCTGTTTCAGGTGAGCCAACTCTTTAGGGGGGATGGAGATATTAAGTGCCATTGATTTGTGGGGATTTATTATAAGGCCAGAGAGTGAGCCAAACCTCTCGAGAAGCCAGAGGAGGGAAGGAGAGGAAGTCAAGGGAGACGTGAAAAAAAGTAGAACGTCATCTGCAAAGAGGCATAACTTGTGGTGAGTGCCACCTATCTCAAGTCCCCGGACATCCGGATTAGCTCTAATTAGGAGGGCCAATGGTTCTATGGCCAAAGCAAAGAGTAAGGGGGAGAGAGGGTAGCCCTGTCTTGTGCCACGGGAGATTGGAAATTGGGACGACCTGTGTCCTAGGTATTTAATCCTGGCCGAGGGTTCTCGATATAGTGAGAAGATCCAGGTTAAAAAATGAGGGCCAAGGCCACAACGGCACAGGATGTATTGCAGGTATGGCCATGAAACTGTATCAAATGCTTTCCGGATGTCTAAGGACAGGAAACAGGCAGGAATGTTGCGGGATTTAGCAATGTGTGCCAAAAGAGTTGCGCGTCTGATGTTATCTCCGGCTTATCGAGTTGGAATAAAACCCACTTGGTCATTATGAATTAGAGAACCTATACACAAATTTAGGCGTGTGGAAAGGATTTTGGCTAGTAGTTTGATATCAATGTTGAGGAGAGAGATTGGTCTGTAATTGGACCACTGCGTGTCATCCAAGGTTTTGGGATCATTGAGATGTTGGCTTGTACTGTTTCTAGGTTGAAGGTATGGCCCGATAATATAGCGTTAAAAGCATTAGTAAGGATGGGCGTTAGAAGGTGGGCACATTTTTTGTAATATGTGGTTGAAAAACCGCCTGGTCCTGGGCGTTTACTAGCTGTTTAATAGCATTTAAGGTTTCGGTTGGGGTGATGGATTGTTCTAATGTTGCCAGTTGGTGCTCTGAAAGCTTCAGGAAGGAGATGGAGGCCAGGAGGGTGTCGGCCTGGTGGGGTCGAAGGGTGTAGAGAGAGAGTAAAGTTGTGAAAGATGTTTGTGAAAGGTTTGTAGGATGCGTTCCGGGTTGCCAGAGGAGGTGCGTATTTGAATAGGTCTAGTAATCTGATCAAGCCTATGGAGCGAAAGAGCTAAAAAGGTACTGGGTTTATTTGCTTTTGTGTAGTATTTATGTCAAGATCTATGTAGTGAAAGCTCTGCCTGGTCCGTGAGAAAAAGATCAAGAGCTAATCGAGATCGCTCTAGAGCTTCACGATTGGCTGATGTAGGAGTTGCTTGGAAGGCTTGATGGGCTTGGTTGTAAGTTTGTTCAAGAGAAAGGCATTGCTGTCTGTTTGCTTTATTTAAAAAGGACGCTTTGCTAATGCAGAATCCTCATTGCACCGGTTTATGTGCTTCCCATAATAGAAGAGGAGAAATTTCAGGTGTTTGGTTTAGAGATAAATAATCTTTGAGAGCGGCTTCGATTTCTGAGCAGTGCGTTGGATTTGCCAGTAGTTTGTCATTGATGATCCAGGAGGGGTCACTAGGGGGTGAGGCTAGGGAAGCCATAGATGTGAATACGGCGCTATGATCTGACCAAGGGATTGGAAGTATGTCAGAGGTCAAAAGCCGGGGGGAGGAGCTGGCAGTTATAAGAATGTGGTCTATCCTAGAGAAGGTCTTGTGAGGGTGAGAGTAGAAAGTGTATTGGTGTTTAGTTGGATTAAGTTCCCTCCAGGTATCTATCATGGAATGACACTGTAGTATGGCTTGGAGGGTTTGCTTGGGGGTAGGGAGGGTTGAGGAGACTTGTCAAGGAAGGGATATAAGGTACAGTTTGAGTCCCCACAAACAAACAGAGTACCTCATAGTAAGTGTGAAAGGATTGGTAGAGGGCCTTGGTTCGGGGCATAATATGTAGCAATGGTAACGTCCACATCTAAGAGTTGTCCTACTAGCAGGAGATAGCGACCCTCCGGGTCCTTGATTTCATTATTTAGTGTAAAGGGTGTTGTACGGTGGAAGGCGATGAGCACCCCTCTGCATTTGGTTGTGGCAGAAGCCGTGTAGACCTGTGGGTAGCGGGGGCCAAAAAACTTGGGAGTAGAATTGGGAGTGTAATGTGTTTCTTGCAGGCAAACTATATGGACCTTAAGTGATGCAAAAGAGAGGAAGGCTTTGTTGCGTTTCTGTGGCGTGTTGAGGCCCTGAACATTCAGGGTGAGAATATTTAACGAGCCCATAGGGAGAGTGCATGGTATATTGAGCAATAAGGTATTGCCAACTGGGAGGGAGTCTGGTAGTCGCAGTGTGAGATAGTTAGATTGCATAAGAGGTTGAGAGAGGTCATGGAGTCATGTGAAGGGGAGGGAGGGGGGATATGATTAGGGAGAGGTATCAGGAAAATGGTGTGATGAGCCATTCTAGGCCTGAAGGGTGGTCCCTGGGGACACCCAAAATTGGGGTGGTCCAGGGAGCAGTAGTAGCCTGAGTGCTATTAAATAAACAATAGCACAGGGGCTAATGGAGAGTGCACAGGTGCGCAGACCGTGGGGATGACATCGTTAAGATAAATGTGTAGTAATGAGATCCCGGAGAAAGAGCAGAAAATAAAGTCCCATACAATTCAAGGGGTCCTAAGCTCGGGGCGGCATCGGATGCATAGGCGGACCAATAAGGAAGGGGGATGTGGTATCCTATGCCGCCAGAGCTGAGGTCTCCGTAAACAATCTGAGATACAGCCTAGGCGAAATAATGCCAAAAACGGTATATGAGGTTCAACAAGCTCTCAAGAATATAGGAGAGACAAAAGTTAAAATAACCATCAACTTGTGGGGAAAAAACAAAAAGAGGGATTTTCCTAGCACATATATCAAAAAAGGGAGAAGGATGAGAAGAAGGAGAAGGATGAGAAGAAGGAGAAGGATGAGAAGAAGGAGAAGGATGAGAAGAAGGAGAAGGATGAGAAGAAGGAGAAGGAGAAGGAGAAGCAGAAGGAGAAGGATGAGAAGAAGGAAAAGGAGAAGGATGAGAAGATGGAGAAGGATGAGAAGATGGAGAAGGAGAAGGATGAGAAGAAGGAGAAGGAGAAGGATGAGAAGAAGGAGAAGGATGAGAAGATGGAGAAGGAGAAGGATGAGAAGAAGGAGAAGGAGAAGGATGAGAAGAAGGAGAAGGAGAAGGATGAGAAGAAGGAGAAGGATGAGAAGAAGGATGAGAAGAAGGAGAAGGATGAGAAGAAGGAGAAGGAGAAGGATGAGAAGAAGGAGAAGGATGAGAAGAAGGAGAAGGATGAGAAGAAGGATGAGAAGAAGGATGAGAAGAAGGATGAGAAGAAGGATGAGAAGAAGAAGGATGAGAAGAAGGACAGTTCTGTGACAGTTTCTGTCTATTTCTGACAGTTCTGGGACATTCACTCCATACAGCTGTTTCAACCGCTGTATGGAGGGAATGTCATGGAACTGTCAGAAATAGACTATTAATGACAGTTCTGGGACTGTCCTTCCATGCAGCGGTTGAAACATTTCTCTGGACAATGTAGCGGTGATGTGGTCGGAGGTTTGCTTCAGAGCTTTATGTAGCATCCTCTCAAAGTGTGCTAGGATGTCAGGGGGTGTAAGGTCAGGCATTGAAGCATGTGTAGGGGTGTCTGGTTCTATATCAGACTCACCCTCCGGTGTGCAGGGATGGCTGGGCTGTGTATCCTGCAGGGTTTCATATGACTTAGCAGCCTGTTTGCTGCCAGGTGTTGGAGCGATGGCCATCCTAGAGGAGGCCTTTGCCAGAGCCTCCTTTATTGATTTACTATGTGGTGGAGCCTGATGGCGGGGTGCTCCCCTGACCATGTTGTATTCTGTCAGGGGGGGCTGCCACTGGGATCGGAGCCCCCTGGATCACTGTATGGGCTCGGATCTGCTGGCGGGCATCTACACTGCTCGCTATGAGGGTGGAGCTGTAGCTCAGTACGTGTGTCCCGTTTGCTGCCGATCAAGCCGGATTGTGTCGGGGAGGGTTGCCATGGAGACCAGTACCTCCTGAACTGTTGTGATCCGCAGGCGGGCTGCTGTGTCACCCGACAGGGAGACGGAGCTCTATCGCGACATGTCCGTCCCGCCGGCCGCGCATGCGCACTCCTCTGAAAATATTTTTTTTAACAATAGAACAATGTTTTCCCCCCCCTTCCAAAACAAAATTATATATACATTACAACTGTATCTCTAATTAATGAAACAGTTAATGCCAAATAAATATACTCATAACTGAAATCTAAAAATGAATACTGTCCATGAGGTGTGTAGAGGAGCGGGAGTTAAAATAGTAGTAGTAGCAGATTTGTTTCCAAGTCATCAATGGAAGGAACTTCAGTATGCTTTAAACATGTATTTTGCCAATACATTACATTACCAAAGCAAGCTCCACATAGCAAAAGTGGTGACTATGACAAACTACTACACATATTTCATAAAGTGAAGGTACATTTAAGCTGTTATAAAAAAAAATAAAATACCTATTTTGTTTTAACCTTGAATGATGGATTACATCCATAAAGTGGTAAGTGCAGCAGTTACTATCATATAACTTTATTTTCTGTTCCATAACATTTTTGAAAAGAAAAGAGATGGAAGAGAATAAAGCCTTTTCATGAAAAATGCATTTGCACTAATGGAACCAAATCCCTCTCTGCAAGGTACTCTGAAATCTACTGTAATGCAACTATCAGTATTTAAAGTGCAAGAGCAGTGTACTCTAAATAAATATTTGATTCTTGTATTTTAAGCACAGTCCCGTCTTATTCAATGGATGGAAAAATTTGGATACATGTCTGGGAATTTGTTGGCAGCTTCTTTTTTGGGTTTTTAATAACTTTGTAAAAATAAAAACATATTTTGCAGAATAAAACTTAGATTTAAAAATAACACAGCATGCTCTGTTTGTCAATTAAAACTGGTTTAACCGCTTCCTGCCCGCCCTATAGCACTACTACTACAGGGAGGCAGGGCTGCGCAATGGATCACTGGGTCCCAGCCGGTTGTTACTCTTTCACAAAAAAATTGCCCACTTAAGCTCTGGAAGGTTTTACCCTCTTCATCACCAGGCCATTTTTTGCTATTCAGCACTGCGCTACTATAACTGGTAATTGCACGGTCATGCAACACTGTACACAAATGAGATTCATATCAAATTGTTTCACACAAATAGAGCTTTATTATTTGCATGTTCATGAGGGAAATAAGCATTTGATCCCCTTCACAAAACATGACTTAGCACTTGGTGGCAAATCCCTTGTTGGCAATCACAGAGGTCAGATGTTTCCTCTAGTTGGCCACCAGGTTTACACGCATCTCAGGAGGGATTTTTGACCACTCCTCTTGGCAGACCCTCTCCAAGTCATTAAGGTTTGTTGAATGACATTTGGCAACTCGAACTTTAAGCTCCCTCCAAAGATTTTCAATCAGATTAAGGTCTGGAGACTGGCTAGGCCACTCCAGGACTTTAATGTGCTTCTTCTTGAGCCAATCCTTTGTTGCCTTGGCCATGTGTTTTGGGTCATTGTTATGCTGGAACACCCATCTACGACCCATTTTCAATACCCTGGCTGAGGGAAGAAGATTCTAACCCAAGATTTGACAGTACATTGCCCCATCCATCATCCCTTTGATGCAGTGCAGTTGTCCTGTCCTCATAGCAGAAAAACACCCCCAAAGCAGAATGTTTCCACCACTATGTTTGACAGTTGGGATGGTGTTCTTGGGGTCATAGGCAGCATTCCTCCTCCTCCAAATATGGTGAGTTGAGTTGATACCACAGAGCTCGATTTTGGTCTCATCTGACCACAACACTTTCAACCAGTCCTCCTCTGCATCATTCAGATGTTCAGTGGCAAACTGCATATGGGCCTGGACATGTGCTTTCTTGAGCAGAAGGACCTTGCGGGCACTGCAGGATTTCAATCCTTGTCGGCCTAGTGTGTTACCGATTGTTTTCTTGGTGACTGTAGTCCCAGCTGCCTGCAGATCATTGACAAGATTCTCACATGTAGTTCTGGGATGATTCCTCACTGTTCCTATAATCATCGACACTCCCCGAGGTGAGATCTTGTATGGTGCACCAGACCTATGGAGACTGACAGTTGTGTTGTGTTTCTTCCATTTGCCAATGATTGCACCAACTGTTGTCACCTTCTCACCAAGCTGCTTGGCGATAGTTTGGTAGCCCAGTCCAGCCGTGTGTAGGTCTACAACCTTGTCCCTGACATCCTTGCACAGCTCTTAATTCTTTGCCATGGTGGAGAGTTTTGAATCTGATTGCTTGATTGTTCCTGTGGACAGGTGTCATTTATACAGGTAACAAAATGAGATTAGCAGCACTTCCTTTAAGAGACTGCTTCTAATCTCATCTTGTTACCTTTATGAAAGACACATGGTAGCCAGAAATCCTGCTGAATGATAGGGGATCAAATACTTATTTCCCTCATGAACATGCAAATCAGTACATAATTTGTTAGACATGCATTTCTTTTGAATTTTTTGTTGGACCCCAAAGTCACATGACAAGTAGCACAAGTGTGAATGGGCTCTGAAAGTGGAACTCTCTCAACCAACAGTGACTATTTCTAATCCTTTTGCTGCCAGTATTAGTAAATAGATTAAAACCAGTAAATATAATACACATTCCTATGTCTTCAGTTACTTCCTAGGAAAATTGTGTCATATATCCCAGAAGTCGTCAGGAAAGGGGGGTTCTCAGGCAAACATGCCCTGCTGCCTGCGTGCCTGAGCTAAGGGCGGACTAAGTTTTTAAAGTGATTTCAGCAAAATAAAGCATGGAGACATGGAAGGTTGGATGAGTTTGCTTTGAATATTAATATGAATTAAATAGCATTTTTCATAGTTCTGCTTTAAGTCTAGAATCAGCAAAGCTGATAAAGACATCCCCCTCCTAGAACACAAACATGCTCCACTGCAGACTAACATCCAACAACAAAGTGGCTACACTGTTGCTGGGGGATCTATTGTCGCTGGCTGCATGGTATCTATTTTACTGCTTTTTTTGCTATTATTATCAAATTCCATACAAATTTCTTAGCACCACAAAATGATACTTGGGTCTGTATTCTATAAAAGGGGAAGTGGACATGGGGCTGAACCAAGGAACAGTGCTTGGAGGTGGGTAGGGGGGGCTGAGACTTGGAAAGGGGGGAGTTCCTGTACCTATTCTCTGAGAAAAAAATGCCCTGGTGGTAATTGGTGGGTAAAGTGGAGCTACACATTAGACTCCAGAAGAGGTGTCTCCAGAATCACTGGTCTGACATAAGGCCAGCCATACACGGGTAGAACATTGGATTTTGGAATGTTCTTTCAATTCTCTAGCAGTAATTGAGGTCAAAGTGATGATCATTTTTGATCCTAGTGACAAAAAATACAAAAGGTATGGAACATTTTTCCTGTAGGAACAATATCCTAAGGGCTGGTTTACATCATAGAAACACAGTCCGGACATGTTCCAGTTGTTTCGACATGTGCATTTTTAATACTTTTTTTTATTCATTCCAGCTTGTTTTCTCCTCTTTTTTTCTTAAAGTGTTACAAAACCCACAATAAAATCAGTTTGATGTGTATGGCTAGAGTTTTTTTTTCTTCTGTATGTGAGCAGTACAGGGCCAATCAGCACTGTCCAAAGGGTCAGGGGTTATGCAGCCTCATAGGACAGTCAGGGTAGAAAAAAAACTCCTCCTACATGCTTTAACCAGTGCTCTGCTGAACACTGATAGAAGCCACGTGACTGCTATATACTGCTGATGAGAAAGTGTGTTTATCAGTTTATATTTACTAAAATAATTGCATTTCCATGTTGTGTGTACTGTGGGAGATCAGATATAGTGAATGCAGGGTGCAGGGTTTTGTAACACTTTAAATAGTTCCAGTGCGATTTTGCCTCATTCTGGTACAATTCAGTGCAGAAAAAAGGCAGCACGTTCTACTGTTTTTTTCTTCACTGGAACTGACCACACTGGTGTTAACTTGGCCATTGGAACCCATATAACCCAATGCCCATGCGTTTTTGATGCAGAAAAACCATCCCTTACAGCATATGTGGTTTTTGTTAAGGAAAATTCCATTCATTCCAAAATGTAATGTAATGTTACACGCACATGAAGCTTTGAACTACATTCCAACAACTTTTGGTCAATTTTTTTATGACAATCTCCAATACTGACAAGATTTTTCGTACAGAAACCAGTGTAGATAAGCAGTTTTACCGTCAGCACACAGCATGTCATCTGATGCTTTATCTCGGCATTCTGAGCTATGACTGCACAAATCCAGCCTTTTGTCTGCAAATGCCGAGCAATTTTCTAAGGCAGCCCATAGATGTATTTTTTTTTGTTCTTCAGCGAGCGTGGTGAATGAAAAATAACAAAAAAAAGGACCAAAATATCCCCTCCACATTGACTCCTCCCCACTGAACTCTTTTATTCTTGCAGCGGATGCACAAAGTAGCAGATACTGGTCCTGCTACTTTGGACCTTCTACAGTCCTGTCCAGCTCTCTTAGAGTAACTGCCTGTCTCCTGGAAGAGCCTTACTCCAGTGGTCGGACCAAGTCACTGCAGCTCTCTCCTCCAAGCTGCTCATGGGCTTATGCTCGCCCCATTTACATACAATGTAAAGCTAATAGCCCTGCACTGTACTGATGATGCCTACTGAGGGACCGCCCACAGGCAGGAGCTACGTGAATAAGAGGACAGTGCCGGGGTTATGGAAAGTAATACCGCCTCTTGGCCTCGCCCCTAGACATATTGAGTACTAACCCTTGCATTGTGTGTATGGGAGGCACTGCAAGCATAGATTTTGACTAAATTCTGCAGTTGGGCTTTAATGAATACACAGCTGCTTTAGAATGTCTGTGGTTTGTGAAAGGCTTCGTATTTGTCTTTCTCAGCCTATCCAGCTACAAGCATCTCAAGGCTTTGAAATTCACAGTTTATGAACCTTCCTCGCAGCCGTATTCAGGGGTGGTTTCTACCGAGTAATCCACCAAGGATCTCGTGAAATGAGAAGGGGTCGTGGAGAGCGCATGTGGTTAAATTTATTGGCAAGGCTCAGGCTACCAGCCGGACAACACTGGCACATGTCCAGGAAATCATATCATACCAGTGACCACAAAAGCCAAGGACTCGGAAAGAGGTGACCGCAGGTGAAGTGGCTGCCTATATGTAGAATTTGCAGAGATCTATAGTGACGTACTGAGACCCAGTGATGTGGTAAAGGACTTGTGAGGTCAGAAGCTAATGCCGTCCATAATCCAGAGAGCAAAATTACACCAATTATCATCATCACCCACAGGTCCAACTTTATGGCTTCCAACACCACCAGGAGTCATCGGACACATGGTACATTGGTACATCGGTACACATGAACTCCGGGATCTCCGTATACCCAGGCCTGATGCTCACACATTGGCGCTCACTCAAGCCTACATTCATACTTCAGCTGGGAGTCTTTTGCCGTTTTGCAGGCTCTTTTTTGAACATTTGTGCAGGCGTCTTCCAGGGATCTCAGACTTCAGCATTCTTTTAAATATTTTTAGCCAATGGAAACCTAGCTATTTGGAAAAAAAAACACACACTATGTGTGTTTTCCATGTTTTTTTCAGGTGCTCCCATTGAAGTCTATTGTGGCTAAAAAACAACTGAAGCTTGTAGCTTAAAGAAGCTCATGTATTTTTTCAAACAATGCTACACTCAGGTGTAAAGAACCACAGCTGAAAACCATGGAATTTTGGATGTTGAGCATTTTAGAGCTTTGAGATACTTGCACTCAGGTGTGAATGGGGCCTGATCGTTCTCTAACTCTAAAGCTTGCCAAACATGACTGACAAAATAAATGTATGACTTTACTACAACTGGAAAACCTGAAAAACACACCAGAGGACATTGGGGGACACTGGGAGACATTAGAAAACACTGGGATACACTGGGAGGCATCAAGGGACACTAGGAGACATCACGGGACACTGACAGACATTGGGATACACTGGGGAACATTAGGAGACACCAGGCAACACTGGAAGACACTTAGGGGTTTATTTACTAAAGCTGGAGAGTCCAAAATCAGACTCCCTTCTGCATAGAAACCAATCAGCTTCTAACCTCAGCTTGTTCAATGAAGCTTTGGCAATGAAACCTGGAAGCTGATTGATTTCTATGCAGAAGGGAGTCTGATTTTGGACTCTCCAGCTTTAGTAAATAAACCCCTTAGAGACATTGGGATACACTGGGAAACACTGGGAGACTGACGATTCCACTTTAAGGTGAATTAATACACAAAGTTTTGCTCTTAGCTGATAGGGCTTTGTCCTTGGGTTGGCACATCATGTCTGGAAAGGTTCTCATATATAAAAGGTCATATAACAGGTAGTCACATTCATTTAGACTTGTTCTGTCATTTTGATGATGTTTTGCTCCTTACCCAAGTCCCTTCTTGAGACTTTCAGGAATGCACTCCACCATTCATAACCACACAGGTGAACAATAAACTACAGAAAGGGGTGCCAACCCAAATTAACATAACTGCTATCAGTGGAAAGCAACCCTTCAAAGTGCATTGACACTCTATAAAATCAAAGGTGCTATTCCCAGTGTTATATATGCTTACAAAGAACCACAGTGCATAATTTCAAATAATGTGTCTAACCTCACAACATAATCATGTGATAACATAAAATGTCCATTCTAAAATGTTCATTCTAAATAGATAGTCCATGCAGTGATTACATGAATATAGCTCTCTTCTGCCGTGTGCCCAAAACTAGTGATGATATAAGAGAATACGATATTTCTCCACCACGTGCAGTAAGATAGGCAACTTACCAGATGCCCACCATTGTGAGAATAACATATATCACCAAAGGTGATGCCATCCAATTGGAAAATGGTCAGAAGTCAACACAGTCTCTTTGGGGTAACACTCTTGTAATAAATGGGATACCAACAAAAATATACTCAAAAAAAGAAAAAAGATTGCTCCTATAGTGTAATAAGTTTATAAAAAATGGAAAAGTATGGGAGGATGAACTCCAATGCTCAATTTCTTTGAAATGTTGTCAGGTGATATGGGATTCTGTTGCTAAGACCTCTCATTGTGTTGTATATAAAGAAAACTTATATAAAATATTGATGCACTGGTATAAGACCTCTGTAGTGCTACATGCGATCAACCCAAATCTGTCTGACAAATGCTGAGGATGCATAGAAGGTATAGGTACATTGGCACACATTTATTGGTTTTGTCCACAGATTACGTGTTATTGGGCTATGGTTAGAAAGGTATTGGAACAAGTACTCAATGTTACCCTACCCCTAGACCCACTACACTATCTTTTGAGGTTACCCTTTAGGGGTATCCCCATGCGATCTAAAAGATTGGGAGTGCATAGTCTGACGGCTGCTAGAAGGATGATACTACGAATCAGTAGATGTTCCCACGCTAAATCATCTGTGAAGAGCGATCTCTGAAATCGGGAACTGCAATATCTTACAGCTCTAGTGGGTGAACACTCAGGTCACTTGCACTCTATGTGGGAATTATGGGATCAGTCTCCCTTTGGTAAACTTTCTTCCTCCCCCCTCCCCCTTATATAGTCCAGACACTTTTCCAAGTAACATACCTTTGACAAATAATGTAATCCAATGATGTGCAGGTTTATGTCGATTATGTTTTTTGAATTATGCAGACTACCATGCTGCTTATTTCTGTTCATATTTCTCCTGATTTTGTTTTTTTTCTTTTATATTAATGCTTTCATTGCAACATTTACACTTAAAGTGTTGTTGCTGTAACTATATTCCGAATTAAAAAATGGGCACTGGCCTTCAATAAAAATGTACAATATAAAAAAAAAAGAGAAAAGTAATGATTAAAAGCGCAATCACATGAAAGTGTGCCCCAAGGCACTCAAACACAGCATGGGATAGATAAGAAACACCACATACCACCACTCCCTACATTAGAACCAGCGTGTGTTCCACAGGTCGGATCCAACCCACCGGAAGTGAGGTGTATAAGGGACCAGAGGTGTCAACAGCAAGCAGACCTCAAAGCATTTCGCAGAATCACATCATCCGGAAGCTCAGCTGCCGCCATCTTGAGAAATCCTTATACTCTTACCACATAGGGAGGCGTTACTAATTTTCATAGTATTGGTCCAAATTCATCAAGATCGTCAAACTCCTGTGTGCTGGATTCCCAATCTTACAAATATATTAAGCTCCCTAGCGATATTCCCAGGTGTAGCTCGGGGGAAAATTTCAGTACCAAAAGCGGTAACCCCGAGCTACACTCGGGCTTACCATGCAGCGTTGCTCAGGGATTCCCTGCAGTGCTAACCTTGTCCTTCGCTCCCGCGATGTGTCCCCTGCCGCGTCCCCGGCCATCTCCTCCGGCCGATGCCGGCATCCGGCTTCCGTGTTCCGTCGGGACGTACGGGGGCCGGAACGGCGGCAAATTTTAAAATTTTTAGAAACTGTCATTTTCTAATAAATGAATTTGACATAGTAAAACATTACTGTATCAAACCATTTCACATACATTTTGTCCCTAGTGCTTTGTCCTGTGCCCTGCCTGCATTTTGACTGTTCTTTCTGCCTGGAAACTGAGAAACATCCATGGTGTCCAAAAAGTGTCCCTTTAGGTCAAAAGCGGTTTTAGACCGGCTAGAGAACAGCGATAGTAAATCAGAACCACTTGCAGAATTGAGTGATAATGATTCGTGGGGAAATTCGTCATCAGACACTGAAAACGATTTTGTGACTTTGCTCAGCGATGTGCGAACTTGGCGCTATATTTCAAATTTCAGTGTTTTTGGTTTGATTATATTATTGAATTAAATTTATTATTATATTATTATTTTTATGATTATTTATTTAATTATAATTTATGATTTTGTGTTTCAAGTTTTATCCTACCCGGAATGTTTACTAGACTCTTGTTCGGACGGTATTCAGTGAGTTATTCCTAAAAATGACAAGCCTACAATAAAAAAAATACATATTTCCATGCAAAAAAATGTACCGCTTTCAGCACAGAAATATGGACATAATCAGACCGCTAGGGAGGTTAACAAATATTTAGATTTCTTCTTATTATATGGCAATCTCTATGGTAAATTAAGGTGCAATATTTTGTGTCACCATTAGATGGTACATATATTATGTATCTATGGATCAATAGATTTGGTTTTATTTGCTTATTTTTCAAAACAAGATACTTAGAGCTAAATCTACTGATCCATAGAAACCTAATATATGTGCCATCTAATGGTGTCATAAAATATTGCATCTTCCTAAAATTTACTATAGAGATTGCCATCTTGTGGATAAAATATATATGACCACTAAATCACAAAAAAATATTCATACAAAAATATCATAAGAAATCTAAAAATTAGTTAATAAACAATTTAGGTCTATATCAATATTTAACCCTGATGGAATAAGGGTATTATATTTAGATATTTTTTATATATTTGTTATAAATTGTTCTTGGTCAGTATTGATTTTTTCACAAAAGTGTAAGTACTGTTATTACTGTAAACATCATGTAATATATTTGTAAGATGGGGAATCCAGCACATAGAAGTTTTACAATCTTGATTCATTTGGACCAATTGGGTATTATGATAATTAGTAACGCCTCCCTATGTGGTGAAGGAATTAAAGGATTTCTCAAGATGGCGGCGGCTGAGCTTCCAGATGATGCAAATCTGCAAAATGCATTGAGGTCTGGTCGCTTTCGTCACTTCCGGGTGAGTTGGATCCGACCCGTGGAATGCACGCCCGCTCGAATGTAGTGAGTGGTGGCACGTGGTGCTTGTTATCTATCCCATGGTGTGTTTGAGTGCCTTGGGGCACACTGTCATGTGAGTGCACTTTTAATCATTACTTTTCCATTTTTAATAAACTTTTTACACTATGGGAGCAATCTTTTTTCTTTTTTGAGTATATTTAATTATTGGCATCCCATTTATTACAAGAGAGTTACCCCAAAGAGACTGCGTTGACTTCTGACCGTTTTCCAATTGGATGGCATTGCCGTCCAATATATTATATTATTCTCACAATGGTTGGCATCTGGTAAGTTGCCTATCTTACTGCACGTGGTGGAGGAATATCGGATTTTCTCTAATCACTGCATGGACTATCTATTTAGAATGGACATTTTATTTATGTTATCACATGATTATGTTGTGAGATTAGACACAGTATTTAAAATTATGAAATGTGTTTTTTTTGTAAGCATAAATAACACTGGGAATATCACCCCTTATTTGTTATTTAATATTTGTTACCTTAACCGCTTCCCCACCACCCTATAACAGAACTACTGCTACAGGGTGGCAGGGCTGCGCAAAATCACGTATACATATGTGATTTTGTATTTAGGGGTAGGCACACCCACACCCTACACACACCCTACCTGCACCACCACTGGTGGCTACAGCTGTCGATCCCTGGGTCCCGGCCAGAGATTTCCCGCTGGCACCTGGTGATCGCCAAGGAACAATGACTGGGGAGAGGTCTGTATGTAAACAATACAGATCTCTCCCCTGTCAGCTCTAGCATGCTGCTTTGTATTGCTCTGCATAGAAGAGCAATACAAAGCAATGTGCTGACACAGTAAAACAGCACACAGCTAACCCTTTGATCGCCCCAGATTTTAACCCCTTCCTGCCCAGTGTCATTAGTACAGTGTCAGTGCTTTTCATTAGCACTGATTACTGTATTAGTGTCACTGGGGATGTCAGTGGCAGTTAGTTTCCCACAGTGTCAGAATGCTCGCTGCAGTCCCTCTATAAGTCGCTGATCGCCGCCATTACTAGTATAAAAAAAAATCCAGTATATATACCGCCATTTGTAGATGCTATAACTTTCATGTAAACCAATTGATTTACACACATTGGGATTTTTTGAGCAGAATACATTCTGGCCTACATTTTTTAGTTTTATTTTAGTGCAAAAAAAAAAAAACCCACAGAGGCGATCAAATGCCATCGAAAGAAAGCTCCATTTGAGGGGAAAAAGGACATAAATTTCATTTGGGTGCAGCACTGCATGACCGCACAATTGTCAGTTAAAGTAACGCAGCACTGTATCGCAAAAAATGGCCTGGTCAGGAAGGGGGTTAAATCTTCTGGAGGGCAAGTGGTTAAAGGGTATCTAAACCCAAAGACAACACATGTTCCATGGCTGATGGTTTAAGATCTTTAACCACTTGCCTACCAGGCACTTATACCCCCTTCCTTACCAGGCCAATTTTCAGCTTTCAGCGCTGCCGCACTTTGATTGACAATTGCGCGGTCATGCAACATTGTACCCATATGAAATTTTGATCATTTTTTTCTCACAAATAGAGCTTTCTTTTGGTGGTATTTAATCGCCACTGGGCGCTTTACTTTTTGCGCTATAAATTAAAAAATGTGCAAAAAATTTGAAAAAAAAAAAAAGTTTATTTGTTTCTTTTATAAAATTTTTCAAACAGGTATTTTTTCTCCTTCACTGATTTGCGTTGATGAGGCGGCACTGATGGGCACTGATAGGTGGCACTGATGGGCACTGATAGGCAGCACTAAAGGGCACTGATAGGCAGTACTAATGAGGTGGCACGGATAGGCGGCACTGATAGACAGCACTAATTAGGGGTCACGGATAGGCGGCACTGATATGCAGCACTGATAGGCGGCACTGATAGGTGACACTGATGATGGGTACTGATAGACGGCACTGACTGGCATCACTTCTGGGCACTGACTGGCGGCACTGACTGGCACAACCCCTGGGCACTGACTGGTGGCACTGACTGGCAGCACTGCTGGGCTGCACTGGTGGGTGGCACTGGTGGGCAGCACTGGTGGGTGGGCACAGGTGGGTGGCACTGGTGGGCACAGGTGGGTGGCACTGGTGGGTGGGCACAGGTGGGTGGCACTGCTGGGCACATGTAGGTGGCACTTCTGGGCACAGGTAGGTGGCACTGCAGAGTGGCACAGGTGGGGGCACTGCTGGGCACAGGTGGGGGCACTGCTGGGCACAGGTGGGGGCACTGCTGGGAATGGGTGGGCGGGGCTAGTGGGCGCACTGCTGGGCGGAACTTGCGGGTGTCACTGCTGGGCACCGATCATCAGGGCACTGATCATCAGTGTCCTGATGATCGGTGCCGATCCCCGCTCTGACAACTGCCGGTTCTCGGCAGTACTTTCCTCACGATCTGACAGCGTGAGGAAAGTGCAGCCGAGAACCGGCACTTGCATTTCCCTGTGATCAGCGTGTCATTGGACACCGCTGATCACGTGGTAAAAGGCCGGTGGGATCGGCCTTTCACCACATCACGTGATCAGCTGTGTCCGTAGGACACAGCGATCACGGAGATCGCCAGGTGCGCGCCCCCTGGGGCGCGCAGGAGAGCGCGTTCTGGGAGGACGTCATATGACGTCCACTCAGAACTGGCCGGCCGCGGTGAAGCCGTCATTCGGCTATGCGCGGTCGGCAAGAAGTTAAAGCTCCTCAATTTAGAGTCAGCCATAAATAGTGGCCCTAGAACTGTCCTTTATGTACCAATGCTTGTCATATGCTCTCTTCTGTCCTAATAGAAGTGATCGGATGGCTTTATGACCGCCCCAACCAGTTCTATGACAGAGCTGAGAGTCAGCTCTGCAACAGGGAAACAAACCTCAGCTGTTTCTGTTGCTTTGTTTCCATCCTGATAATGCCACGCCAGAAGCAGAAGAGTGAGAAGAAACATGTTCTTTGGTAAAAACTGAAAAACGGGATATGGATTTGTGTTCCTACCTGGCTAGGTATTCAAGATTCCTTGTTGTCAATATCGATGAGAATGTCATCCCACAGAGTAACACTTCTATCATTTGAAAGGAAATATTGTATTCAGTTGCATTCATCACATTACATTACCAGCACATTCCAGTGTATTTTCAGTAAGTACACATTATCATTTTACTGTAACATTTATCTGAAAGGAATGTTTGATTCTTTTTCTATAGAATTGTTTTGGATTGGTAAATTTACATCTCAACGTCACCTGAATCTTTAACATGAAAGTGACACTAAATATCTTTATTCTCGAAAAATAATCCATACACATCTTCCAATCCATGGCCCTGTAATCTATTTTTCATAACGTTGTTTCTTACTATGTTTTTCTGCCTCCTTGTAATGTCCTCAGGCCTCCCAGACCTCTCCTTTTCCTTCACACTTCTGTTTGTTTGGAATGAGTAGTGAATAGCATGCCACAGCATACAAAGACATTTGAGATTACTGTGCATTCCTGGTTTGTGGTAACAGTTTGGGGAAGACCCTTTTCTGTTTCAACATGATCCTGAACACAAAGCCAGTTCCATAAAGACACGGTGTGACCAGTTTGGTGTGGAGAACTCGAGTTGCGTGCACAGTGCTCTGACCTCATCCCTACTGAACGCCTAAAGAATGAATTGGAATACTGACTGTAAGCAAGGCCCCTCTTCCAAAATCAGGGCCTGACCTCATATACATTTATTTTGTCTGAATGGGCCCAGGGACACCTATTCCCCATTTTATTGAATGCTAAATTTCAGGTATGGATATTTCATACATGCTTGGACCAATGTCACTATGTATATCCACCATACTTGGCCGATGTCCCTGGAATAAGTGATATAGACACAGCTAATCCACTGATCTCCCCTGTCTTCCAGGTCTCATGTTGAGCAGATGCCTTGCTGCATTATGAACACAGGAGGTCATCTGCTTGGCACGGGCATCATTCAGAGAAGGTTTTGCATTTTCTCAATGAATGTAAAACATTCTCTGATTGGACAAATACAGAGACAGGGAGGTGACATCAGGAGGGGCAATGACATTTAAGTGGGGCCATTTGCAGGTCCAGTAACCCAGGTTGTCAGTGTAGATTAGGTCTAATATTAATATCTCATTTAGGCCTGTGCTAGAGGTTTTATTGCCTGACAGGTTAAAACCAAGAGGGGATTTCTGACCTTAAAGGATAAGTTCACTTTTTTTAAAGTAATAAATGCACGTCTTTTTTGCAGGTAAAAAATGTGCATTTATTTATTATTTCTTTTACTTGGAGTCAGAAAAGCATTGCACCCGTGATCAGCAGATGGTGGGTGCCATGAAGGTCTCCTGCAGATTGTCCGTGTACCTGCCATGGACAAGCAGATACACACTGACAGGAAGAGACAATGAACTACCAGAGTGTGCAACAGCACCATGGAATTGCATTGAGAACTACAAGCTGACAGCAGCAAAAGCTATCGGTACTTGTAGTCTCCCCATTCACAAAACCAAGCTCTTAATATTTCCTTTGACTGCTCTACCAAAATCAATGGCACAACCATCAACCAGTCCCCACATGCCAGGGTGTGAGGGGTAATCCTGGACTCTGAGCTCTTCTATCAACCCTACATCCAATCACTGTCCAAAGCTTGCCACCTCACCCTCCAGAATACGCCCCTTCCTAACCAATGGCACCACAAAGTTCCTAATTCATTCCCTGGTTATCTCTCACCTTGACTACTGCAACTCGCAACTCCCTCCTCATTGGATTACTTTTACATAGGCTACCCCCCTTCAGTCAATCATGAATGCAGTCACCAGACTCATCAACCTTACCAACTGTTCAGTGTCTGCCAACCCTCTCTACCAATCTCTCCACTGGCCTCCATTCAGTGTCTTCCACCCCTCTCTACCAATCCCTCCACTGGCCTCCATTCAGTGTCCTCCACCCCTCTCTACCAATCCCTCCACTGGCCTCCATTCAGTGTCCTCCACCCCTCTCTGCCAGTCCCTTCACTGGTCTCCATTCAGTGTCCTCCACCCCTCTCTACTAATCCCTCCACTGGCTGCCACTCCCCCAACAAATTAGATTCAAAATACTAACAACAACTTACAAAGCCATCCACAATGTAGCCCACAGCTACATCACTAACCTGGTCTCTAAATACAAACCAAATCACTCTCTTTGTATCCCCAAAGATCTCCTGCTCTCCAGCTCTCTTGTCTCCTCCTCCCATGCTCGCCTCCAGGACTTCTCCTGAGCCTCTCCCATCCCATGGAATTCTCTACCCCACTATGTCCACTTATCTCCTACTCTGTCCACTTTTAGATGATCCCTGAAAATCCTTCTCTTCAGAGAAGCCTATCCTGCCCCCACCTAACAACTGTACATGTATTTTCTCCATCAGCTCATCCCTCAGTTATTACCTTTTGTATCACTTGACCCTCCCTTTTAGATTGTAAGCTCTAATGAGCCGGATCCTCTGATTCCTCCTGTATTGAAATGTATTGTAATTATACTGTTTGCCCCCATGTTGTAAAGTGCTGCTCAAACTGTTGGCGTTGTATAAATCCTATATAATGCAGCCAGGGGGGCAGCGCGGGCAGTAGCTGCAGGAGTGGGAACATGTTACATGCTCCACCCTAAAACTGGATGGAACATGTAACATGTTCCTAAAAGTGAACCTATCCTTTAAACCTAAAGAGCACCAGATCCTTCACAAATAAGAGTACGAAACTGGGACTTTTCAGGTGCTGTCTGTTACCCAGAAATGAATATTCAGTATACAGAATACAAAAATACTTTTTGTACTTAACACTCATTTATTATACGGAGGCATATTAATCCCCCCTACATTGTTACAGTTGGGGAGAGACAGCCTGGACATTGGAGCTTTGGTATAGAGCGGATTACTTACCCTGACACCCGCTAGGCCTGGGAGCATATTTGGATCAGGATCCCCCGCAGATCCATCTACTATGGCAGCACGGGTTATTCGTCCTCCACTGTAGTCCTTTCTTCACCCTGCGGAGGTCGCCATGACTGCCAGCTCCGCATGATTGTGAGATTCAGCACTCATGGGATGCAAAGTCTAGCCTATTACAGTTCTACTTACCTCCTGAAGAAGCAGCTTTCCCTGCAAAACACATTGAGGAGTGTTATGCCTCCACCCCAGATATGAACATGACATTATGGGATGGTGTATTGTTTTCTGCTTATGATGGATCTCTATGGCCATCTGGTGTGTATGTATGGGCAGCTTCTATGACTATGATATGCTAATGTCTTTGTTATAATATCTAGAAGGTAAACGCTAATCGCTCTGCTTTTATTAATGTGCCTTTTTCATAACTTCATATCTGCAGTTTTGGGCGCAATAAAGAATTGCTAAGTACTAAACTTATTTTTGCATTTTGTTTTCCTGAATATTCTTTTGCATAGTTCCAGTTCTTTGCTGATTTTATCCCCTTATTGCCTGGGAGGTCCCATTAATGGATGAAATGAGTCAATGTCTGGAGTGACAGAAACTGGAATGTTCCTGAAACATTTACAGGATGATCCTCCCAACTGTCTGGAACTTCAGTGTGAATAACTAGTGCTCATAGCAACTTTTCAGATTTTACTGCTAACAGCTTTGATAATCCTGATTAGTCAGTAGAAGGTTTCAGTGTTCTGTTCCCAGATATTCTGGTAAGACATTCAATTAGACAGTTAAAGAGATAACTAGAGATGAGCGAATTATTCAAAAATTCGGTTCGGCTGATTCGCCGAATTTGCGGAATAAATTCACTTCGAGCCGAATATATTCGCTGCAAATTTAACTTATAAAAAGGGTGTTTCTAGGCTTCAGAGAGCCTTTATATTAGTGCAGAACACTGTACCTTTAATTTAAATGCCCTTGGAGTCTGCTGGGGAAGAGAAATAATACTGTCAGTCAGTATGACATGCAGATGAGTGCCGTCGATCTTAGAATCACCTCACACTTCACTCATTTGGGCAGTCACGGGGCCTAAACCAGAGTGTGGAGCCACAGTGTGGCGGTGGAGGCAGCAGCAATGGGAGGCCATACAGCACCCTATGACAAAATGGAACCCACCAGCAGTGTGAGGAGACATTGTGGGCCATTTGTGCCAAGGAATGCGAGGGACTCCCTGCCTCCATCTCCACAGCATACTGCCACGGTGCGTCTGGGTCCTCTGTCTCCTCCTCCTCCTCTACCAGATGCTCCTGCTCCTCCACTCCTGTCCGCTGAGTGGAAAAACCACCCATTTCACTCAATAATTCCTGAGCACCAATGTCCTCCTCTACCTCCTCCTCTTCTTCCTGTCCTGCCCCCACAGGGGTCATGTGGCGTTGAGATCTGTGCGCCACGTCTACTGCACCCTGACCAGCCATTGTTAACAGCATTTGTTCCAGGACGTGCAACAGAGGAATGACGTCATTCATCCCATAGTCCTGCCGACTCACGAATAGCGTGGCCTCCTCAAAGGGCCTGAGCAAGCGGCAGGTGTCACGCATGAGCTGCCAATGGCGGACATCTAAGTTACACAGGGGAGTACCTTTATCCGCTTGTAACATCAGGAAATCGGTGATGGCCTTTCGCTGTTCGTAAAGGCGGTCTAACATATGTAGGGTTGAATTCCACCTTGTTGCAACGTCGCAGATCAGGCGATGCTGTGGAATTCCGTTCTGCCGCTGCAGCTCAAGGAGGGTGTGCTTTGCGGTGTAGGAATGGCTGAAATGCATGCAAAGTTTACGTGACATTTTAAGGATGTCTTGCAGTGGGATGGTGGATTTTAGGAACCGCTTGACAACCAGATTGAACACGTGAGCCATGCATGGCGCATGGCACAACCTTCCTTGACGCAGAGCAGACACCATGTTCTTTCCGTTGTCGGTCAACATGGTTACGATTTTGAGTTTGCGCGGAGACAGCCATCTGTCGATTTCTCTGTTCATTACACTCAGAAGTTCCTCCCCTGTGTGACTACGTTCGCCAAGGCATACCAGGTGCAGCACAGCGTGACACCGTTGCGCCCTGCACATGTGATATGCCGGTCGGGTAATGGGACTTGGCACGGGGGTGGCGGCTGAGGACACGGCGGAAGAAGAGGTGGTAGAGGCGGACATCTTTGCTGGACCAAGGACGTGAAAACGTGGAGGCAAAAGCGGCGTGACCTGTCCAAGTTGTTGGTGCGGCTGTGCCGGCACCACGTTCACCCAGTGGGCCGTAAATGACATGTACTGTCCCTGACCGTAGTTACAGCTCCACACGTTGGCGCTGCCGTGCACTTTGGCAGAGACCGACATGCTCAAAGACTGGCCCACCATCTCTTCTACATGTGAATGCAGGGCTGGCACTGCCTTTTTGGCGAAGAAATGCCGGCTTGGCACTCTCCACCGCGGCTCGGCACAAGCCATCATTTCTCGGAAAGGTGCTGAGTCCACCACTTGGAAAGGGAGGGACTGCAGCACCAGCAACTTGGACAGGAGGATGTTCAGCTTCTGCACCGTCGGGTGCGTGCTCGCAAACTGTTGTCTCTTGGAAACGGATTCCAAGAAAGACTGCTGACGGAATCCATGAAGAGGAGTAGCAGGAGAAGGAGCATCTGAACGAGCGGAAGATGCCAACGAGCGACAACTCCCCTCAGCAGAGGTGTTGGAGCCTTGACTGGCTGATAGAGGGCGATTGACGTCGGGTGACGGAGCAAGTAACGGAGCGGGTGATGGAGCGGGGGCTGGGGCAGGCAGAACCGCCGTATCTTTATCACGGTTTTCCCAGGCCACCGAATGGCGACGCTGCATATGCTGACGCAACGCTGTAGTCCCAACATTGGCCCCCTGGCCACGCTTGACTTTCTGGCCACATAGTCGACATACGGCTATGTTTACTTCCTTGGGCGGCTTGACGAAAAATTGCCACACCGCCGAGTAGGAAACTTTGCCCCCGCTACTCCTCACTGGCTGACTGCTATTTCCTCCGTGCACACCGGCACCACTACTGGCCGTGGTGGTAGGCTGCAGTGGAGCTGGTGCTCTACTCCGTAGCCGTTTGGCTCCACTGACACTGCTGCGACCCTGCTGCCTCCTGGGCAACCCACCGACTGTTTTGCTCGCTGGCAAGCTGGCACCCTCTTCTCCTGATGATGCGGAAGCAATAGCCTGATGACGACGAGGCTGCCAAGTGCGATCAGCCTCATCATCATCAATTAGGGTCTCCGCGTCACTACTAGCCCCCTCGGCTGCGTGTGGGTCAGGAGACAGACCTGTCTCTAGACCGGTTACCGAGCCACTCTCCTTCGCCTGGCTGCTGAAGAGGCGGATGTCTCCCCCCGTTCCTGACCGCCCTCTGTTAGCTCTTCCTCACTGTACAGTGGGGCTGAGCCCACAGCATGCGATACTTCACTTGGTGAGGGAACACCAAAGGACAGGGGCAGGTCGAGGACACGTGATTTCAGTGGGCTTGCTCCCGGGCCATGCCAACTAACGGTTGTGTCTGACGTACCCACCGACCGTTGGCTGTAGGTGTCAGAGGTGACCTGGGAAGAGGAAGACGACCGAGTCAACCAATCAATGACGGCAGGGTTGTCGGTGGAGACACGACCGCTGGATGACACCGGGAGCACTGGCCTCTGGCTGCGACTAGTGGAAACTGTACGTTTAGGTCACTGGAATGCACTAATCACCCAAAAAATATTACCGCCAGCCGGCGTGTAAATGGATTTAACTCTTTGAACGTACAATAGTGGTTGTGAAGCAGAAAGTCAGTTTATTTAGCACAATCGGTCAATTGCAGCTTGCCGTTGGCTGGAAACTGTACGTTTATGTCACTGGAATGCACTAATCACCCAAAAAATATTACCGCCAGCCGGCGTGTATATGGATTTAACTCTTTGAACGTACAATAGTGGTTGTGAAGCAGAAAGTCAGTTTATTTAGCACAATCGGTCAATTGCAGCTTGCCGTTGGCTGGAAACTGTACGTTTATGTCACTGGAATGCACTAATCACCCAAAAAATATTACCGCCACCCGGCGTTTAAATGGATCTAACTCTTTGAACGTACAATAGTGGTTGTGAAGCAGAAATTCAGTTTATTTAGCACAATCGGTCAATTGCAGCTTGCCGTTGGCTGGAAACTGTACGTTTATGTCACTGGAATGCACTAATCACCCAAAAAATATTACCGCCACCCGGCGTGTATATGGATTTAACTCTTTGAACGTACAATAGTGGTTGTGAAGCAGAAAGTCAGTTTATTTAGCACAATCGGTCAATTGCAGCTTGCCGTTGGCTGGAAACTCTACGTTTATGTCACTGGAATGCACTAATCACCCAAAAAATATTACCGCCAGCCGGCGTGTAAATGGATTTAACTCTTTGAACATACAATAGTGGTTGTGAAGCAGAAAGTCAGTGTATTTAGCACAATCGGTCAATTGCAGCTTGCCGTTGGCTGGAAACTGTACGTTTATGTCACTGGAATGCACTAATCAGCCAAAAAATATTACCGCCACCCGGCGCGTAAATGGATCTAACTCTTTGAACGTACAATAGTGGTTGTGAAGCAGAAAGTCAGTTTATTTAGCACAATCGGTCAATTGCAGCTTGCCGTTGGCTGGAAACTGTACGTTTATGTCACTGGAATGCACTAATCACCCAAAAACTATTACCGCCAGCTGGCGTGTAAATGGATTTAACTCTTTGAACGTACAATAGTGGTTGTGAAGCAGAAAGTCAGTTTATTTAGCACAATCGGTCAATTGCAGCTTGCCGTTGGCTGGAAACTGTACGTTTATGTCACTGGAATGCACTAATCACCCAAAAAATATTACCGCCACCCGGCGTGTATATGGATTTAACTCTTTGAACGTACAATAGTGGTTGTGAAGCAGAAAGTCAGTTTATTGTACACAATCGGTCAATTGCAGCTTGCCGTTGGCTGGAAACTGTACGTTTAGGTCACTGGAATGCACTAATCACCCAAAAAATATTACCGCCAGCCGGCGTGTAAATGGATTTAACTCTTTGAACGTACAATAGTGGTTGTGAAGCAGAAAGTCAGTTTATTGTACACAATCGGTCAATTGCAGCTTGCCGTTTCCTGGAAACTGTACATTTCTGTCACTGGAATGCACTAATCACCCAAAAAATATTACCGCCAGCCGGCGTGTAAATGGATTTAACTCTTTGAACGTACAATAGTGGTTGTGAAGCAGAAAGTCAGTTTATTTAGCACAATCGGTCAATTGCAGCTTGCCGTTGGCTGGAAACTGTACGTTTATGTCACTGGAATGCACTAATCACCCAAAAAATATTACCGCCAGCCGGCGTGTAAATGGATTTAACTCTTTGAACGTACAATAGTGGTTGTGAAGCAGAAAGTCAGTTTATTGTACACAATCGGTCAATTGCAGCTTGCCGTTTCCTGGAAACTGTACATTTCTGTCACTGGAATGCACTAATCACCCAAAAAATATTACCGCCAGCCGGCGTGTAAATGGATTTAACTCTTTGAACGTACAATAGTGGTTGTGAAGCAGAAAGTCAGTTTATTTAGCACAATCGGTCAATTGCAGCTTGCCGTTGGCTGGAAACTGTACGTTTATGTCACTGGAATGCACTAATCACCCAAAAAATATTACCGCCAGCCGGCGTGTAAATGGATTTAACTCTTTGAACGTACAATAGTGGTTGTGAAGCAGAAAGTCAGTTTATTTAGCACAATCGGTCAATTGCAGCTTGCCGTTGGCTGGAAACTGTACGTTTATGTCACTGGAATGCACTAATCAGCCAAAAAATATTACCGCCACCCGGCGCGTAAATGGATCTAACTCTTTGAACGTACAATAGTGGTTGTGAAGCAGAAAGTCAGTTTATTTAGCACAATCGGTCAATTGCAGCTTGCCGTTGGCTGGAAACTGTACGTTTATGTCACTGGAATGCACTAATCACCCAAAAACTATTACCGCCAGCTGGCGTGTAAATGGATTTAACTCTTTGAACGTACAATAGTGGTTGTGAAGCAGAAAGTCAGTTTATTTAGCACAATCGGTCAATTGCAGCTTGCCGTTGGCTGGAAACTGTACGTTTATGTCACTGGAATGCACTAATCACCCAAAAAATATTACCGCCACCCGGCGCGTAAATGGATCTAACTCTTTGAACGTACAATAGTGGTTGTGAAGCAGAAAGTCAGTTTATTGTACACAATCGGTCAATTGCAGCTTGCCGTTGGCTGGAAACTGTACGTTTATGTCACTGGAATGCACTAATCACCCAAAAAATATTACCGCCAGCCGGCGTGTAAATGGATTTAACTCTTTGAACGTACAATAGTGGTTGTGAAGCA
The DNA here is from genome assembly GCF_062004578.1 of Staurois parvus. Lineage (NCBI taxonomy): Eukaryota > Metazoa > Chordata > Amphibia > Anura > Ranidae > Staurois > Staurois parvus. The sequence continues at coordinate 5,678,416 of NW_028317886.1, forward strand.
GAAAGTCAGTTTATTTTGCACAGTCGGCAAACTGCAGCACCAACTGTGCACGACAGCCACCAAAAAAAAAAAGGGTGTATGTCACTTTAAATTTTCGATTCTTTGATAGCTGTGGCCCTAAGTAACGATTCTGTGTCCCTGAGTAACGATTCTGTGTCCCTGAGTAACGATTCTGTGTCGCTGAGTAACGATTCTGTGTCCCTGAGTAACGATTCTGTGTCCCTGAGTAATAATTCTGTGGCCCTAAAGTCTCTGTGGCCCTAACTCTGTCCCTTAATACACACAGGTCTGTCTCTCTTGAATGACCGGAGGCTAATGGAGAATTCTAAGATGGCCGCGATTTATAGCTCCACCATTACACAGTGCTGGCTGGCTGCTGATTGGCTAATGCGATCACATGTCACGAATGCATTATGGGTCAGCGCGCCTTGTCTGCGCGCCTTCCCAGAGATCCCCGCCCCATCTTCTCTGTCCATTTTCTCCGTCGCCACACATGTCGCCGCCATTTTTGGGAAAATTCGATTCGTGCATCCGAAGTTTGCTAATCTTCGGATTCGTCGCGAATAGAATTTTTCCAAATCTTCGGAACGAATTCCACTTCGTCATGTTCGATTCGCTCATCTCTAGAGATAACCAATGGAAGCTTCTGGCTACATAGGATTTAGTGTAAGCCTTGGTGATGCAATCCACACTAACCTCAATAGCAGCTCTCTGCAGGACAGGTCTGACACCTTGCGGCACCGTGCAGATATCGGGGCTCCTCCAAGGCGGAGGGTAAGGCAGGTCTGAGTCCTCGGACTGCAGAGGTTAAAAAACATGACATACAATGAAACATGGCATGCAATGAAACATGACATTCAATGGGACATGGCATATAATGAGGCATCACATAAGAGGCATCTCATACAATGAAACATCACATGCAATGAAACATCAAATACAATAATGCATCTCATGCAACAAGGCAGCGCATACAACAAGGCATCGCATACAATGGGGCATCGCATACCAGCACATTATGAAAGACTTACCTTAAAACAAAGCCCTCCAGTGGCGCGCTTTCCCCGCTGCAGAGACTTCCGTCTTGATCCAGTCTTCCTTACAGGTTCGTGAGCTCCAGCCATCTGACTGGCCGATACAGGATGACGTCACTCCCACAGATGTGTGCGGGAGTCCCACACATGTGCACAGCCACAACACAATGTTCTGAAAGAACAGCACGGGTATGCCATTCCTTCAGAGAGCATGTGCTGGCTCTCGAAAACTGTGAATATCTCCTGCACGGTGCAGGTTTTTGGAGATATTCATGTCACCTCCAGGCACGCTTTATTATAAGCTCACCTGTAGGTAAAAGCATAACATTTTTTAAAAAGTTTACTACCACTTAAAATGTATTGGTTTAAAAGGCCCTCACACTGGCCAGACAATGACAGCATTGATAAAAGTAGAACAATGTCTTGTGATGGATTTGGTAAAATGCCTATTCTGTTTTCTGTTTAAAATATACATTTTAAACATATTTACTTTTATACTTTTTTATATTTCTAAATATAAGTGTTGTGTGTATATATATATTTTGTCTGCTGGGCTTTGCAGTCCTCCTTAACTTGTTTTGCTCAGAGCGATGCTCTCAACCCCTCCCTTCACACTGAGAGGATTTTACTTAGACTTTGAGAATGTGAGGGGGGGTGAAAAGATAACGGGATGAGAAGCAAGCATCAAGTTTCTACATTTCTCCTATATTTCAGCCAAGCAAAATGTGCCTTTTAAAATGTGACTGCACTCTAAAAAATAATGTTTTGGCTCAACAAAAAAAATTAACGCAACAGTTTGCATCAAGCTTTTTAAGTTATGACAATGTCTGGTGAAATTAAGTTGAAGCAACAAACTACATTGCATTGAGGTAATTAGCTTTTCTGATAGAAATGAATGCATTTTTATTTACCACCAACTTAATTACTGGCATTATAAACACATGTTTTTAAGTTGAGTACTTAAACATATTAAGTTAATTCAAATAGTTTTTCCAGTTTTTATAAGAAACCTTCAAGTCACGTGTACTTAATTGCTACAATTATGAGCAAGTTTTTTAAAGTTAAAAAGCAGTTAAAAATCAAGTTGATCCAAATTGATTTTCTGTATTAGTTTTTAGCTTTTTTTTTTTTTATGCTAGCTTTCAAAAATGAATTAATCAGTTTAGGCTTACAATAGAATGTGTTGCAGAAACCCCGCAATCTGTGTGCATTTCGCGCACCGCATTCAAATCGCACTACCCTTGCAGTCTGCAGTGGATGTCAGTGTTGCAAACACAGTGCATTTGCCGGCACCAGATTACATGGTACAAAACAAAACATGCAATCTGGTTGCACTGTGGTTCAAAAATTGGTGCATGCATGTCTTTGGTGCGATGTGGTGTGATTTGAGCTCATTCAAAATGAATGGGCTCAAATTACATTACACTGAACCACATGTGAATTGCACAGGAATGTGTTGCAGTTCCTTTGTGATTTACATGCAGTTCATTGTGTGAACCAAGGCCCAACAATCCAATTGTTAAACAATTGACATTTTTTGCACACAATAGTTGTGTATTCCAACAAAAGTATTAAACAAATATAAATGAACTAGCACTTTATGTTTCAATGTTTTTATTACGTTTACAGAAAAGTAAAGTACAACAGATGGCATAGTATGTATACATGCATCCATCATCATAAATACAAAATTACATACCGACTCTTACAAATAAAAATATATACCTATGTGTGATGTCAATTTAGACATAGATTGTATATTGTATAAGATTTGACTCAGTAAGAACAAAGATTTTTATATACCAAAACATTATCCTGAGTATATATTGGCAAGCGTCAGTAACAAAGCTATAATGTGCATATCTGAATGGGCAATTGCCAGAAAGAAACACAAAGGACAATCTTATCCTTAAAAGAAAATAATGGAAATATTACTAGTAAGTAATCCAACAGAAGCAGTTCACATAACTATGTTGTTAGAAATTCTTTTTGCCCCAAATGGGGTCAAAGAAGCAAAAGGACAAAATGAACAAATGTAAACAAAACCCCAAGAAACATAGAAAAGTGTTAACATCTTGGAGCCACTCTGTTATCCACCAACCTCACTGTTGCCACATTACATAAAAAAGAACAAAAAAAAAACACCAGAGAGACCTTCAAGGAATCTATGAAGCCTTAGAAGTATATAACCAATCATTCTATAAAGCTGTTATATGATTTAATTAGGTGTGTGCCGAAATTTGTGAAATTACTCAAACTCATTTTTTTCACACCAAAATCAAATCCTTAAAGTTGTACTGATGAATGAGTAAGCACTTTGCATTAAGATTTTTTTTAATATTGTCTGTCTGGTGCAGAAATTGTTTCTCTACAAGACCTTTGCTATATTGTGCAACAAATTGTGGCAATATAGTGAAGCTATTGGAGGATATTGAAAGTTGATATTTTGTGAGCTTTCTTACTATTTGCTATATTCTTTCCGCATTACCCTGCGACAACCATTTTGTGAACTGAAATAAAAGTGAAAAATGTCATCTGAGTATGACTGTGCTATGGAACACATACGTTCTTCAGAGAATACTGTACTTGAGATCCATTACTTTAGCACTGGCTTTCAGTCCATCAAGTTCAAGGAACAGTTTTTGAAACAACTGAGACTTGATTTGTGTTAAGTGAATGGTGGTGGAGACTTGCAATGCAGCTCTCAATGTAGAGCAAAATTAAGTTACCAAGTCAAATTTATTAAGGTACCTTAACTTAAATTTCATTGTACAACAATGAATGCAGAAATGTAACTGTACATGACAAACAATATTAAGTTGATGTAATTTCCAACATTATCATTTCAACACAACTCATGAAAGTAGGTTTTTAAATGAAAAAGTTTATTTAAACCAATAAATTAGGATTTTTATCTTGGAAATACACATTTAATTAAGTGGTGGTAACAGGTCGCTTGAGTTATTTTTTAGAGTGTGTATGTACGTAATAGTGACGTATATTCTATTGTTCTCTATGTATAAAAGGTTAAGCACCGCCCTGCAATAAACAGAGATGAGATGATGTGAAAGTGGTTGTACTAAGTCCGAAGAAGTGCTGACCACCATACACTGATCAGCCATAACATTATGAACGCCCTCCATAACCCGTGGAGGTGTGGACTCCACTAGACCTCTGAAGGTATGTTGTGGTATTTGGCACCAAGCCTTCAGTAGCTGATCCTTTAAGAACTCTAAGTTGTGGGGTGTGGCCTCCATGGATTGGACTTGTTTTTCCAGTACATCCCACAGATGCTCAATTGGATTGAGCTCTGCAAAATGTGGAGGCCAAGTCAACACCACAAACCAATTGTTGTGTTCCTAAAACCATTCTTGGATTTATTAGACCAGGACACCTTCTTCCATTGCTCCGTGCTCCAGTTCAGATGATCACGCATCCGCGGACACGGGTCAGCATGAGCGCTCTGACTGGTCTGTAGCCACACAGCTCCATACACAACAAAATGCAATGCTCTGTGTGTCCTGACACCTTTCTATTGGAACCAGCATTTACTTTTTATAGTAATTTGAGCTCTAGTAGCTCTTTTATTGGATCGGACTACATAGGCCAACCTCCGCTTCTCATGTGTACCAATGAGCATTGGCTGCCCATGACTCTGTCACCAATTGGTTGGTTTCCCTTCCTTGTACCACTTCTGGTTGCTCCTGACCACTGCAGACCAAGAACATCCCACAAGAACTGCAGTTTTAGATTTGCTCTGACCCCTTCCTCTAGCCATTACAATTTAGCTCTTGTCAAAGTTGCTCAACGTCCCTTAGGCTTACCCATTTATTACTGCTTTCAACACATCAACTTCAGGATCAACATGTTCACATGCTGCCTCATACATCCCACCCAGTTTCAGACATCATTGTAAAGAGATAATCAATGTTATTCACTTTCAATGATCATAATGTTATGGCTGATTGGTCTGCTGTACTACTATGCACACACAATTAAAACCATTCTAAAAGTCATTTGTAGAGATGGTCACAGTTCAGATGGTGGCAATGAGTGTGTCATGTCCAATAATATTTCAGAGAATCACAAAGCAATCCTATGATGGGCTGATAAAAACAGAATAGCCTTATTCCATATAATATGACTTCTACATGACCATAATAGGTCAATGACATCATCCTAAAGTGGCCATATTAGGTCAATGATCCCCAACATTCTGCGTAGATGCAGCTGCAGGGAATCCAAACCAAGCCCATCCATGCCAAGTTCCTCCGCAGCTGATTGGCCCAACACTGACAGCTTCCTTCCAGGATTGGCTGAACATGACTTTGAAGCAAATCCCAGATTATCCTTACTGGCAGCACTAACCTACTGCCTCCTAGTGTGCAGCAGCTCTGCCATCTCGCCTTGCTGGTCATTGTGTTGCCTATCAGCTCTGCAGGAGGAAAGCACAGACTGGATAGGCCACCCAGCAACCAATGGAATGAGTGCACACTGCGGTCTGACAACACTGCTGTTAATTGGAGACACTGGCTTAGCATTGTCAGACAGAAAATGATGCTACTGGCAGAATCTTTAGACAATAAACTATAGCAATTGCTGCATCATTTCTGCTATGTATGTGTTCACTGACAGATCAGGGATTATAGATTTTCCTAGTGAAGGTCATAGGTCATGGGCTCAGTCTGTTAAAGTAGAGTTCAATTCTAACTACGAATGTCTCTCATTTGCTTCTTTTTGGTCTGTTATATATGACATTGAAAGTTGTTTTGCATCTGTTTGATAAGTTAACAAAAAAAAGTTGATCCCGCCATAGCAGGGGAGCAGCACACAAAAGTTTTTTTTCCTTCATCTATAGAATGCATGAAGGTAAAAAAACATTCAGCCTTTACAACTACTTTAAAGCGGAGTTCCGGCCCCCACCACCTCCCCCCCCCAAAAAAAAAAAATTTAAGTCAGCAGTAATAAATACTATGTCTGCTGACTTTTAATATTAGGGCACTTACCTCTCCAGGCATTCAGCGGTGTCCTCACCCCAAACCAATTCTTCAATCGGCTATCAGTGTTGGCGCACCCATCTTGACTAAGGGAGACCAGCAGTGAAGCCTTACGGCTTTACCACTAGTTTCCTACTGCGCATGCGCACAGCACACTGCACTTTGTAAATGGGCCACAGTCTCTGGAACCTTAGAAGGGTCCCAGAGGACTGCCGGGGGGTGAACTTAGCCAGAAGTGGGAGCGTGTACCTGTAAAACCAGGTACCCGCTCCCCCCCAAAAGGTGCCATATGTGACTACAGAGGGGGGGAGGAGGCAGAAAAGTGGATTAGGAAAATCACAATTAGGAAATGGTGCGGGGAACAGCTGCCCTAACAATGAAAACACAACTCCATTTACATAGTTTTTCCAGCAATTCCAACTTCTACAAAACGGATCCACCAGGTCTTTCTTCTTACTGTCCATGCCAAAGATCTGCTTGACGTCATCGAAGACGGCATCATCCACTGAGACACAATAGAGACAGGTTACCATTGACCACTGAGCATGAACCACCCGCCCCATCTACATTTCCGCTATCACTTACTCGGCGGTAGATCCTCAGCCTGGAAGACCTGGAGAGTCAGGTGAAGGAACACCCCTGCCGGCCGCAACAATTTCCCTCCAATATCTTACTTGTCTTCTACAGTTTCCTCCTTCTCCGCCTGCAGGTAAAATAAGTCCTATTATGCCACAGAGAATAGAACCGAGACTACGACCCGTTCTCATCTTACCTGAGCATATCATCACAGATAACTATACAAGACCAATTATTAGCAGCACTGAATCCAATGGACCGCTCTTATTGAGCTCAGAAGCGTCTCTAACTGATGCCATTGATACATGGCCAAACCTCGCCTACACAAGCATTTCGCAGCATGGCCAATGATGATTCCCAGGTGTCTTTGTCCCAGGAAACAATATATTACCCCCCAAACATTCATCCCTAGGGCCCGGCACCAGCAGGCTAACCTTCACATATCCTTTTGCCTTAGCAGAGAAGCAGGGGTGTGGAAATTTTTGAAAAAAAAAAACACTTGTCCAGGGACTAAATCAGTGTCCCAATCTACTTGTCTGATAAAAATAAATACATTTTAACCAAACACGTATTTATATCTGAGGTGCTTTTAAAAACAAAAGGGGCCTTATGGTGACTTAAAACATTTAATATTTTTAACATTGCGCTGTTTATCTCCTTCCCTCCCTGCATGTCTCCAGCCCTGCACCCAGGGACTAGCAGGGAGGAGAGAGACCTTACAGTGTAAAGAGCACCGATTGGGTGCTCATCAGGAAAGGGGAGTGTCTGGCTTATCCTTTATCCCTTTCGCTGCCAGAGATGTTTTTGCATTTTTTGCACACGTTTAAAAAATCATTTTAGGCCTGAAGCTAACATAAAACCCCAAACATTATATATTTTCTGAAAGCAGACACCCTAGAGAATAAAAATTTGTAGCTTTAGGGCACAAAAACAGCATATTTTTTTTTCGTAAAATATAAAAGATGAGGTTGCACAGAGTAAATAGATATCCAACTTGTCAAATCTTAAATTTGTGCGCTGAACTTTAGGACCCTATATTCTCTATAGGCGACACATGTAAAGCTCCTTATAGGTTTAGCGATACGGAGGAGGTCTGGTGCTAGAATTATTGCTCTCATTCTGGCGTGCATGACATATAACATTTGTATTGAAGTCGACATTTTCGTACGTAGGTACCCCACCACCAGTAGCCAACCAATGGCCAGAGAGAAGATGATGGACCAGAAGACCAGGAAAAGATGGCTCAGATGGAAGGATGCTAGGAAATGTGAACCTGTCATTGCTGGAGCTGTCCAAGCTAGTCGATTAGTCTTTCATGATGTGTAAGTATGCTCAGTGGTGTATCTAGTTTTTGTGCTGCCCTAGGCAACTCAAAAACTGTGCGCCCCCCAGCCCCTTTCCCAGTGAGAGAGAGGTTGCATGGTGACAGTACCAACTAGGGTGTAAAAGTTGGTGACAAAGAAGGGGTGTATACAGTGTATTATGGGGGGTGATGGGGGATCCATAGTTGTACGATGGGTATGATGGGTGTAAGCAGGAATTTTGGAGTGTGATGGGTGGTGAGAGGTGCAGGAGGGTTTATGTGATTGGTGTATGCAGAGTATAGTATGGTGTGATCTATGAGATATGCTGGCAGGATATTTTGGGGTGTTATGGGTGTAATGTGGAGTGTTGGGTGATGTCAGGTCTCTGCAGGGAGTGGATGGGTGTATGCAGGTTATAATGGAATGTAAATTCCCTCCGACTCACAGACTGAACCCTCCAGAGTGATCTCCCTCCCCCCACAGAGACTGCCCCATATACTCTGATTCCCCCCCTTACAGACTGCCTTCATATACACTGATTCCCACCCCCCCCCTTATAGACTGCCTCCATATACACTGATTGACCCCCCCACAGACTGCCCCCATATGCACTGATCCCCCACAGACTGACTCCATATACACTGATTCCCCCAACAGACTGCCCCCATATACACTGATCCCCCACAGACTGCCCCATATACACTTATCCCCCACAGACTGCCCCCATATACACTGATCCCCCACAGACTGACCCCATATACACTGATTCCCCCCAACAGACTGCCCCCATATACACTGATCCCCCCACAGACTGCCCCCATATACACTAATCCCTCCTCACAGAATGACCCTATATACACTGACCCCCCCCCCAACAGACTGCCCGCATATACACTGATCCCCGCCCCCCACAGACTGCCCCCATATACACTAATCCCTCCTCACAGACTGACCCCGTATACACTGACCCCCCCACAGACTGCCCCCATATACACTGATCCCCCCACAGACTGACCCCATATACACTAATCCCTCCTCACAGACTGACCCCATATACACTGACCCCCCCAACAGGCTGCCCACATATACACTGATCCCCCCAAGCACAGATTACCCCCATATACACTGATTCCCCCCTCCCCCATATACAATGACACACACACACCTGATGGTTCCTGGCACTTCTAAATTCCAGGTGATAGCAACACCAACAAGACAGAGTATGACAGTGATCATCATCCATTTCCAGCCTCGTCTCTGTGTTTAGTTTCTCCGAATTCCTCACCTCACCTTCTGACCTCCCACCACTCCAGCAACCACAGGATTGTACGCCGGATTTCCTTCTTCCTCCTTCTTCTTTTCTTGGGTGGTGGCCAGTACACTGGGAAGACTCACCGCACTGACACACCAAGCCCAACATGTCCCCATCTCCACCTCACCTGCCGACTTCCCATCGCTCCAGCAGCCGCGCCATGTCCGCAAGACTGTACCCTGGATGTCCTTCTTCCTCCTTCTTCTCCTCGGCGGCGGCCGGTACACTGGGAAGGCTCACCGCACTGACATACTGAGCCCAACATGTCCCCATCTTCACGTGTGTCCCTTCTTCCAGGGGGTGGCGAAAAATGGCGCCCTAGGCAAACGCCTTGTTTGCCTTGTGGTAAATACGTCCCTGAGTATGCTGTGTATTACGGCAACTGCTCTGGGGACAGACAGAAGATTTAGTTCTGCTTTGAGAACCTTGAGTATAGCTAGTACATAAAGCAAACCTGTTTACTAATTGGAACCTTAGATCTGTGTAGCTTATATGGATTACAGTTTTTATATATTGACATTTCACTTTGTTTTGAATAATCATGTACGTCTGAGCCCCTACTGCCTTAGTTATTCTGTATTCGTTCTATAAAGTAGATTCAGCTATGCTGCCATTTATATGAAAAGGTTCTTTGCATAACATGTCAACAAAACTGGGGATTCTTACTGAATCTTTTGTGACCTGATCTGCACGCGTAACTATTTATTTTATAACTAACTTAATTTTCTGAATATTGGTAGAACATATTTCCCAGAATAACAATATTCTGATTTTCCAGGCTCTTCATGTATTTGATTCTCAAGGAGGATCATTTTTAACACTTAGCTCAGATGGCCACCATCTAAAACATTGTTTAAAATGTCTGCATTATATAAAATATATAAAACACTCTCCTACAAAGTGATGTAAATCTGATGCACATATTTGTAAGCTTCTAGGCTTAAGATAAGACTGTCAATTATGCAAATTCCTAGAAACCAAAAAGTCAACGTATTTGAAGATGCTGCCATTAAATGAATGGTTGTGGTCACTGTAATGCATTAGAACATAAATAAGTAAACATTTCTAACGTTACTTTTTACAACCTTATCACTTTGGTTACTTAATATTTTCAGTTTTAGTAGGTGCTGGACAGTTAAAGAAGATCTAAAGTCATAGCATACAGTTGATTCTATAACATCAGCATTGTAATAGCAATACAAATGATAGCTATTTTTGAACATCTAACATAAACTTACTTGTGTAGCAGTACCCTCGTAAGGGCTGCTGAATTTGTTTGGGTCCCCCTATGCTCTGCACAGCCATGCAACAAGCATTTTCCACACTTGTACCTTGAGAGTCAGTAAACAGTCCTTGAGCTGGGTTTTAGTTGTTTTTATTAAGGGGTTAACAAATTGAATGGGTTTTAGGGGTATATGGGATGCCAAAGGAACTGTGAAACTCGGATGAACGTCTTAACAACTTTGTAAAAAAATGTGGATGAGCAAAAAAAATAGAAAAAGTCTCTGTTAAGGAATGCTACAGTCCTTTTTGGTGCACCCCCTCAGACCCCGGATGAAACCTCCTCTCCAACCAGCTGTACTGAGGGTATCCCTGAGCAAGGGGGTCCCAAGAGCTTGCAGTTAAGCAGTCCCAGATGAAGACTAGTGTGGCCCAGGGGAGGAGGAGGGAAGAAGGCCAAGATCTGCATGTTTAAGGGACCTTGGCCATTCCTCTGGCAGGAGGCTGGGCATGGTGGCCAGGACAACACTTAAATATCACAGAACCTGGGGAGAAGTGTGCAGTGTCAGGTGAAATATGGACTGAGAGGAAGGCTGGTAGGGGGTCCCAAGGAGGGGAGCCTACCTACAGACAGGATGCTGGATGGGAGGATCTCTACTGTCTCAATGTCTCCTTGGGAGGACAACCTGTTAGCAGGGAAGGAGCCAGCCCAGCATAAGTCCTGAAGGCAGCCACCAACCCACTACACTAGCAGGCAAGGACAGTGTGATTAATCCTACACCCCCTGTTGCAGAAAGTTCTGCAGTTTCTGGAAAGGTGGGAGGGCTCCAGAAGCCCTCACATGTAGAACCTCCCAGTCTGTACTGAGGTGAACTCACTCCCATGCTGACTCATTTCAGGCTGCTACTGAGCCTCTATCTAACAAAAAATCCTAGCTAACTAACTTGGAGGGCATTACACTTGTAAAATGTCCTTTGATGCTGTCAATGCAGCCTATATGCTGGTTGTCTCTTTCAACAACTTCCTAGATTTCCAACATGCTTTGAGGCTTCTCCTCTGCTCTTTTTTTGGTTTGACTTAAAGTTCTAAGAACTACATATCCCATGGTACCTTGCTACCTGCAGTCATTTACGAAGTCACATGTAATGTCTCCTGTACTAAAACTGCTTCTCTTCACCACCTCTGCTAAATCAGCAGTCTGTGAAATGTGTGACACAGCAGTGCATATTCACAGGACATAGTGAATATATGACATTGCTATCAATGAAGCAAATATGGGGGATTCTTCAACAAGTAAGTTTTCAAACTTCACAATCATTTGGAATAACAGGAGTAATCTTGAATGAAGTTCATCTCCCCCTCTTGGAGGTATACTAAGAGCATTCCATACCCTTCCTTAATTATATACTGCTGAGACCCAGTACGTAACATCCCACTCAGCTTTTTCTACATATCTCCTCTTCTGTCTGCTTCCTCCCCATGCACTTCCTATCAGTGGGTCACTTTCCATGACTCAATACTTGCTTGTTGAACAAGGAGACCTTGTTCCCTGCCAAATTACCAAATTATGAAACATATAAGAGGAGGTTATAAGTATACTACACAATATAGGTGCTGTCCAGTAACCAAAATAACCATATTACTAAAAAAGATGCGTGAACAGCATATTCACCAAAGCAGTTACATAGAAAGACCATGCGGTAAACCATCACACACTAACTGTATATAAATACAACTTAATTGTGTATCAAAAATAGAAAAGCAGTAATTGCCAATTAAACACAGAAAAAAAACAATAAAACACCAGTGTCCATCACCTCCCTCCAGACAATGTTGTCTGTAACAACATTAAAATATAAATATGAATATGACGTCATGGTATGGCCATAGCTATTATAAAGTTATCATTGTGACAGTGATGCTTCCAGTCATCTGTGAGCTATAAATATAACCATGCAAGTAGAAGGGAAGGACCTTCAAGGTGATATTTTCTGAAATATTACCTGTTCCAATGCTCAAGTCAGACAAGACAGGGGGAGATTAGAGAACTCAATGCATGACTAAAGACCTGGTGTAAGAGAGAAGGATTTGTGTTTATAGAGCAAAGGGCTGACTTTTCATTGGGATGCAACCTATATGATAGAGATGGTTTGCATCTAAATGGAAGGGGGTCTGCTGTGCTGGGGGAGAGGTTTATGGGAAGGCTGGTGGAGTATTTAAACTAGGATTATAATGGGGTAGACAGATCAGACCGGGGTCAGTACTTATTGGTGGGTGGAATGGGGAAAGATGGGGGCAGGGATATGGCAGATAAGAAGGTTCTCATGTTACAAACAACCAGTGGAATTGGTACCATTTGTATGAAACTAAAAAATATGCAAAATACTTGAAAAATCTGTATGTAAATGGATAGAAAACTGGCTAAAAGATCGTATTCAGAGAGTGGTGGTTAATGATTCATACTCTGAATGGTCTAGGGTTGTCAGTGATGTAGACAAAAAAAGGGGTTTGTGAAAAGAGATTCACAGGAAAGCGGCTACATTATGAACAGAATGCGATACTCAGAAAAATTTCCAAAAAATTATGCTTTATTCCACATTAATGATTGACATATGGGCAATCGCCCTGGTTTACCATCACCTCAGTATGAGACAATACACACAGACCTAAAACCATAAAAATCACACCAAGACCGGTCTAGGTATATGTGCTACAAAGGCTATGACCACAATAGTCTAAAGCATTTGCAGCACTGGCACATAGGTAACACTTCCCAAAGGAGGTATATTCAAAAATTATACCATAGGTATGCAATATCACATGCTATATATATAAGCATATCTCATTACCATATAGGTTACACCCCATAAAGGGGATTTTCCAAAAATTATACCAAGGGTATATCATATCACATGCATGCAAAATGACGGATACAGTATTCGTCAAAAGAGAGGCATGACCTTAAGCCTATAGAAGGCAATATATGGGTAAAAAATAATATATATGCAGTACAACCCTATACCGGCACACGTGGTTGGGGCCCATAAATCTATAATAAACGTGAATGGTTGTAAGGATTCTTATAATTGAAAGAGTCCCTGTTGTTGTCTTGATGGAAAAATAGATGTAAAATAGCAGCAATTTGCTTTATATGGTTTCTTCACCACAGCATGTGGACTGCAAACCACTTTAGTGTTGGAAACAAGATAAGGCCCAGTAGATCCTCCGCCTGTTGTAATACATGTAGTATGCCTTGTTCCTATGTAAAACACCATAATGTCCCCATCCTGTAATAAGACAAACGATATGAGTCACTGTAAGAGCTTTCACTCTGTGGTAGATATATATTGTATCATATAGATCGCAAGGGACCTTTTTCAAATGTCCTGTAACAGTCCACTCACCACCTGTGCAATGGGTAGTAGAAAAAAGAAGAGTAAAAGAATTCCTTCATAGGTACTGCCATGTTGATCCAGGGAACCACCGCTTACATCAGCCGACATTTCGCGGGTTCCAACCTCTCCATGGCGCCTGTACAGCCTTTGCATGACTCATGGCATGTGAAAATGGCTGCCTCCTTGTAGGTCGGCGTGTGTATCACCAGTGCGCATGACCGGAAGTGACGTATCTGACGTATGACGTCAATGCGTTTCGCCGATGGGCGTATCTCACTCAGCTTCGTCAGGACCGGTCTGTGTGTATTGTCTCATACTGAGGTGATGGTAAACCAGGGCGATTGCCCATATGTCAATCATTAATGTGGAATAAAGCATAATTTTTTGGAAATTTTTCTGAGTATCGCATTCTGTTCATAATGTAGCCGCTTTCCTGTGAATCTCTTTTCACAAACCCCTTTTTTTGTCTGCATGTTTTTTGGCTACTGGATGGAGGCCGCATATTGGGCGATGCAGTAATTTATTTTAGAACCTCTAAAATCTATCTTTTATCTATCTTGTCAGTGATGTACCCCAAGGTTCAGTGTTGGAACCCTTACTTTTTCATATATTTATAAACAATATAGGGTGTGGGATTAAAAATACCATTTCACTCTTTGCAGATGACACCAAGCTGTGCAGTGGAATAACGTTCTTACAGTATTTCTCCAGTTTAGAAGCTGACCTCAATGCACTGTTTCATTGGGCAACTATGTGGCAAATGAGGTTTAATGTTGATAAATGTAAGGTTATGCACTTGGGGGCTAAGAATATGCATGCATCATACATACTAGGGGGGTACAACTGGGGGAATGAATGGTGGAGAAGGATCTGGGAGTTCTGGTAGATCACAAGCTTAATAATGGCATGCAATGCCAAGCTGCGGCTTCTAAAGCGAGCAAAATCCTCTCTTGTATTAAAAGAGGTATAGACTCCAGAGAGAGATATATAATTTTACCCCTGTACAAATCATTAGTAAGACCTCATATGGAATATGCTGTTCAAATTTGGGCACAAATTCACAAAAAGAACATTGGGGACCTGGAGAAAGTACAGAGAAGGGCAACCAAACTGATAAGAGGCATGGAGGAGAACAGCTATGAGGAAAAATTAGAGGAACTGAAGTTATTCTCTCTTGAGAAGAGGAGATTAAGGGGGGATATGATCAACATGTATAAACACATCAGTGGTTCATATAGTGAACTCGGTGTAGGGTTATTCAGCCTGAGGTCATCACAGAGGACAAGGGGGCACTCTTTATGTCTGGAAGAAAATAAATTTAATCTCCAAACACGGAAAGGTTTCTTCACAGTAAGAGCTGTGAAAATGTGGAATAGACTCCCTCAAGAGTTGGTCCTGGCCAGCTCAGTGAATTGCTGTAAAAAAGGCCTGGATTCTTTCTTGGATACACAGAATATAACTGGTTACTATTTATAGGTAAAGTTGATCCAGGGAATATCTGATTGCTTCTCGCGGGATCAACTGTGGGTGTAGGATGATAACTTTTTTTTTTAATGTTTGAACTTAATGGGCTTTTGTCTTTTTTCAGCCAGACTAACTATGTAACTATATAACTATGTAACCATCTGGGCTACCAC
This sequence comes from Staurois parvus, assembly GCF_062004578.1. Taxonomy (NCBI): domain Eukaryota; kingdom Metazoa; phylum Chordata; class Amphibia; order Anura; family Ranidae; genus Staurois; species Staurois parvus. The sequence continues at coordinate 5,693,892 of NW_028317886.1, forward strand.
CACCGGGATATATTGTTATGGACAGAAGTGTCTCTATTAGGCCAATGATTCCTGAACAGGGATAAATGACATGAGTCTAAAAATTGTCACTGAAGATGTAATGTACAGGTGATCCTGTTATTCATAAGATTGAATATACAGTTACAGTCTCACTGTAGAGCGCATAGGATATATGACACAAATGTGTGGAATACAGTTGCAAGAAAAAGTATGTGAACCCCTTGGGATTACGTGGAGTTTTGCATGAATTGGGCATAAAATGTGCTCTGAACGTCATCTAAGTCACAACAACAGAAGAACACAGTCTGCTGAACATAATACTACACAAACATTAGATGTTGCCACGGTTTAATTGCACATAACATGTAAACATTCACAGTGCAGGAAGGAAAAAGTATGTGAGGCCCTAGCTTAATGACTTCTCCCAGAGCTAATTGGAGCCAGGAGTGAGCCAACCTTGACTCCAATCAGTGTGATGATATTGGATGTGTTGCTGACAGCTGTCCTGCCCTTAAAAAACACACACCTGTTTTGGGTTTACTGGTTTCAAGAAGCACTGTCTGATGTGAACCATGCCTCGCAGAAAAGAGCTCTCAGAAGACCTACGATCAAGAATTGTTGACTTGCATTAAGCTGGAAAGGGTTACAAAAGTATCTCCAAAAGCCTTGATGTTAATGTGTCCACGGTAAGACAGACTGTCTACAAATGGAGAAAGTTTAGCATTGTTGATACTCTCCCTAGGTGTGGTCGTCCTGTAAAAATGACTGCAAGAGCACAGCGCAGTATGCTGCATGAGGTAAAGAAGAATCCCAGAGTGTCAGCTGAAGACCTACAGAAATCTCTGGCACAAGCTAACATTTTTGTTGACACATCTACAATAAGGAAAACATGAAACAAGAATGGAGTACATGGGAGGACACCACGGAGGAAGCCATTGCTGTCCAAAAAGAATATTGCAGCACGTTTGAAGTTTGCAAAAGAGCACCTGGATGTTCCACAGCACTACTGGCAAAATATACTGTGGACAGATGAAACCAAGATTGAGTTGTTTGGGAAGAACACACAATACTATGTGTGGAGAAAAAAAAGGCACAGCACACCAACATCAAAACCTCATCCCCACTGTAAAACATGGCGGAGGGAGCATCATGGTTTGGGGCTGCTTTGCTGCCTCAGGGCCTGGACGGATTGTTGTCATTGATGGGAAAATTAATTCCAGAGTTTATCAAGACATTTTGCAGGAAAACGTACAACCATCTGTCCGCCAACTGAAGCTCCGCAGAGGATGAGTGATGTAACAAGACAATGACCCAAAGCATACAAGTAATTCAACAAAACAATGGCTGCAACAGCACAGAATACGCCTTCTGGAGTGGCCCAGTCAGAGTCCTGACCTCAACCCGATTGAAATGCTGTGGCATGACCTTAAGAGAGCGATTCACACCAGACATCCCAAGAATATTGCTACACTGAAACAGTTTTGTGAAGAGGATTGGTCCAAAATTACTCCAGATCATTCTGCAGGTCTGATCTGCAACTACAGGAAACGTTTGGTTGAGGTTATTGCTGCCAAAGGAGGGTCAACCAGTTATTAAGTCCAAAGGTTCACATACTTTTTCCTTCCTGCACTGTGAACGTTTACATGTTATGTGCAATTAAACCATGGCAACATCTAATGTTTGTGTAGTATTATGTTCAGCAGACTGTGTTCTTCTATTGTTGTGACTTAGATGACGTTCAGAGCACATTTTATGCCCAATTCATGCAAAACTCCACGTAATCCCAAGGGGTTCACATACTTTTTCTTGCAGCTGTACATGGCAAGCAACCTTTGACTTGATTGAAAAAGGAAGTAAGCTTTGCAACAATTGGTAACAGCAAAAGTTCATATGTGCAGAAAGTTCAGTTGAGTATAGATAATTACATGCAAGTATATACTATCTTATCAATAACAGGATCACCTATACATTACATCTTCAGTGACAATTTTTAGACTTATGTCGTTTATCCCTGTTCAGGAATCATTGGACTAATATAGACACTTTTTGTCCATAACAATATATCCCCATGGTGGTAGCCCAGATGGTTATATTTATAGCTCACATATGACTGAAAATTCATATTTATATTTTAATGGTGTTACAGACAACGTTGTCTGGAGTGAGGTGATGGATACTGTTGTTTTATTGTTTTTTTCTGTGTTTAATGTCAATTACTGCTTTTCTATTTTTTATACCCAATAAAGTTGTATTTATATACACTTAGTGTGTGATGGTTTGCTTCATGGTCCTTCTATGTAACCGCTTTCGTGAACATGTTGTTCACGCATCTTTTTTAGTAATATGACCTTGTTCCCTGCACCTGACTCTATCTAAACCCCTCTTCTTCTAGCCTCTCCCCCAGTTTTCCATTTTTCTTCTCCCCACCGATCCTTCCACACACCCTCCCTCTCCCTCTCTGCCTCAAACAATCTTACTTCTCCTGCCATGCCATGTGGTTTTCTAGCTTTGTACATCAAAAAACTTAATAGTTATGAAAAATGTTCCAGACTCCTTAACAAATGTTCCAGACTCCTTAACAAATGATGAAAGCTCAAAACATATTATTTTCATTCAAAAATTGTAGGTTATTAGAGACGGGGTAGGTCATCTCTTCATTGTGAAAGGCATCCTATTTGAGCAAAAGGTGACCCATGTTACTAGTTAGTATATACTTACCAAATGAGAATCTTGTCTCCTTGCTGGAAGAATATCTGTCCTTGGTAAACCAACACAAACAAGTTGATAGGAGGAGATTGTAATGTGGCTCTGGATGCCCCGTTAGAGATGTCAAAGGGCACCTATCCCTTACCATATTCAAATTGTTTTCGCAGAAAGCCAAAATGATTTGCCATGACCACCATTTAGTAGATATCTGGAGAACTCCCAATATCTACTGCAAAAACTATACTTTCTATTCTGCTAATCACATTACATACACTATAATCGATTATACCTTCTCTTGCTTTCTTCAGCCAATATCAGGTCTTTTACTTGGCTAATGTGGACACCCTTCTAAGTGAGATCCCCATGGACTATTGGATGTTCAGGCTGGACCACTGGCTGAAACTTGCACAGTATGTGCTGGATCGCCAAGTTTTCTATACAGCTGGTGTGATGTCTGAAAGGGCCTTCAGCACAGTAAGTGGATTTGTAACTAATCTGCTTGTCCACTGACACTGTGAACTTTCATAAAAATAAACTGGCCCTGGATCAGTAATGCTTACAAACCCTTGAAGTTAATAGTGTCAACTAATTATTTCCTGATACCTTACACTGCTACTGGCCTGCAGCTATCACAAGTTCATGCCACCTTTGCTGGCCTGCCACAATTGCTAGCTACTATAGCCTCTGCTATCCTGCCACCATTACCAGCTCTTGCCCTCTATGTTGGCTTGCCACTTCCAAACCCTTCAACATCTCCTGCCCTATCGCAGTGCTCCTGCACTGTTAAGATGCTAGGCACATTTTGTTTCTGTGGCTAGGTCTTTGCTGCAAAAGTTCTTATAATTGTTGAAGGGTAAATCATGCTTGGTGTCTCTTAGTTTGTGGCCTAGCCCCATGCTTTGCCATTCAAAAATATTTGTAGCTTTATTTTTCTGACCTAATACATTCTAATATTTACTATTTATAGACCAGGAGGTTAGATCTGGAAGGCAGGGCTGCCAGGACTTTGTGCAGGTAGGTAGAAGAGACATGATTTTAAAGCCAAGGCATGGTCATACACAGGTAAGCAACTGGAATAGGAGACATGGTTTACTTTATAATAATGTCTTGTTTCTCTCTCCAACATTACAGCCTAAAAAAGCTGTTAAAAAATTTGCAAAGAGGTGACCAATAGCTTGACACATATCTATAAATAAGCACACCAAATAATATTCCAAAGAGTTGTATGCACTCACATTTACGATGGCAGTAATCTTACATGGTATCAAAGGCACATACAGTCAGGTCCATAAATATTGGGACATCGACACAATGCTAATATTTTTGGCTTTATACACCACCACAATGGATTTGAAATGAACCAAACAAGATGTGCTTTAACTGCAGACTGTCAGCTTTAATTTGAGGGTATTTACATCCAAATCAGGTGAACGGTGTAGGAATTACAGCAGTTTGCATATGTGCCTCCCACTTGTTAAGGGACAAAAAGTAATGGGACAATTGGCTTCTCAGCTGTTTCATGGCCAGGTGTGTGTTATTCCCTCATTATACCAATTACAATGAGCAGATAAAAGGTCCAGAGTTAATTTCAAGTGTGCTATTTGCATTAGGAATCTGTTGCTGTCAACTCTCAAGATGAGATCCAAAGAGCTGTCACTATCAGTGAAGCAAGCCATCATTAGGCTGAAAAAACAAAACAAACGCAGAGAGATAGCAAAAACATTAGGCGTGGCCAAAACAACTGTTTGGAACATTCTTAAAAAGAAGGAATGCACCTGTGAGCTCAGCAACACCAAAAGACCCGGAAGACCACGGAAAACAACTATGGTGGATGACCGAAGAATTCTTTCCCTGGTGAAGAAAACACCCTTCACAACAGTTGGCCAGATCAAGAACACTCTCCAGGAGGTAGGTGTATGTGTGTCAAAGTCAACAATCAAGAGAGGACCTCACCAGAGTGAATACAGAGGGTTCACCACAAGATGTAAACCATTGGTGAGCCTCAAAAACAGGAAGGCCAGATTAGAACTGTGAAGTCTAAAAAAGCCTTCACAGTTCTGGAACAGCATCCTATGGACAGATAAGACCAAGATCAACTTGTACCAGAGTGATGGGAAGAGAAGAGTATGGAGAAGGAAAGGAAATGCTCATGATCCTAAGCATACCACCTCATCAGTGAAGCATGGTGGTGGTAGTGTCATGGCGTGGGCATGTATGGCTGCCAATGGAACTGCTTCTCTTGTATTTATTGATGATGTGACTGCTGACAAAAGCAGCAGGAAGAATTCTGAAGTGTTTGGGGCAATATTATCTGCTCATATTCAGCCAAATGCTTCAGAACTCATTGGACGCCGCTTCACAGTGCAGATGGACAATGACCCAAAGCATACTGCAAAAGCAACCAAAGAGTTTTTATAAGGGAAAGAAGTGGAATGTTATGCAATGGCCAAGTCAATCACCTGACCTGAATCTGATTGAGCATGCATTTCACTTGCTGAAGACAAAACTAAAGGGAAAATGCCCCAAGAACAAGCAGGAACTAAAGACAGTTGCAGTAGAGGCCTGGCAGAGCATCACCAGGGATGAAACCCAGCATCTGGTGATGTCTATGCGTTTCAGACTTCAGGCTGTAATTGACTGCAAAGGATTTGCAACCAAGTATTAAAAAGTGAAAGTTTGATTTATGATTATTATTCTGTCCCATTATTTTTGGTCCCTTAACAAGTGGGAGGCACATATGCAAACTGTTGTAATTCCTACACCGTTCACCTGATTTGGATGTAAATACCCTCAAATTAAAGCTGACAGTCTGCAGTTAAAGCACATCTTGTTTGTTTCATTTCAAATCCATTGTGGTGGTGTATAGAGCCAAAAATGTTAGAATTGTGTCCATGTCCCAATATTTATGGACCTGACTGTAGATGAAATAAAAGGAGAGGGGATAACATGAAGAAACAAAAAACATTCTGAGTCACAAAAGTGTATAACCTTAGATTGGACATTAGTGTTACACAGCCACAAAGACTACATGGAAAGTAATTATAAAAGGAAATAGAAAAGCTACAATTTCTGGGGAAATTGTGTGAAGTGTTCTTGCCTCCACCAGTAGTCTACAACTGGAGTGGGCGGAATAACTGGGTGGAGTGGCTTGAGTAACTGTTGTGTGGTTGGAGTGGCTGGAGTAACTGTGAAAAGGTTAGACAGGGCAGAGTAACTTTATGGAGTGGGCAGAGTAACTATGTGGAGTGTTTGGAGTGAGTAAAGATAGTAAACATTACACTAACCAATTGATTGATCAAATTTAAAAAGTGCACATGGCAAGCTTGATAGAGTGAGAAATGCATTTCAACTTTTAATTATTTATATAGCACATAGTATGTCTCTGAAATATTAAAAATGAAGGCACAGTTGCAGTTTAGAAATTGCCCTTCAAATTTGAGGTGGTTAGAGTGGAGTTTCAATGAATGTCAATGGGTGGCGTGAGTTTCAAACAAATGGTCATATTGTGAAAACTATCAGGACTATGGCTTAGCTGTGGACATTTTTAGTGGCAGCAGGGATAGCTGAACATTTTGATATAAGATTTGTGTAGGTGGGCTTGAAAATGAGGGAGTGATGGCAGTTTAGAAATCATGTCCTGATTTTTCAGCTCACACTCTAGCTTTTGCCAGCTCCCACTCTAGTTTTGAACATTCCGCCATTCATTCCTATGGGACCAATTTCACCACAAAAACGCTGATATTTTGTGAACCATTCGGCAAAACATTCAACAAAGTAATAGCACACCAATCGGGAACAATCCGCACGTTTCGGTATATTACTGTCTATGTAGTGTAAAAACTGTGGGAGGAGTTAGGGTGGTAAATTTAGCTATAATAATAAGAATATATACAGTATGTGAGATAACAGTAAGTGGTCTTGCCATGCAAGAACACTTAATTATTCTTTAGTATAATCATATGTTTAAGATCACCAATAGCGCCTGTGAGAATTGGTTGGCAGGTAGATTTCCACAGTCTGGTAATATTGAATGGTAATAGCAGGTGTATATTAATAGAGTTAGCATTAGGGAGAAATTGTTGCATCCCTAGGAACAATAGAGCAAATGCAGAAGTGTGCTAAAGTCCTCATAATATTATAGATCAAATATAAGATTTGATTACAATATGACTGAATGGATTTACATTGCCAGAGCACATGGTAAAAAGAGCCAATGTCTCCCCTTTAGGTATTGATTTATCACCCATGTAATACCTTTTGAAACAGCTCCTAGTGATTAGCACAGTAAGATGCTTTATACTGTATGTATGGGAAACAGCTGGTTTCCTTGTGTATTCAGCAAAGTATATGCATACTTCAGTTTCCCATTTGTGCATAGTACTGATATTGGACTAAACATGTTTACCATTTAACAAAGAGATAAAACAGAGATATCTCTTTCACCTGATGAATGGGGTTATAAAGGAATAAGTAGATAGAGGTGGTAATTTCCAATACAAGGTTAACAAGTGTTTTCCAAAGAAAATGGCAGATACATATACAATATATTGATTGTAGTCTGAAGATGATAAGCTGAAATCACAACATAACGATTCAAAGGAGTTTCTAGTGCCCCAAGAGAGTAAATCAGTAACTATGGCAATACCCTAAATCTTCCAAGACTGTAGGTCTAAGTCAGGGAACAGCTGCCTCAAGAGGTAAATAGGAAAAGAGTATGGATGAGTCAAACTTGCCTGGGTTTAGTTTAAGCAGGGTCCAGTGACCAAACAGTGCCAAACCAAAACCCAATGTAATCAATTGAAGCCATCTGTCAAATAAAAAAATGCCCATTTCCTGGGCTAAAAAGGCAAAGGGTTGTCAAAAATTAGCATTAGGGGAATATGTACTGGCACAAAAAAAATTTAAACAATTTCATTTGGCTGGGAAGAGTGATTTTTTTTAAAGTACTGACATTTACAAAGGAGAAAAGGTTTTACAGTACCAGCAACAATTTCCTTCTGGCTTCTATTTGAAAAAGCTACACAAACACAAAGGGAGCACACTTTCAGGGTTGCTTGGAGTTTCGAGTACTCACACAAATATAATACATTAGGCCTTAAGGTCATAAATATAAGGTATAGGGTCACAGTTGATGTGTACATACCTTTACCATCAAAGTCCTTCCACTGTAGAAGTAATACATTTGCTGCACCTGAGATTTGGCATTAGTTCTCATTTTCTCCAGACACCCACAGGGTTAATATACTGATATTTAAGCAGTTTACATAGTCCCTTAGGCAAGCTGATGAAGGGGAGGACATCCCCAAAACAAGGTCCTGCATCACTGGGGCATCATGAATCTGGAGTGGACACTGGACAATGTTTTCCTTTGATTCCCAGAATGGCTTCTTCCTCCATCTGAGGTTGCCTGAGGAGCACAAACTCTGCCTATGGCTAGGTCTGCAGATCTCTTGCTGGGATACTGGACTATTTCAAGCCCCTGCAGTTTTGCCATCCTTTATTTCAATGTTTATGAGTGTATTTTTGTTAGGGTTTTATTAATTGTTGTTTTAAACTACTGCTTTGTAAGTCTGTCTTGCTGCTTCTCTGATTTTGCTTCTAGCCGTTTTTGATTGGGACCTATCAATTGTGTGTATGTCAACTCATAGTATGAACAACATACTGTATGTAAAAAAGTTTATTGTAACAAGTATGTTTTAACATAAGCTTATACAATTGTAGATAATCATTTCCATTTCTGCCTTAAGAAAGTACAGATAAAGATGCGGGCTGTTGAGGTGACAGTGTAGGGAGGTAAATCACATTCAAGAAGGATTTGATGACAGAAATTGAAGGTTGTATGGTACCTGGATCTTTTTGTAGATCATAAAGTGAATGGTAATAGTAATCACTAAATGTATTCTCAATAAACTGTGGGTTAACAATTTTATGTTTAGTGGCAGGATGTATTATAGTTGAGATCTTGTGTTAAGGATATTGCAATTTAAAAGATTGGGTGATGTGGTATAAGCTTCTAATGTTGGCCCTAAAATGCCAGGATAGTAGAAGCAACCTAAGAGAGAAAAGGGATGGGGAGAGAGGAGCCAAGCCACCAATAGTGTAGCAAATTTTATTGAATAAAAAAAGGATATAAAGCAATAATTATGCACTCACAGACATTGCTGGTAATGAACACTGAATCAAGCTCCAAATGGAGATATCAGTGCAGAGTCCAGTCCACATCAGTGGCACTGTCAGGAGCACTGTGAAGCCGAAGCAGGGATCCAATCAAGCCACCCCAGCAGGAGACCAGATCTGTCGGAGGGCTGTCCAAGAAGCTGTCAAATGTCCAGGGTGCTGTGACCAATCAGAACGTCTTTTGTAGGCCAAATCACACCTTCTTCATCAGCTTGACATTTACCCTAACCTCCAGGGATTATATACTCACTGCAATAATTATTATAACATAAAAAAGGATTATACACTATAATTAAAGGTAAATATTTAAATATAAATATTATTTTATATAAATAATGTTAAATATACATTTCGCTGGTATCCCATCACATACGTAAATACACATTATAAAATGTAAAAAATTAATAAAATGACGAAAATATTATATTCTGTATGGATGCATGCATACACACACATGCATACACACACACACACACACACACACACACACACACACACACACACACACACACACACACATATATATGTGTGTAAAAGAAAAATGGATTGCTGCACATAAAAGAACTGTTAATGTTGAAAAAAATCACCATACAAAAGAGTTATCAAAAATGGACAAAGCCATAATAGTGTGCAACAGTTTCGGGCTATTATGTTAACTCCCTTCTTCAGATCAGAACACATATTGAAGTACAAAATGCTACTATGGTCAAATTATACAAATGACATTTCTAAGAACAGACGTAGAGGTAACAGAGAATTACAACTTAGACAGCGGGAGGTTCAATGGATCCATCATTTGGATACATTAACCCCTAAAGGGTTAAATTCGGGTTTTGATCTGTCATTGATTTCTTTAAAAATAAATTTTTTTTTGATGGATTTTGTTTTTTACTTTGGTTATATATATATATATATATATATATATTTTTTTTTTTTTTCATTTATGTTTCCCTTTTTCATTTCTTGTTTTTTCTTTAACCACTTGCCCTCCTGAGAATTTACCCCCCCCCCTCCTGACCAGGCCTCTTTTTGCAACTCAGCGCTGCACTAATTCAACTGATAATTGCGCGGTCATACAATGCAGCACCCGAACTAAATTTACGTCCTATTTTTCACACAAATAGAGCTTTCTTTTGGTGGTATTTGATCACCTGTGTGCTTTGTATTTTTCATGCTATAAACAAAAAAAGACCAAAAATTTTGAAGAAAAACAATATTTTTTACTTTCAGCTATAAAAAATATATACTGTAGAAACTCAAAGTTAGTTATAAATTTAGGCCAAAATGTATTCTGCTACATGTTTTTGGTAAAAAAAATCCCAATAAGTGTATAATGATTGCTTTGTGTGAAAGTTATAGAGTCTACAAGCTATGGTATAGATCAGCAATGGGCAAACTACGGCCCGCGGGCCGTAGTTTGAATTACTATATGGGGGATGAATTACTATAGGGGGGATGAATTACTATATGGGGGATGAATTACTATATGGGGGATGAATTACTATGGGGGATGAATTACTATATGGGGGATGAATTACTATATGGGGGATGAATTACTATGGGGGATGAATTACTATATGGGGGATGAATTACTATATGGGGGATGAATTACTATATGGGGGATGAATTACTATGGGGGATGAATTACTATATGGGGGATGAATTACTATGGGGGATGAATTACTATATGGGGGATGAATTACTATGGAGGATGAATTACTATATGGGTGATGAATTACTATAGGGGGGATGAATTACTATGGGGGATGAATTACTATGGGGGATGAAATACTATATGGGGGATGAATTACTATGGGGGATGAATTACTATATGGGGGATGAATTACTATGGGGGATGAATTACTATGGGGGATGAATTACTATGGGGGATGAATTACTATATGGGGGATGAATTACTATGGGGGATGAATTACTATATGGGGGATTAATTACTATGCTTACTATGGGGGAATATTACTATACTTACTATGGATGACACATACACATCATTCATCTACTCTTGGTCCGGCCCCCGGGTCCAATATATGAACCCATTGCGGCCCTCAAGTCAAAAAGTTTGCCCACCCCTGGTATAGATACTGCAAATTACGCCATTTTTTTGCTATACAGTAGTTTAACGAACAACTGCGCTGTCATGCAATATAGTACATAAATGAAATTTGTCCTTTTTTCACACAAATAGAGCTTTCTTTTGGTGGTATTTGATCACCTGTGCGCTTTTTATTTTTGGCGCTATAAACAGAAAAATGTTTGAAGAAAAAAAAAATTTTGTCATAAATTTAGGCCAAAATGTATTCTGCTATAATCCCAGTAAGTGTATATTTATTGCTTTGTGTGAAAGTTATAGCGTCTACAAACTATGGTATAGATAATGGAATTTACACAGCTTTTACTTTCTGACTGCCCATCACATTTCTTGAGGTGCTAAAATACCAGGATAGTACAAACACCCTCAAATGACCCCTTTTCGGAAAGTAGACACCCTAAGCTATCTGCTGAGAGGCATATTGAGTCCATGGAAGATTTATTTTTTTTCCACAAGTTTCTGGAAAATTACAAAAACATTTTTTTGTTTTTACACAAAGTTGTCATTTAAATGATATATTTCTCGCACAAGCCATGGGAATATGTGGAATTACACCCCAAAATACATTCTGCTACTTCTACCGAGCATGGGTATACCACGTGTGTGAGACTTTTTGGGAGCCTAGCCACATACAGGAGCCTGAAATCCAATGACCACTTTGAAAGCCTGAAGGTGCGTAACTTCCTCATTACACTTCCTCACTACCTATCACAGTTTCAAAGGCCCTGACATGCTAGGATAGCACCAAACCCCCCAAATGACATCTTTCTGGAAAGTAGACACCCCATGGAATTTAAAAAGAGGTATGGTGAGTATTTTGCAGATCTCATTTTTTGAAATATAAAAAAAGAATAGAAAAAATATATTTTTGTTTTTTTTCTTCATTTTCCAAAAACTTGTGGCAACAAATGAGATCTGCAAAATACTTACTGTGCTTCTTATCAAATTCCTTGGGGTGTCTACTTTCCAAAAAGGGGTCATTTGGGGGAGTTAGGTGCTATCCTGGCATTTCAGGGCCTCCGAAACTGTGATAGGTAGTCTGGAAGTGTAATGAGGAAATAAAGCCCTTTAAAAGCCTGAAGGTGCTTATTGGATTTTGGGGTCCTGTACTTAGCTAGACTGGCAAAACGTCTCTCACATGTGGTACCCCCATACTTGGAAGAAGTAGCAGAATATATTTTGGGGAGTAATTCCACATATACCCATAGCATGTGTGAGCAGTAAATCATTTAACTGACAATTTTGTGTAAAAAAAAAAAATTAATAAAATTTTTTTGTCATTTTCCAAAAACTTGTGGTAAAAAAATAAATTCTTCTATTGATTCAACATGCCTCTCAGCAAATAGTTTGGGGTGTCTACTTTCCAAAAAGGGGTTGTTTTGGGGGGGGCATTCTATGCCCAGCATTAGAGGTTTATGCCACACATCATTCACTCTTCTAACCACCTGAAGATCAAGCCTTTTCTGACACTTTTTGTTTACATGAAAAAAATCTGTATTTTTTGCTAGGAAATTAATTTAAACCCCCAAACATTACATATATTTTTTTAAAGCAGACACCCTAGTGAATAAAATGGTGGGTACTACAATTTTTTATGGCATATAGTACTCGCTCGGCGATTTTTCAAAAGCAAATTTTTTTCTAAAAATGCACTTTTTTTACTTTTAATGTACAAAAACACAATATATTGGCCAATTATTTGGTAAAATATAAAAGATAATGGTATGCCGAGTAAATAGATACTAAACATGACATGATTTAAAACTGCGCATGCCCCATGCAATGGCGACAAACTGCAAACATTTTTAATATCCATAGGCAATGTTTTAAAAGCCTTTACAAGCTACCATTTTAGATTTACGGAGGAGATCTAGCGTTAAAATTACTGCCCTAGATCCGACGTTCACGGCAATACCTCACATGCATGGTGCAACCGCTGTTTACATACCAGCAAAGGGTCAAGGCTTGTGCACACAGGTGTGCGCACATGGGAGGGGCGATTTTTTTTTTTTAAAGTTATTTTGATTATTTTTTACACTGTATCTTTCATTTTTTTTTTTATCACTTTTAATGCTAAAACAGGGAATGCAAATATCCCATATAACTTCAATGGGCATTGTCATATATTCTTTTTTGATAAATCTGGGGTCTATCAGACTCTGGATATCTCCTCTGCCCTTACATTATCATATCAAACCAAAATCGGTGTGATCAGATGCTTTCCCAATTTACAAATGGCGCTGTTTATATCCTGCGAAACTGAAGTGATGAAATGCTTGTAGCTTCCAAATTCTTAGACTATAGAGATGATTGGCACCACTCTGGTCTCCAATTGGCTCTATGGTCAGCTGGCAGAAACAACGGCTGTATTCTCAGGTTCCCCCGATGGCACAGGACTGTCCGAGAAGGACGTGGAAGGTCGCGAGGGAGGGGGGCATCATCTCCCCCTGCTTGTAAAAGCAATCCTGCAGCTAATTAGCCACTAGGATTGCTTTTACATGAAAGCAGATCGCCGGTTGAAAAAAATGATACCAGGATGATGCCTGCAGCTGTAGGCATCATCCTGGTATAACCATTCAAAGTCTAGTGATGTACCAGTACATCGCTGATCCTTGTTGGGTGTATATGCTATGTTCTTTTTTTTTTGTATGCAGCCTGTGGACTGAATGAAAAAATGAGAGAAAAACTCTGCCAGAAAAAGTGTGTGATATGCCCACCATTAGAATATACCGCCCTGCATCCACCCACTTCTAATGGTGGGCACACATTAGGTCACACTTTGCCACAAGCGCCAGTTCCAAGATTTAACAAATGTTTAAATAGTGGCACGATTCCAAGTGGCACAGTTCCAAGATTTAACAAATGTTTAAATAGTGGCACGCTTGAATAAAAATTGTCCACGTATAATTGGTACGTAGACAATATGGCGCTATATGGAATAAGGTTGACACCAAGTCCCAAACTATCTTGCCACTGCTCCCCATGTAGTCTGGGCATCTGAGGGGCTCCTCTTGACTATCTTTTCCCTCGTAAATCCGAAACTTATAAGTATAGCCTGTTGTCCTCTCACAGGTCTTCTACATCTTGACCCTATATCTGGCACGCTTGCAGGGGAGAAATTGTTTGACTGCAAGACGACCAGAAAAAATAATGAGGGACTCATCAACGCAGATGTTTTGCTGGGGAGTATAGACATCTGCAAATTTTTGGTTAAGGCGATTTGTGAGGGGCTGAATTTTGTGGAGCCGGTCAAATTCAGGGTTACCCCGAGGATGTCAGAGTGTATTGTCATTGAAATGCATAAAACACATTATACTCTCATATCTATGCCTGGTCATGGCAGCAGAGAACACGGCATATGATAAATCGGGTCTGCGGACCAATACAACCGCAATTCATTTTTTTTAGTAATGCCCATGTTGAGGGTTAGGCCCAAAAAAATGGAAATTCGGAAACCGTAAGGAGTTTTCATGCAAATGGTCTGGCAAGGGTTGAATTTGGGTTGGCGCCAATAATTTGTTGTGCATATAAATTGCTTTGATCCACAATCAACGCATACAGATATTCCGTAAAAAACAGCTCCAAAAATCAAGGAGAGTAGTTAAATTTGCTATTTCCACCTGAATTCTGGATTGGGCAGTGAATGGGGGAAGTACGAGTGCTGCAGAATTTGTGGGCTGTCAATTGGGATTTGCAAGCACATCCAGAAGGATACTAGGGCTCTACGGGCCTGTGTGCGAATTCTTTGTGGTTGCAGGACAATACTTGTGCTCGCCACCGCACCATCTTGTACTGGACTTATGGGACTCGCCAAGTCATACTGCAGGGCTGGTATTATTATTATACAGGATTTATGGCGCCAACAGTTTGCTCAGCGCTACAATATAATGGGAGACAATACAGAACAATACAGTTCAATACAAGAGGGTTAGGAGGGCCTGATCCTTGGAGCTTGGAAATCTAAGAGATATGTGAAAGACCAGGATGTACTAGGCAACTAGTACTCGCCAGTTCACCAAAAGGTAGCGTGGTACTAGTACTGGCACTCTGCTGCATATGAGAGTCATCAAAATTTACTGACAAATGCTAACAGAGATCAGGCCTGATTCTATGAACACTGCTTGCTGGGGGAGAAGGGGGGGGGGTAAGCGTAGGGGCTAAATGCAGGTGCTGGCAGGTGCAGCTGCATTGAACGCTGCATTTTTGGGGACACTATACTAATGTGAATGCTGGCATAGTGCTGATCTGATCAAAGATATTGATCCGTTCAGACACTATACTAGCAATGGAGGTTTATTGTGCATGAGCGTGTTCCTGGCAATCGAGGGGTTAAATGTGATGACTGGTGTACTGACAGGCAATGTGACGCCATCTGGGAGGGGCATGAAAACCACGGGAGTGCAAATCATGTATATATGTGATTTTGTGCACCCATGCCGCCCTGTAGCAGTATTTCTGCTATAGGGCGGTCAGGAAGCAGTTACAGAAGTGGTTTGTGTTACGTCGCTGCGTTACTTTAACTGACAATTGAGCGGTCGTGCAACACTGCACCCAAATTAAATTTACGGCCATTTTTCCCACAAATTGAGCTTTCTTTCGGTGGTATTTGATCACCTGTGCATTTTTTATTTTTTGCGCTATAAAAAAAAGGCTGACAATTTTGAGAAAAATACAATATTTTGTACTTTTTGCTATAAAACATGTCCAGTAAAAAAATTTAAAAATCAAATTTCATCATACATTTCGGCCAAAATGTATTCTGCAACATGTCTTTGCTAAAAAAAATCCAAATACGTATAAATTAATTGGTTTATGTGAAATGGCGGTATAGATACTGGATTTTTTAATTTTTTTTATACTAATAATGGCGGCGATCAGCGACTTATGGTGGCGATCAGCGACTTATGGCGGGACTGTGGGACTGTGGCGGACATTCTGAGGCTGGGGGGGAACTGACTTGGGGTCACTGACATCCCCAGTGACACCAATACAGTGATCAATGCAAAAAAAAACACTGACACTGTACTAATGGCACTGGGGAGGAAGGGGTTAACTTTTTTTAGGTAATGAAAGGGTTAACCATGTGAGGGGAGTGTTTTACTAGGGGGCAGGGGGTGTGTGCTTCACAGGAACACGCTGATCCGGAGAGATAAACTCCTCTCTCAGGATCAGCATGCTCAGAACTGACAGGGAGCAGAGCTGCAGTGTAATGACCGGGAGAGACCCGGTGATTGACACCCGCAGCCACGATCGGCGGTGCATGTAGGGCGGTCGTGCGCCTCGCGTGCACCCCCTACTTGTTTTGCAGAATGTCGTTTAAAAACGTGATTCTGCACAGCAGTGCCACCCTGCCACAGTATAAACACTGTGGCTGGACGGCAACCAGTTAATGTATATATGTGCTTTTCATAATAGGTATTTATATCTATATTCCACATCTTTGATATGGGGACGTTTCTTCTTGACAGAATATTTCATTCGAAAACAACCACATTTATTAGAAGATGTTCATCTGATGTGTATCCAGTTTGTGTTTAATTATATAATTGATTCCAATTATGATATTTGTATAAATTGATGATTAGCCTTATTGCATTTAAGGTTAAATTTATACTGAAACAGGAGCAATTTTCCTAGTTGTTTTCTGTCAGACAATAAAGACAAAGAGAGTTGGGGGCTATAGCAGTTTTTATTCTGTTTTTCTAAAGTTTTAGTGACTTTTTCAGTCCCCTGCCTCTTTACATGGGCGCTATGTTTAATTATATTACCACACATAAATGACTTGTATACATTGCACAAGGTATAGCAATCAATAGTGTTGACATCATTCAATTAAAAAAATGGGCGTCAGTTATAGTTGGATATATTGGAGAGTCCTGTTGCCGTGGTACCTGTCTGCAGATCAATCATTGCTCCCAGAGCAAAAGTGCAAATTGCTAGTTTATAATATTACTAGCAATATGCTCTGGTGAGTTTATCCATTTCTACTGGTGGTGGATTGGTACACTTTTTGGTGATGGAATTTTTTCACATCATTTGAAAGAAATCAGAGACATTTTTTTCTGCACTTTTTATTCGCTTATTTATTTTACAATATAAGTTTTTTATTTATTTATGATAAAAGCGCAAGCTTTTTATTTGATTTATTTTCTTTTTTGAACCTGGTCAGCATATAATGGAATTTGGGAATTTGTCAAGCAATCGTGGATCTTTCTTTGTGATTGCCATTATTTCTTTCCTTTAACATGAAAAAAATTAATCAATTCCAAGACTTTCCTTGGAGCAAGGATGGCAGAAAATTTGGTCAGTCAAAGAGGAGAGTGAGGTTTTCAGACATTTGAGGATACTAGGCAACTCAGTCTTTAATATGCTTTCAGGGAGGCCTGTAAAATTTGATTTTGTTACATCTAGAGCAGTTCTCCATATCAGCAGTTTTTAGTTTAGGCAAATGTATTGCAGATTAATGATCATTGTAAGAATAAACATGGTCGTTTGGGGCTGTATAGAAATCACCAATTTTAGTTTTAATATACTGAATGATCTCTGTATGAACTTGAATAGAAAGGTTAAGCTTAGAGAAAAATGCTTAAATATCCTAGTGAAGAGTGCACCTCAGAGAAAACAGCTTGTCTTTCAGGGTGACTTCTGAGACAGGCTTATCAGCAGTAGTGAGATTTTCTTCAATATTGCCTGAAGATGCTGCACTGGAGTTAAAAAGTGCTGGTGTTACATCCTAGTCTTTTCTCTGCCTGCATTTAGCAGAACAACGTATAGTGAACATGGACAGTAGATAAGGTTCCTATACCAAAATTAATAACAATAACATGTAGAGCAACAAACTAATATCTCCTATAAAAATTAATAAAAAAACAATAATTAAAGTCCCATGAAAGAGTCTCGTATAACACCACTGTGCAATGTGTATAAGGTAAATCATCTCTCTTCTTCAGTTCCAACCGTGCCACCACCATTAGGTGAAAAACCTGCTCACCTCACTTTATGACCTCATCAATAGGTCATTATGTGCTCAACATATGGACAGACTTGTGTACACCCTCAGTGGTCTTCCTCCAGCTCTTCTCCTGGCACCCCATAGTATACACTCCTCCAGCTGATGCTCTTATATAATATGTATTATGGAAAACAGAAACGTGGAACCATAGTGCTCTCTGTTTATAAAATGTATTAGCTCCCAGATTAAAAACACAAAATGTAAGAAACAAGACAGTATATAATGTATAATTTCGTTGCATGGCTCACCACCCCACTCTCCTGGATGGTCTTCAGTTTAAAATGTCTACGGTTTAGCTCCGTCCATCTACAGGCATCTTCCACGGCCCCTCTGTAGTTCTATATAACTTACATTTTAGCTTAATAAAGCTGCTTAGATACTGTGCACAGACTGTATAATCTTTCTGGCTTTATATTTAAAAATCTACACTCACTCATTTTTGTTTTCGTGTTCAAACAATTTTATTTTTTAACATGGAACAGTATAAAATAATAAGCAAAAGTATGGGTCATTGAAGGTATACATTAATTGCACAGTAAGAAACCCAATAATACAAAGTCAGGCATCACTAATAAAGAGGACTATCAAATGGCAGTTAAGGCCTAACAAAATGGGGGGGGGAAAGGATGGGAAGGGGCATACGGCTGCACAATAGGGGGAGAAGGGGGAAACCCGCAGTATGGTTAAGGAATGGTACCATCAAACAAAAGATGCAGATTACGGATTGAGAAGGGAGTCATCAAAATTGGATGGAAGGAAATGCTCTACCCAGGGATTCCAAATCTTCTTGAACTTAGGGATGGAATCTAGGATAGTGGCTTCTATTTTTGCGTGAATCATTGCCTGAGTGACCCTAATCGAAACTGCAGTCATGCTCAACGAGGGAGATTTCCATGATTTAGCGATAACCTGCTTGGCTGCGGTGGTGACTTGTAGAATAAGTTTGAAATGCACCTTAGCGATGCCAGGCGGTCGCAGGTTAAGAAGCGCGATTAATGGATCGGGATAGAGGGTCACGGCACTGAGTGTAGATAATATTTTAAAAACCTCCACCCAAAATGCACGGACGATGGAGCAATCCCACCAAATATGGAAAAAAGTACCCAGGTCTGCGCAGCCCCTGAAACAAACTGAGGGGTAATCAGGGGTATATTTCGCAATTCTAGCCGGGACTAGGTACCAGCAGGTCAAAACTTTGTAATTTGTCTCCAGGGCCATAATATTCTGTGATGACTCCTTGGTATTGGACCAAATAAGGTCCCAATCTGAGGGGTCAATTTGCCGTCCTAAATCCACTTCCCATTTATTTGTATACGAGGGGAACGCTGAGGTAGTTGAAGTTGTGAAGAGGGAATATAAATAGGAGATGAGGCCCCGTCTATGGGGGTCCCTGAGGCAAGCTCGCTCAAAAGGTGACAAAGTAGGTGTTGGGTTATGTGCCGTTGTGTACGGAGCAAAGAAATGCTTCAGCTGCAGATACCTGAATATCTCAGAGGCAGGGAGGTTATGGGATTCACATAGTGAGGCGAAGGATTTGAATTTATTCCTGCATACGAAGTGTCGGGTCTGGGTGAGACCAGCTGTAGACCAGTGAGCAAAGACGTGTGGTGCGGACCAGGCTGGGGGGAAGGCCGGATTGCGAAGGTAGGAAAGGAGGGGATTATGTGGTGATTGTAGGAGATAACGGGACTTCAGTTTATCCCAGAGGGACAAAAAATGCGAGGTAATGGGATTCGCAATCGTGCGGCGATCAATACGTCTCAGCCAAAGAAGGTTTCCTGTACTAAAGGGGTCGCACTCAATGGATTCCAGAATGACCCACTGCGGGGTTTCATTGGTAGCATGATACTTTGGCAATTGTGCTACATGCGCCGCTTGGTAATACTTGCTAATTTCAGGGAGGCCCAGACCACCATGAATTTTTGGTCGGTATAGAGTAGAGCAAGGAACACGGGGGCGGACTTTACCCCAAACATAGGAGGAAATACGGCGCTGCAATACGCGAAGGTAGTGAGAAGGTACTGGGATAGGGAGAACTCTGAAAAGGTAAAGGATTTTGGGGAGGATCGACATCTTCACAACAGCTATCCTGCCCAGCCAAGCCAACGGAAGGGAGGACCATTTGGTCATTAGTGCCGTTAGACGAGCTAGCATAGGAATGTAGTTAGCTGTATAGAGACCTGAAATATGCGGGGTGAATTTTATACCCAAAAAGGGAACAGAGTCTTGCGACCACGAGAATGGCAGTGTCAGGAATGGACTTGCCAGCAATGGTGGGACTCACCTGCCTTTTGATCTGCAGTACCAGGGCTGGCCAGCAGGTGCTCCCAGCAATCAGAGACTCAACCTTTCAGCCAGCTAACACCTGGAACTGATGATACTGGTGTATTTAAGGGATGGCCAGACTTGCAGACTCTGCCTTGGTGTTGTGTTTGTCCTGGGCCCTGTATCCTGTTTCTGTCCTGCATCCTGTTTCTGAACCGCTGCTGACTTCTCCTGCTCTGATCCCGGCTCGCTCCTGACCATCCCTCTGCCTGACCCTCTGTACCACGCTGCTTGCTACCTGTTCTGATCCCTGGCTTGTGACCCTGACCATCCCTCTGCCTGACCCTCTGTACTATGCTGCTTGCTACCTGCTGAACCTGGCCTGTGACCCCGACCAATCTCCGCTTGCTCCCCCTGTACCTACCTGCCCTATTGATATTGACCCGGCCTGCCTGACGACGCTTGCTTGTATGTACTGTTATCTGTGGGTGGTTGGTTTGGTTTGGTTTGGTTGCACTGTATTATGTTTTAGTATTGCACTGCGTTTATGTTTGTATTGTTAGTGTTAATAAATTATATTGTTTATAACATATCTGAGGTCTGCGTTTCCCTGCGTCAGCCACACACCTCTGGTCACACCTGGGAGCCCTGACATTACACCAAGGCCAATCCTGACCAGAAGTGGCTGCACAGGGAAGCCATCTTGGCTTGTTGCTGGGAAGGATGGATCTGGATGAGGTTGTGTATTTATATCTGCTAGTGTTTGATGACAGGGAGTATGCTTATCAAACTCTGAAGGAGTATCCCAGCGATCAACTACTAGAATGTATACGGCTCGCTCATGTTCTAGTAGATCAGGGCACAGAGTTCTCTGAGGTGCAGCCTTTGATTGAGGTTTGTGCTGAGTTGGTTTCATCTGGTTCCCCCGAATGCAGGGATGAATTTTTGCCACCATTTAGTGCAGACCAGGTAGAGTCCCTGGTGTGGTTATTAGAGGATGATGTGGGTTACTTTCTGGAGCGTTATTCCACATGTTCACCACAGACACTAAGAGATTGTATAATCGCAGTGCAGTCATTGACCAGACAGGCTTTGTGTAAGCTCAGCTTTGTTCAACCCCTACTGCAGACATGGACAGACTTGTTGCACCCAGCCTCAGTCAGCTTACAAAAACCCAGTCCTGCTTCTAACTCTACTCCTGTATTCCCACCAGCTCCTCCAGTTACAGCCCAGTATACTTGGCTATCTACCGCATGTCAGTACCCTGTTCCCACTCGCTGCACCTATCCTGCCTTTAACCCTGTAAAAAAGCCCTCTGTAGCAACTGCTCCCTCTCCTGTTCCATCCTCCAGTTTTTCTCTGTCTCCAGCTGCTCCATTCGTTTGCAGACCTGCGTTTACTTGCAGTGCTCCAGTAGTTAAAACCAGAAAAAAGCGAAAATTCTTTCCAACCAATACCATCCTGCCAGTATCCAAACCGGTGAACCTGCCTTCCATGACTCAGCCGGATGCCTCTCTTCAGCCGGATGCCTCTCTTCAGCCGGATGCCTCTCTTCAGCCGGATGCCTCTACTCAGCCGGATGCCTCTACTCAGCCGGATGCCTCTACACAGCCTGAAGCCTCTACTCAGCCTGATGCCTCTACTCAGCCTGAAGCCTCTACTCAGCCTGAAGCCTCTACTCAGGCTGAAGCCTCTACTCAGCCTGATGCCTGCATTCAGCCTGATGCCGCTACTCAGCATGATGAACTGATCCAGCCCGACGATCCTATTAGGCCAGTTGACTCGATGCCCGCTGTTGATCCAGATGATCCGGTACCTGATCCAGTGCCCGCTGTCGTGCCAATTGACTCAGAGCCTGCTGTCATACCTGGTGACCCGATGCCCGCTGTTCCGCCAGTTGACTCGGTGCCCGCAGTCTTGCCAGACGACTTGGTGCCCGCAGTCTTGCCAGACGACTCGGTGCCCGCAGTCTTGCCAGACGACTCGGTGCCCGCAGTCTTGCCAGACGACTCGGTGCCCGCAGTCTTGCCAGACGACTCGGTGCCCGCAGTCTTGCCAGACGACTCGGTGCCCGCAGTCTTGCCAGACGACTCGAAGCCTGCTGTTCCGCCAGTTGGCTCGGTGCCCGCAGTCTTGCCAGACGACTCGGTGCCCGCTGTTCCGCCAGTCGACTCGGTGCCCGCAGTCTTGCCAGACGACTCGGTGCCCGCAGTCTTGCCAGACGACTCGGTGCCCGCAGTCTTGCCAGACGACTCGAAGCCTGCTGTTCCGCCAGACGGCTCGGTGCCCGCAGTCTTGCCAGATGACTCGGTGCCCGCTGTTCCGCCAGTCGACTCGGTGCCCGCAGTCTTGCCAGACGACTCGGTGCCCGCAGTCTTGCCAGTTGACTCGATGCCCGCTGTTCCGCCAGACGACTCGGTGCCCGCAGTCTTGCCAGACGACTCGGTGCCCACTGTCGTGCCTGGTGACTCGGTGCCCGCCGCTTCGTCTGGGGGCCTGAGACCTGTTGCTCCGCCTGAGGGCCCGAGACCTGTCGCTCCATCTGGGGGTCCGGCGCCCACCGCTCCGCCTGAGGGCCCGAGACCTGTAGCTCCGCCTGGGGGTCCGGCGCCCGCCGCTCCGCTTCGGGGCCCGATGCCTGTCGCCCCGCCTGGGGGCCCGATGCCTGTCGCCCCGCCTGGGGGCCCGATGCCTGTCTCCCCGCCTGGGGGCCCGATGCCTGTCGCCCCGCCTGGGGGTCCGATGCCTGTCGCCCCGCCTGGGGGCCCGAGGCCTGTTGCTCCATCTGGGGGTCCGGCGCCCGCCGCTCCGCCTGAGGGCCCGAGACCTGTCGCTCCATCTGGGGGTCCGGCGCCCGCCGCTCCGCCTGAGGGCCCGAGACCTGTCGCTCCATCTGGGGGTCCGGCGCCCGCCGCTGCGCCTGAGGGCCCGAGACCTGTAGCTCCGCCTGGGGGCCCGATGCCTGTCGCCCCGCCTGGGGGCCCGATGCCTGTCGCCCCGCCTGGGGGCCCGATGCCTGTCGCCCCGCCTGGGGGCCCGGTGCCTGCCGCCCCGCCCGGGGGCCCGGTGCCTGCTGCCCCGCCCGGGGGCCCGGTGCCTGCCGCTCCGCCTGGTGGCCCGCTGCCTGCTGCTTCGCCTGGTAGCCCGGTGTGCCTCTGCCCGGAGTCCAGCCCGGTGTGCCTCTGCCCGGAGTCCAGCCCGGTGTGCCTCTGCCCGGAGTCCAGCCCGGTGTGCCTCTGCCCGGAGTCCAGCCCGGTGTGCCTCTGCCCGGAGTCCAGCCCGGTGTGCCTCTGCCCGGTGTGCCTCTGCCCGGAGTCCAGCCCGGTGTGCCTCTGCCCGGAGTCCAGCCCGGTGTGCCTCTGCCCGGAGTCCAGCCCGATGTGCCTCTGCCCGGAGTCCAGCCCGATGTGCCTCTGCCCGGTGCACCACTGCCCGGAGTCCTGCCCGGTGTGCCAGTCTTTGATATCCCGCCAGTTACCAGACCCGGGCGGTGGAACATTTTTCCCAGCTAGGACTGTTTGGAGCGTCTTGAGGCCGCTCCTTGAGGGGGGGGGTACTGTCAGGAATGGACTTGCCAGCAATGGTGGGACTCACCTGCCTTTTGATCTGCAGTACCAGGGCTGGCCAGCGGGTGCTCCCAGCAATCAGAGACTCAACCTTTCAGCCAGCTAACACCTGGAACTGATGATACTGGTGTATTTAAGGGATGGCCAGACTTGCAGACTCTGCCTTGGTGTTGTGTTTGTCCTGGGCCCTGTATCCTGTTTCTGTCCTGCATCCTGTTTCTGAACCGCTGCTGACTTCTCCTGCTCTGATCCCGGCTCGCTCCTGACCATCCCTCTGCCTGACCCTCTGTACCACGCTGCTTGCTACCTGTTCTGATCCCTGGCTTGTGACCCTGACCATCCCTCTGCCTGACCCTCTGTACTACGCTGCTTGCTACCTGCTGAACCTGGCCTGTGACCCCGACCAATCTCCGCTTGCTCCCCCTGTACCTACCTGCCCTATTGATATTGACCCGGCCTGCCTGACGACACTTGCTTGTATGTACTGTTATCTGTGGATGGTTGGTTTGGTTTGGTTTGGTTGCACTGTATTATGTTTTAGTATTGCACTCCGTTTATGTTTGTATTGTTAGTGTTAATAAATTATATTGTTTATAACATATCTGAGGTCTGTGTTTCCCTGCGTCAGCCACACACCTCTGGTCACACCTGGGAGCCCTGACAGGCAGTATCAATTTTAGATGGTTAAGTTCATTGGGTGGGAGCGAAATATTAAGTGCAAGTGACTTCTGGGGATTTATTTGGAGGCCCGAGAGCATCCCAAACCTATCAAGTAGCTGAAGAAGAGTAGGTGTGGATGTTAAGGGGGAGGTGAGAAAAAGTAAGACATCATCTGCAAATAAGCACAGTTTATGTGTGGTGCCTCCTATCTCAAGTCCGCGGATATCCGGGTCAGTCCTAATCAATAGGGCCAGCGGTTCTATAGCTAATGCGAAAAGCAGAGGGGATAGGGGACAACCTTGTCTGGTGCCACGCATAATTGGGAAATGAGCAGATCGATGCCCTAAGTATTTGATCCTGGTCGAAGGGCCCTGGTAGAGAGAAAAGATCCAGGTTAAGAAATGAGGGCCAAAACCCCATCGGCACAAGATATAGTGTAGGTATGGCCACGAGACAGTGTCGAACGCTTTCTGTATGTCCAACTACAAGAAGCAAGCAGGAATATTGCGAGTTTTGGCTAAGTGTGCTAAAAGGGATGCACGTTTGACGTTGTCCCCCGCTTGTCGGGTTGGTATGAAGCCGACCTGATTATTGTGGATTAGGGATCCAATACATGTATTGAGGCGAGTAGATAGAATTTTAGCTAGGAGTTTAACATCTACGTTAAGAAGGGAGATTGGTCTATAATTGGACCATTGCGTGTCATCTGAGTTCGGCTTGGGTATCATAGAAATGTTGGCTTGCACTATATCTGAGTTAAAGGTATGGCCTGAAAGTATGGCATTAAACGCATTGGTTATAACAGGCGTGAGAATGGGGGCAAACTTTTTATAATACGTGGCAGAAAAGCCGTCGGGTCCTGGGCATTTACGGGGCTTTAGGGAATTGATAGCATTTAAGGTTTCAATTACTGAGATAGGTCGCCCCAGTGCTCCTAAGTGAGTCTCAGCCAATTTCGGGAAAGGAAGGGAAGCAAAAAGGGCTTCAGCATGGGAAGAGTCAAAGGGCGTGGAGGCAGAGTAAAGGCGCGAGAGATGCTTGTGGAAGGTGTGCAGAATCCGTTCGGGGTTGCTAGAGAGATTCACAGTTGAGGTCCGTAACCGTATGGGTCTAACAGTTTGGTCTAGTTTACGGAGAGAGAGAGCAAGGAAAGTGCCAGGTTTATTGGCTTTAGTGTAGAATTTGTGTCGAGATCTGCGGATGGAGAGCTCGGCTTGGTCAGTGAGGAAAAGATCCAGGGCTAGGCGGGAGTGCTCGAGAGCTTCTTTGTTAGCAGGGGTGGGGGAAGTTTGGAAGGCGGCATGGGATTGGTCATAAGCTTGTTCTCTCTACTCAGGAAGGAGGCTTTGCTGATACAGAGTCCGCGAAGTACCGGTTTGTGTGCTTCCCATAGTAGAAGGGGGGAGATATCAGAGGTTTGATTTAAGGAGAGATAGTCCTTAAGCGCAGCTGCTATCTCTGAGCAATAAACTGGGTCAGCCAGCAGGTATTCGTTAATGATCCAGGAGGGATCGTAGGGAGCTGGGGCCAAAGAAGCAATGGTAGTGACCACCGCACAGTGATCCGACCAAGGGATCGGTAGGATATCAGAAGCTAAGATGCGGGGGGAAGAACTGGCGGTCAAAAAAATATGATCTATTCTCGAAAAAACCTTATGTGGGTGGGAGTAAAAAGTATACTGGCGTTTAGTGGGATTGAATTCCCTCCAGGAATCGACCAATGAGTAATGTTGCAGTATGGATTGGAAGGAGTGGTTGGGGGTGCGCGGAGAAGGTGATTGTGGGGATTTATCTAAGAAGGGGTATATTATATGGTTAGAGTCTCCACAGAGTATGAGCGTGCCTCGCTTATGATGATCTATAACCGAGAAGAGGTGGGAAAGGAACGGCAGAGGACCCTGGTTCGGAGCGTAATACGTGGCTATGGTGACCTCATAGTCCACCAACTGCCCAACCAGTATGATATAACGACCCTCAGGATCCTTAATCTCAGTTTGTAACTTAAAAGGAGTTGTACGGTGGAGGGCGACTAAAACCCCTCTACACTTAGTGGCAGCAGAGGCCGCGTAGACCTGTGGGTAACGAGGGCCAAAGAATTTGGGAATAGAGGTAGGAGTGAAGTGTGTTTCCTGAAGACAGACTATATGCGCATTGTGCGACGCAAATGAGCGGAATGCTTTGTTGCGCTTCTGCGGGACGTTAAGACCCTGAACATTCAGGGTGAGAATATTCAAGGAACCCATGGGTAGAGCAAACAATGGGTAAGCGGACAGTGAGGTACCATCACGAGGAATGTTATGTCAATTTGGCGCCGGGAGGGTATGCGGTTACTCGAGCTAAGCTTTAACGTGCAGTCGTATGCGAGAGCAAGGGAGGGGAAGGGGGGAGGGGAGGGTATTCTATGAGAGACACTGAAGGACATAAGAACCCCCCCAAGAAAGAGGGAAGAAAAAAAAACCAAAAAAAAACAAAACAAAAAAGGAAAAAAAACAACAAAAAAACAACGGTCCCCGGGAGCACCCAAAACCTGGTGGCCCAGGGAACAGATGTAGCCCAGGTGGTGTAAAAAAATGGAACACCAAGGGGGCTAGTGGTGAGTGCGCAGAAACGCAGGCGGCTAGGAAGACAGCATGTAGACAAATATTAAAGTGATCCTGGTAGGAAGAAAGCATCAAAACCAACAAGCAAAAAGCCCGCAGAGCCCTGGCGCCGGTGGCCCCGGTCAACCTGGTCCGGCCCCAGAGAGGTCGGAGCCAAACCAACCGAAACGCCGGAACCGAGGGTCCGCCAGGCGAGGTAAAGGTGCAACAGCAGTCCAAACATGGCGTACATCAAACAAAACAATAGACCAATACGATTCCCAACCCGAGCAGCATGTATCCGGTGCTGGTCAGGCTTAGGTAAAAAAAAACACAAAACACAAAAAACAACTGAAGCACAACAGACCAGTATAAGGATACAAAGTTGCAACGACGGCAGTCAGGTAGACAGTCAATTGACTAAACCCTGTGGGTGGCGACTGTGTGGGTGGTAACGGACCACCACATAAGGAGCAGGATTAAGGATCAATGGTGGTCAACGGGATTCAGTCCATTGAATCTTGTGGTGAGGGAGCAGGAGAGGAAAAGCGTCCCCGCTTGTGTGCGTTTAGGTTAGGAATTCGTGACGGCTGGGATTTCTGCGGTGAGCATGACGCCGAACGCCTTCTGGAGGTCTCAATCTGTGCAGCGGGAGGGTGCAGCTGGAGGTTTCGTAGCGCGTCCTGAAGCTCGTCAGTAGTCTTGCATACGTGGTCACGGGCTTGATGGCAGAAGCGTACCGCAAAGGGAAAGCACCATTTATATGGTATACTATGCTGTTGTAGCACTAGCAAGTGCGGTTTCATAGCTCTGCGTTTGGTAATGGTAGTAGGGCAAAGGTCCTGAAACAGCTGGTAATAGTGACCTTGAAACAGGAGGGACTCCGAATTGCGGGCGGCTTGTAGTAGTTGCTCCTTTGTGCGGAAAAAATGAAGTTTAGCTATGATGTCTCGCGGCGGGCCGTCAGTGCGCTTTGGAGCTAGTGCCCTGTGAACCCTATCCATCTCGAGGCGTTCTATTGGGATAGCAGGGGCGAGCTCTTGGAATAGCGCAGTAGCTGCAGATTGGACATCAATAATTCACTCAGGGAGGCCACGAATACGCACGTTGGAGCATCTGGCCCGGTTCTCAAAGTCCTCTAAGCGCGCCTGAAGTATAGCGTTTTTGTCACGCAGCAGGTCTAGCTCATCCCCTTGCGTTTGGAGAGATGCATCAAGGTCGTCCACCCTCTGTTCTAGGTCCGCAGTGCGTTGCCCCAACTCACGGATTTCCCTGGACAGCTGGTTAGTTATGCGGTCTGATGTCTGTTTCAGGGCCTTATGTAGCATTATTTCAAAGCGAGCTAGAATGTCAGGGGTAGTAAGGTCAGGCGTCAAGGCATGTTTGGGGGTCGCAGTGTCATCATCTGACTCACCCTCTGAAGAGCTTGGGCGGCTTGGCTGCTCCGTTTGCAGGACTGCAGGGTTGGATAAGGCTGGCTGGCTCTTGTGGTGCTCCGATGCGGCGACCATCTTGGAGGAGGCACGAGCAAGGGCCTCCTTTATTGGCTTATGCGGCGGCGCCGCTTGATGCTTATTTGCCCCCCTGACCATATTGACAGATGGCCGGGGGGTTGCGCTACCGATCGGTGCCGCTCGTGGAGCGGTGCGGGGCCGGATCATGCAGCGGTGAGGCTGTCTTCCCTGCTGCGTGGAGGAGCCTCAGGGAGACATGTTACTCATTTTTGTTTTCATAAAAGAAAATCTACCTTGTCTCTCCCTCTTAGATTGTGGCATGTAACTGTACATTATTTCTGGCTATTATTTCTGAAATAACAAATTCTAATTTATTAACCACCTGTCTAAAATGATGGCCAAACGGGAGCACTATAATCCTGGGTGGACATCTTATGCTGTCCTCTAGTAGCGGATTCATGAGAGCCACACAGCAGCTCGATCTGTCACCCGCTGTATCCACTAGACACAGAAGACGACTGCTTATTGTAATTGGCCCACCCCAGTACTATGTGCTTGCTGTGGCCAATCACAGTGATCACATGCCAAATTTACACAGTGGCTTTCATTCAGAGTCATTCAGTGTGTACTATTGTGATCTCTGTGATTGATCACAGTGATCACATGGCATAAACAGGGCTAATGCACCTGTACCATGGCTATTCACAGCTATCACAATTGCACACAATGCAACAGGAATGGATGCCATTCATAAAAATTATTGCTTTTTAGTGACCATCGCTGTTATCTACTTTCCAAAAAGGGGTAATTTGGGGGGTATTTGTACTCTACTTCCATTTTAGGGCCTCAAAAAATGAAATAGATTGTCAGTACATCAGGAATAATCAATTTTCAAATATTGAAGTAAGGAAGGGAGGAAGGAAGGGGTGTGTGGGTGGAAGGGAGGGGTGGGTATAAGGAAGGGAGGTGGGACTCACATCACTCAGTCAGAAGCAGAGCCAGAACACATAAACTCTGCTGCATCTGGCAGTCACACCTCTTGCTTAGCCACCTGAGATACTGGCTCACTCTCTGCCTAAGCCCTTTAACAAACTTACTTTCATCTTGTTTATGGTGAACCTTGAACTCCTTGCTCCTCTCATGAGCTTCCTATTTAGGCCATGCCTTCACACTTCTTGTTTGCCAGATTATTGTGCTCTTCTCCAACCAATAGTTTTCCCTCTGCACTCCTGCTGCTGTCCGCATCTTCATTTCTATTTATTACTGAACTTTGACTTGTTTCTCAACTACTCTTCTGCTTGTTCAATTCCTGGTGGGGCAATCATGAGGGCCGTGGCTTGGCACTAGCATGCCGAAAACACTTCTCCATCATCAGGAGCTCTGGCTAAGACTGATTAGTCCTTAGACCCCATACCTTGGGTGAGCTTGCATCAACCACCAGGGGAATATGCTTGTGTGCTTATCCTGCTAGTTTCTGTGTGAGCCTTTCCACCGCTATAGCCACTGGCCTTCAAACGTGATCCCTGACCTTGACAAGGCTTAATAAAGCTGCTGACTTGCTGAGCCGTAACTGTACAACATTTCTTGCTATTGTCTCTAAAAATATTACACTCTAATTTTTATTTAAATGACAAAACCTCTCTTGTCTCTCCTTGTTACATTGTGGCCCATTAAATCTGCTTACATACTGTGCAGTGACTGTACAATATTTCTAGCAATTATTTATGATGTAATAAACACTACCTCATCTCGCCTTCTTATTGTAGCCTAAAAAACAGCTTACATACTGTGTAGATAATATTCACAATTTTTGGCTATTGTCTCTAAAATAATACACTTTAATTTTCATTTACATGAAGCCTGCCTTTTCTCTCCTTCTCACCATGCGGCCTAAAAAAGTTGCTTACATACTCAGTAGTTACTAGAGATGAGCGAATTATTCAAAAATTCGGTTCGGCTGATTCGCGGAATAAATTCGCTTCGAGCCGAATATATTCGCTGCGAATTTAACTTATAAAAAGGGTGTTTCTAGGCTTCAGAGAGCCTTTATATTAGTGCAGAACACTGTACCTTTAATTTAAATTCCCTTGGAGTCTGCTGGGGAAGAGAAATAATACTGTCAGTCAGTATGACATGCAGATGAGTGCCGTCGATCTTAGAATCACCGCACACTTCACTCATTTGGGTAGTCACGGGGCCAAAACCAGAGTGTGGAGCCACAGTGTGGCGGTGGAGGCAGCAGCAATGGGAGGCCATACAGCACCCTATGACAAAATGGAACCCACCAGCAGTGTGAGGAGACCTGAAAGTGGCACATGGCAGAGTGTGGCGATGGAGACAGCAGCAATGGGAGGCCCATGACACACTCTGGACCTGGCAGCAGCATGAGGAGGCGGTACAGGGGCCCATGACAGATTACGGGCCTGGCAGCAGCATGAGGAGTCGGTACGGGGGCCCATGGCAGATTACGGGCCTGGCAGCAGCATGAGGAGGCGGTACAGGGGCCCATGGCAGAGTGGCGGAGCGTAAGCAGCTAAAATTGAAGGCCATACAGAGGCCTATGTTAAAAAGTCCCCCCAGCAGCAGCGTGGGGAGACGACTATCAAGAGTCCAATGGCAGAGTGGCGGAGCAGAAGCAGCTTCAATTGAAGGCCATACACAGGCCTAGGTTTAAAAGTCCCTCACAGTTAATTCCAATAACGAACTCTACTCCTCCATGCAATCTACTTACGAGACCCTGGGCAGGTCTGGGTCCAATTTGTGGTAGAGACTGGTTTTGTTCAGCCATGCTTGAGCGAGTAATAACAGGTCTGTGCTGCCCTTTGGTGTCTGGCTTAATGCGCACAACGCTGAACGTCCCAGCGTTTGTCAACGATTTGCCGTTAAGTGATGCAAACCCACTGAACCACGTTCATGAGGAGCCGGTACAGGGGGCCATGAATCAGTATGGACCTGGCAGCAGCGTGAGCAGATGACAGAGGCACATGGCGCAGGGTGGCGGTGTAGGCAGCATTATTCTGAAGCCATACACAGGCCTAGGTTAAAAAGCGGAAGCCGTCAGCAGCGTGAGCAGACGACAGAGACACATGGCGCAGGGTGGCGGTGGATGCAGCAGTATTCGGAAGCCAAACACAGGCCTCGGTTAAAAAGCGGAAGCCGTCAGCAGCGTGAGCAGACGACAGAGGCACATGGCGCAGGGTGGCGGTGGAGGCAGCAATGGAAGGCCATACAGCACCCTATCACAAAATGGAACCCACCAACAGTGTAAGGAGACCTGAAAGTGGCACATGGCAGAGTCTGGCGATGAAGTCAGCAGCAATGGGAGGCCGTACAGGGACCCATGACACACTCTGGACCTGGCAGCAGCAAGAGGAGGCGGTACAGGGGCCCATGGCAGAGTGGCGAAGCGTAAGCAGCTTAAATTGAAGGCCATACAGAGGCCTATGTTAAAAAGTCCCCCCAGCAGCAGTGTGGGGAGACGACTATCAAGATCCAATGGCAGAGTGGCGGAGCGTAAGCAGCTTCAATTGAAGGCCATACACAGGCCTAGGTTAAAAAGTCCCCCAGCAGCAGTGTGGGGAGACGACTATCAAGAGTCCAATGGCTGAGTGGCGATCCGGGAAGTCAGCGTTGTGATTGCAGATGCAATGCAGAAATTCTACGAAGTAATGCCGTGGGTGCGAAGAAGATCATATACCGTTGTACTTCCATCCATAAGACGGAACAACCTGCGAACCGGGAGCTTTATTGCCCTGACCCGCTGAGCAGCTTCTGGGATACCCAAGAGGCCCATGGCAGAGTGGCAGAGCGTAAGCAGCTTCAATTAAAGGCCATACAGAGGCCTATGTTAAAAAGTCCCCCCAGCAGCAGCGTGGGGAGACGACTATCAAGAGTCCAATGGGAGAGTGGCGGAGCGGAAGCAGCTTCAATTGAAGGCCATACACAGGCCTAGGTTAAAAAGTCCCCCCAGCAGCAGTGTGGGGAGACGACTATCAAGAGTCCAATGGCTGAGTGGCAATCCGGGAAGTCAGCGTTGTGATTGCAGATGCAATGCAGAAATTTTATGAGGTAATGCCGTGGGTGCGAAGAAGATCATATACCGTCGTACTTCCATCCATAAGACGGAACAACCTGCGAACCGGGAGCTTTATTGCCCTGACCCGCTGAGCAGCTTCTGGGATACCCAAGAGTTTGGCATCTGTGGGGAATATGGTTGAAAACTGAAACTTAAAGGCATGTTGACGGAAGGGCACCAGTGTCAGTGCTCCGGAGGGAATATAGCTTCAAAGCTGACACTTAAAGGTATATCTATGGTCAGAGACCACAGGAAGTGGAGCTTGCGTCTTAAATCGACTGAATGTGGCAGACGTGAAACGTCTACGGGCCGTATATGAAACGGGTTGTTCCTCTTTCTGGAATAAGTGTTGGAAATGGCCACTCTTTTTGGTGTGGCGTTTTGTCTATTTAATTCCGATAACGGACTCTACTCCTCCGTGCAATCTAGTTACAAGACCCTGGGCAGGTCTGGGTCCAATTTGTGGTAGAGTCTGGTTTTGTTCAGCCATGCTTGAGCGAGTAATAACAGGTCTGTGCTGCCCTTTGGTGTCTGGCTTAATGCGCACAACACTGAACGTCCCAGCATTTGTCAACGATTTGCCGTTAAGTGATGCAAGCCGGTACAGGGGGCCATGAATCAATATGGACCTGGCAGCAGTGTGAGGAGACCCGAAAGTGGCACATGGCGCAGGGTGGTGGTGGAGGCAGCAGTATTCGGAAGACATACACAGGACTAGTTTAAAAAGCGGAAGCCGTCAGCAGCGTGAGCAGACGACAGAGGCACATGGCGCAGGGTGGCGGTGGAGGCAGCTGTATTTGGAAGCCATACACAGGCCTAGGTTAAAAAGCAGAAGCCGTCAGCAGCGTGAGCAGACGACAGAGGCACACGGCGCAGGGTGGCGGTGGAGGCAGCAGTATTCGGAAGCCATACACAGGCCTAGGTTTAAAACTGGAACCCAGCAGCGTGAGCAGACGACAAAGACGCACATGGCAGAGGATGGATCTGGCAGCAGTATGAGAAGGCGGTACAGGGGCCCGTGGCACAGTGTGGTGATGGGGGCTACAGCAACTGGATGCCAGAAAGTGGCCGATAGGGCTATATACTGCATGGAATTATAAAGTTGTAAAGACAGCGGCCTATAAGGCTATACACACTATAACAATCATGACTTGATTGACCATTGGCCTATAAGGCTATACACAGCATGAATATCATGACTTATTCTGAGAGTGGTTTGGAAGGCTATATACAAAAAGTAATTCATGAGCTGTCCGGACAGCGGACAATAAGTACATATATACAAATCAATTCATCAGCTGTCCAGCCAGTGGCCTCAAAGGCGACACATATAGAAAGCAATTCATGAGCTGTTCAGACAGCGGCCTCTAAGGCGACAGATATACAAAGCAATTCCCGAGGTGTTCAGGGAGCGGCCTGAACGGCTAGGTTATTACTAAATATATTTTTGTGGCCAAACATCGGCCTATAAATAGATGTCTACACAGTGACAAAAAATTATGTCGCCAGACAGCGGCCCCTAAGGCAACAGATATACAAAGCAATTCCCGAGGTGTTCAGTGAGCTGCTTGAACGGCTAGGTTATTACTAAATACAGTCATGGCCGAAATTGTTGGCACCCTTGATATTTTTCCTGAAAATCAAGTATTTCACACAAAAAAGGTATTGCATTAACACATGTTTTGCTATACACATGTTTATTCCCTTTGTATGTATTGGAACAAATATAAAACAGAGGCAGAAAAGCAAATATGACATAATGTCACACAAAACCCCAAAAATGGGCTGGACAAAAGTATTGGCACCCTTAACTTAATATTTGGTTGCACACCCTTTGGAAAACATAACTGAAATCAGTCGCTTCCTATAACCATCAATAAGCTTCTGACACCTCTCACCCGGAATTTTGGACCACTCTTCCTTTGCAAACAGCTCCAGGTCTCTCTTATTGGAAGGACACCTTTTCCCAACAGCAATTTTAAGATCTCTCCACAGGTGTTCAATGGGATTTAGATCTGGGCTCATTGCTGGCCACTTCAGAACTCTCCAGCGCTTCTTTGCCATCCATTTCTGAGTGCTTTTTGACGTATGTTTGGGGTCATTGTCCTGCTGGAAGACCCAGGATCTTGGACGCAAACCCAGCTTTCTGACACTGGGCCCTACAGTGCGACCCAAAATCCTTTGGTAATCCTCAGATTTCATGATGCCTTGCACACAGTCAAGGCACCCAGTGCCAGAGGCAGCAAAACAACCCCAAAACATCATTGAACCTCCACCATATTTTACCGTAGGTACTGTGTTTTGTTCTTTGTAGGCCTCATTCCGTTTTCGGTAAACAGTAGAATGATGTGCTTTACCGAAAAGCTCTATCTTGGTCTCATCTGTCCACAAGACGTTTTCCCAGAAGGCTTTTGGCTTACTCAAGTACATTTTGGCAAACTGTAGTCTTGCTTTTTTATGTCTCTGTGTCAGCAGTGGGGTCCTCCTGGGTCTCCTGCCATAGCGTTTCATTTCATTTAAATGTCGACGGATAGTTCGCGCTGACACTGATGCTCCCTGAGCCTGCAGGACAGCTTGAATGTCTTTGGAACATGTTTGGGGCTGCTTATCCACCATCCGGACTATTCTGCGTTGCAATCTTTCATCAATTTTCCTCATCCGTCCACGACCAGGGAGATTAGCTACAGTGCCATGGGTTGCAAACTTCTTGATAATGTTGCGCACTGTGGACAAAGGCAAATATAGTTCTCTGGAGATGGACTTGTAACCTTGAGATTGTTGATATTTTGCCACAATTTTGGTTCTCAGGTCCTCAGACAGTTCTCGTCTCCTCTTTCTGTTGTCCATGCTTAGTGTGGCACAGACAGACACACAATGCAAAGGTTAAGTGAACGTCTCTCCTTTTTATCTGCTTTCAGGTGTGATTTCTATATTGCCCACACCTGTTACTTGCCCCAGGTGAGTTTACAGGAGCATCACATGCTTGTAACATTCTTATTTATCCGCAGTTGTGAAAGGGTGCCAATACTTTTGTCCAGCCCATTTTTGGAGGTTTGTGTGACATTATGTCGAATTTGCTTTCTTTCCTCCCTTTTTTTGTTTTGTCCCAATACACACAAAGGGAATAAACATGTGTATAGCAAAACATGTGTTAATGCAATACGTTTCGTGAGAAATACATGATTTCCTGGAGAAATATCAAGGGTGCCAACAATTTCGGCCATGACTGTATATCTTTCTGGCCAAACATCGGCCTATAAATAGATGTCTACACAGTGACAAAAAAGTAGGTCGCCTTACAGCGGCGTATCCTACAAATTGACATTATAAGAAATGGTTTAGACCAAAAAAAAAAAAAAAAAAACTTTGATGCGATGCTATACCTTAGTAGATTGTGGAAAGTCGAAAAGTCAAGCGTAACTGTGTACATTACAGAAAATCTTAACAAGACAACCAAACATGTGGCCAAACCGTGACCGATACAACAAGTTAACAATGTAAGAAACAGGAGGGGGCCAAACCGTGGCCAATAAATAAACAGTCCACCTCATTGATGAGATGGACAACACGTGTCAAATAAATATTTTAAAAAATTGCTATTCCATCGGTCTGGAACTGGTCGACTATAAATAATTAAAAAGTTTAAATTCATGTGACAGTCGTCCAGCGACGTATAAATAATTTAAAAACACCAATTCATGAGGGGCCCGACCAGCAGAGTATAAGTCATTAAAAAGGTTCAATTCATGTGACGGTCGTCCAGCGAAGTATAAATAATTTAAAAACACCAATTCATGAGGGGCCCGACCTGCAGAGTATAAGTCATTAAAAATGTGCAAAACATGAGTCGGCCGACCAGCAGCCTCTCAATAAAATATATATACAAATGTACGGATCAGGTGGAGGTCTTCCATTTGTCCCTAATAACATGTTTGGGGCATGATTCATGGCGGATTTAGTCAGTTGTGTCAGGAACTGGTGGTTTGAAATCCAGACTAATCCACGCCTGATTCATTTTCACAAACGTGAGTCTCTCCACACTTTGGGTGGACAGTCGTGTCCTCCGCGGAGTTACAATACCTCCTGCCGCACTAAACACGCGCTCCGATGCCACGCTACTGGCCGGGCATGACAGCCTTTCAAGGGCAAATTCAGCTAGTTGGGGCCAAAGGTCAAGTTTCGTTGCCCAGTAGTCAAGGGGATTGTCTACCTCGGTTGGCAGGGTGCTGTCCAAGTAGGCCCAAGCCTGTTGTTTGAGGTCCTGCTCCAGGTCCACCTGATGCTGCTGCTGCTGCGGCTGGTTAGTAGTTTCCTCACTGCGCTGGTGAAGAAAGCTACTCATCATCGACTGCAGACTGAGGCAGCTGCCACTGCTCCTACCACCCCACCCCTCCCCTGCTGCCATGGCGGCGGAACGCGAGTGCACAGGGCCCACAGTGTCTGAGGATGGACGTTGGCGCAGAAAGGCAGAGACCAACTGACTACATAGGTGGTTTTTATAGTACTTTATTTTGGCCTCCCTCTCAGCAGGTGTGAAAAAGGCCACCATTTTTGAACAGTAGCGAGGGTCCAACAAGGTGGACAGCCAAAAGTCATCCCTCTGTCTGATGGTTATTATTCGGCTGTCGCTACGCAAGCAACCGAGCATGCTATGGGCCATTTGTGCCAAGGAATGCGAGGGACTCCCTGCCTCCATCTCCACAGCATACTGCCACGGTGCGTCTGGGTCCTCTGTCTCCTCCTTCTCCTCTACCAGATGCTCCTGCTCCTCCACTCCTGTCCGCTGAGTGGAAAAACCACCCATTTCACTCAAAAATTCCTGAGCACCAATGTCCTCCTCTACCTCCTCCTCTTCTTCCTGTCCTGCCCCCACAGGGGTCATGTGGCGTTGAGATCTGTGCGCCACGTCTACCGCACCCTGACCAGCCATTGTTAACAGCATTTGTTCCAGGACGTGCAACAGAGGAATGACGTCGTTCATCCCATAGTCCTGCCGACTCACGAATAGCGTGGCCTCCTCAAAGGGCCTGAGCAAGCGGCAGGTGTCACGCATGAGCTGCCAATGGCTGACATCGAAGTTACACAGGGGAGTACCTTTATCCGCTTGTAACATCAGGAAATCGGTGATGGCCTTTCGCTGTTCGTAAAGGCGGTCTAACATATGTAGGGTTGAATTCCACCTTGTTGCAACGTTGCAGATCAGGCGATGCTGTGGAATTCCGTTCTGCCGCTGCAGCTCAAGGAGGGTGTGCTTTGCGGTGTAGGAATGGCTGAAATGCATGCAAAGTTTACGTGACATTTTAAGGATGTCTTGCAGTGGGATGGTGGATTTTAGGAACCGCTTGACATCCAGATTGAACACGTGAGCCATGCATGGCGCATGGCACAACCTTCCTTGACGCAGAGCAGACACCATGTTCTTTCCGTTGTCGGTCAACATGGTTACGATTTTCAGTTTGCGCGGAGACAGCCATCTGTCGATTTCTCTGTTCATTACACTCAGAAGTTCCTCCCCTGTGTGACTACGTTCGCCAAGGCATACCAGGTGCAGCACAGCGTGACACCGTTGCGCCCTGCACATGTGATATGCCGGTCGGGTAATGGGACTTGGCACGGGGGTGGCGGCTGAGGACACGGCGGAAGAAGAGGTGGTAGAGGCGGACATCTTTGCTGGACCAAGGACGTGCAAACGTGGAGGCAAAAGCGGCGTGACCTGTCCTGTGCTGTGCCGGCACCACGTTCACCCAGTGGGCCGTAAATGACATGTACTGTCCCTGACCGTAGTTACAGCTCCACACGTCGGCGCTGCCGTGCACTTTGGCAGAGACCGACATGCTCAAAGACTGGCCCACCATCTCTTCTACATGTGAATGCAGGGCTGGCACTGCCTTTTTGGCGAAGAAATGCCGGCTTGGCACTCTCCACCGTGGCTCGGCACAAGC
Source organism: Staurois parvus (assembly GCF_062004578.1). NCBI lineage: Eukaryota > Metazoa > Chordata > Amphibia > Anura > Ranidae > Staurois > Staurois parvus. The sequence continues at coordinate 5,732,434 of NW_028317886.1, forward strand.
CATCATTTCTCGGAAAGGTGCTGAGTCCACCACTTGGAAAGGGAGGGACTGCAGCACCAGCAACTTGGACAGGAGGACGTTCAGCTTCTGCACCGTCGGGTGCGTGCTCGCAAACTGTTGTCTCTTGGAAACGGATTGCAAGAAAGACTGCTGACGGAATCCGTGAAGAGGAGTAGCAGGAGAAGGAGCATCTGAACGAGCGGAAGATGCCAACGAGCGACAACTCCCCTCAGCAGAGGTGTTGGAGCCTTGACTGGCTGATAGAGGGCGATTGACGTCGGGTGACGGAGCAAGTAACGGAGCGGGTGATGGAGCGGGGGCTGGGGCAGGCAGAACCGCCGTATTTTTATCACGGTTTTCCCAGGCCACCAAATGGCGATGCTGCATATGCTGACGCAACGCTGTAGTCCCAACATTGGCCCCCTGGCCACGCTTGACTTTCTGGCCACATAGTCGACATACGGCTACGTTTACTTCCTCGGGCGGCTTGACGAAAAATTGCCACACCGCCGAGTAGAAAACTTTGCCCCCGCTACTCCTCACTGGCTGACTGCTACTTCCTCCGTGCACACTGGCACCACTACTGGCCGTGGTGGTAGGCTGCAGTGGAGCTGGTGCTCTACTCCGTGGCCGTTTGGCTCCACTGACACTGCTGCGATCCTGCTGCCTCCTGGGCAACCCACCGACTGTTTTGCTCGCTGGCAAGCTGGCACCCTCTTCTCCTGATGATGCGGAAGCAATATCCTGATGACGACGAGGCTGCCAAGTGCGATCAGCCTCATCATCATCAATTAGGGTCTCCGCGTCACTACTAGCCCCCTCGGCTGCGTGTGGGTCAGGAGACAGACCTGTCTCTAGACCGGCTACCGAGCCACTCTCCTCGCCAGTACTTCTTCGCCTGGCTGCTGAAGAGGCGGATGTCTCCCCCCGTTCCTGACCGCCCTCTGTTAGCTCTTCCTCACTGTACAGTGGGGCTGAGCCCACAGCATGCGATACTTCGCTTGGTGAGGGAACACCAAAGGACAGGGGCAGGTCGAGGACACGTGATTTCAGTGGGCTTGCTCCCGGGCCATGCCAACTAACGGTTGTGTCTGACGTACCCACCGACCGTTGGCTGTAGGTGTCAGAGGTGACCTGGGAAGAGGAAGACGAACGAGTCAACCAATCGATGACGGCAGGGTTGTCGGTGGAGACACGACCGCTGGATGACACCGGGAGCACTGGCCTCTGGCTGCGACTAGTGCTGCCTCGACCCCTTCCTCTGCTGCCACGTCTGCTCGCTCCTGAAACATTGCCTCCTCTGCCACTCCTCTGCGTGTTGTCTGACATACTCTTTAATTCAATAAGCACCCCAAAAATAAAACCGGATTTAACTCTTTGAACGTACAATAGTGGTTGTGAAGCAGAAAGTCAGTTTATTGTACACAATCGGTCAATTGCAGCTTGCCGTTGGCTGGAAACTGTACGTTTATGTCACTGGAATGCACTAATCACCCAAAAAATATTACCGCCACCCGGCGTGTATATGGATTTAACTCTTTGAACGTACAATAGTGGTTGTGAAGCAGAAAGTCAGTTTATTGTACACAATCGGTCAATTGCAGCTTGCCGTTGGCTGGAAACTGTACGTTTATGTCACTGGAATGCACTAATCACCCAAAAAATATTACCGCCAGCCGGCGTGTAAATGGATTTAACTCTTTGAACGTACAATAGTGGTTGTGAAGCAGAAAGTCAGTTTACTTAGCACAATCGGTCAATTGCAGCTTGCCGTTGGCTGTAAACTGTACGTTTATGTCACTGGAATGCACTAATCACCCAAAAAATATTACCGCCAGCCGGCGTGTAAATGGATTTAACTCTTTGAACGTACAATAGTGGTTGTGAAGCAGAAAGTCAGTTTATTATACACAATCGGTCAATTACAGCTTGCCGTTGGCTGGAAACTGTACGTTTCTGTCACTGGAATGCACTAATCACCCAAAAAATATTACCGCCAGCCGGCGTGTAAATGGATCTAACTCTTTGAACGTACAATAGTGGTTGTGAAGCAGAAAGTCCGTTTATTTAGCACAATCGGTCAATTGCAGCTTGCCGTTGGCTGGAAACTGTACGTTTATGTCACTGGAATGCACTAATCACCCAAAAAATATTACCGCCACCCGGCGTGTAAATGGATCTAACTCTTTGAACGTACAATAGTGGTTGTGAAGCAGAAAGTCAGTTTATTTAGCACAATCGGTCAATTGCAGCTTGCCATTGGCTGGAAACTGTACGTTTATGTCACTGGAATGCACTAATCACCCAAAAAATATTACCGCCACTCGGCGTGTATATGGATTTAACTCTTTGAACGTACAATAGTGGTTGTGAAGCAGAAAGTCAGTTTATTTAGCACAATCGGTCAATTGCAGCTTGCCGTTGGCTGGAAACTGTACGTTTATGTCACTGGAATGCACTAATCACCCAAAAAATATTACCGCCACCCGGCGTGTAAATGGATCTAACTCTTTGAACGTACAATAGTGGTTGTGAAGTAGAAAGTCAGTTTATTGTACACAATCGGTCAATTGCAGCTTGCCGTTGGCTGGAAACTGTACGTTTATGTCACTGGAATGCACTAATCACCCAAAAAATATTACCGCCAGCCGGAGTGTAAATGGATTTAACTCTTTGAACGTACAATAGTGGTTGTGAAGCAGAAAGTCAGTTTATTTAGCACAATCGGTCAATTGCAGCTTGCCGTTGGCTGGAAACTGTACGTTTCTGTCACTGGAATGCACTAATCACCCAAAAAATATTACCGCCAGCCGGCGTGTAAATGGATTTAACTCTTTGAACGTACAATAGTGGTTGTGAAGCAGAAAGTCAGTTTATTTAGCACAATCGGTCAATTGCAGCTTGCCGTTGGCTGGAAACTGTACGTTTATGTCACTGGAATGCACTAATCACCCAAAAAATATTACCGCCACCCGGCGTGTAAATGGATCTAACTCTTTGAACGTACAATAGTGGTTGTGAAGCAGAAAGTCAGTTTATTTAGCACAATCGGTCAATTGCAGCTTGCCGTTGGCTGGAAACTGTACGTTTATGTCACTGGAATGCACTAATCACCCAAAAAATATTACCGCCACCCGGCGTGTATATGGATTTAACTCTTTGAACGTGCAATAGTGGTTGTGAAGCAGAAAGTCAGTTTATTTAGCACAATCGGTCAATTGCAGCTTGCCGTTGGCTGGAAACTGTACGTTTATGTCACTGGAATGCACTAATCACCCAAAAAATATTACCGCCACCCGGCGTGTATATGGATTTAACTCTTTGAACGTACAATAGTGGTTGTGAAGCAGAAAGTCAGTTTATTTAGCACAATCGGTCAATTGCAGCTTGCCGTTGGCTGGAAACTGTACGTTTATGTCACTGGAATGCACTAATCACCCAAAAAATATTACCGCCACCCGGCGTGTAAATGGATCTAACTCTTTGAACGTACAATAGTGGTTGTGAAGCAGAAAGTCAGTTTATTTAGCACAATCGGTCAATTGCAGCTTGCCGTTGGCTGGAAACTGTACGTTTATGTCACTGGAATGCACTAATCACCCAAAAAATATTACCGCCACCCGGCGTGTATATGGATTTAACTCTTTGAACGTACAATAGTGGTTGTGAAGCAGAAAGTCAGTTTATTGTACACAATCGGTCAATTGCAGCTTGCCGTTGGCTGGAAACTGTACGTTTCTGTCACTGGAATGCACTAATCACCCAAAAAATATTACCGCCACCCGGCGTGTAAATGGATCTAACTCTTTGAACGTACAATAGTGGTTGAGAAGCAGAAAGTCAGTTTATTTAGCACAATCGGTCAATTGCAGCTTGCCGTTGGCTGGAAACTGTACGTTTATGTCACTGGAATGCACTAATCACCCAAAAAATATTACCGCCACCCGGCGTGTATATGGATTTAACTCTTTGAACGTACAATAGTGGTTGTGAAGCAGAAAGTCAGTTTATTTAGCACAATCGGTCAATTGCAGCTTGCCGTTGGCTGGAAACTGTACGTTTCTGTCACTGGAATGCACTAATCTCCCAAAAAATATTACCGCCACCCGGCGTGTAAATGGATCTAACTCTTTGAACGTACAATAGTGGTTGTGAAGCAGAAAGTCAGTTTATTGTACACAATCGGTCAATTGCAGCTTGCCGTTGGCTGGAAACTGTACGTTTCTGTCACTGGAATGCACTAATCACCCAAAAAATATTACCGCCAGCCGGCGTGTAAATGGATTTAACTCTTTGAACGTACAATAGTGGTTGTGAAGCAGAAAGTCAGTTTATTTAGCACAATCGGTCAATTGCAGCTTGCCGTTGGCTGGAAACTGTACGTTTATGTCACTGGAATGCACTAATCACCCAAAAAATATTACCGCCACCCGGCGTGTAAATGGATTTAACTCTTTGAACGTACAATAGTGGTTGTGAAGCAGAAAGTCAGTTTATTGTACACAATCGGTCAATTGCAGCTTGCCGTTGGCTGGAAACTGTACGTTTATGTCACTGGAATGCACTAATCACCCAAAAAATATTACCGCCACCCGGCGTGTAAATGGATCTAACTCTTTGAACGTACAATAGTGGTTGTGAAGCAGAAAGTCAGTTTATTTAGCACAATCGGTCAATTGCAGCTTGCCGTTGGCTGGAAACTGTACGTTTATGTCACTGGAATGCACTAATCACCCAAAAAATATTACCGCCACCCGGCGTGTATATGGATTTAATTCTTTGAACGTACAATAGTGGTTGTGAAGCAGAAAGTCAGTTTATTTAGCACAATCGGTCAATTGCAGCTTGCCGTTGGCTGGAAACTGTACGTTTCTGTCACTGGAATGCACTAATCACCCAAAAAATATTACCGCCACCCGGCGTGTAAATGGATCTAACTCTTTGAACGTACAATAGTGGTTGTGAAGCAGAAAGTCAGTTTATTTAGCACAATCGGTCAATTGCAGCTTGCCGTTGGCTGGAAACTGTACGTTTCTGTCACTGGAATGCACTAATCACCCAAAAAATATTACCGCCAGCCGGCGTGTAAATGGATTTAACTCTTTGAACGTACAATAGTGGTTGTGAAGCAGAAAGTCAGTTTATTTAGCACAATCGGTCAATTGCAGCTTGCCGTTGGCTGGAAACTGTACGTTTATGTCACTGGAATGCACTAATCACCCAAAAAATATTACCGCCACCCGGCGTGTAAATGGATTTAACTCTTTGAACGTACAATAGTGGTTGTGAAGCAGAAAGTCAGTTTATTGTACACAATCGGTCAATTGCAGCTTGCCGTTGGCTGGAAACTGTACGTTTATGTCACTGGAATGCACTAATCACCCAAAAAATATTACCGCCACCCGGCGTGTAAATGGATCTAACTCTTTGAACGTACAATGGTGGTTGTGAAGCAGAAAGTCAGTTTATTTAGCACAATCGGTCAATTGCAGCTTGCCGTTGGCTGGAAACTGTACGTTTATGTCACTGGAATGCACTAATCACCCAAAAAATATTACCGCCACCCGGCGTGTATATGGATTTAATTCTTTGAACGTACAATAGTGGTTGTGAAGCAGAAAGTCAATTTATTTAGCACAATCGGTCAATTGCAGCTTGCCGTTGGCTGGAAACTGTACGTTTATGTCACTGGAATGCACTAATCACCCAAAAAATATTACCGCCAGCCGGCGTGTAAATGGATTTAACTCTTTGAACGTACAATAGTGGTTGTGAAGCAGAAAGTCAGTTTATTGTACACAATCGGTCAATTGCAGCTTGCCGTTGGCTGGAAACTGTACGTTTATGTCACTGGAATGCACTAATCACCCAAAAAATATTACCGCCAGCCGGCGTGTAAATGGATTTAACTCTTTGAACGTACAATAGTGGTTGTGAAGCAGAAAGTCAGTTTATTGTACACAATCGGTCAATTGCAGCTTGCCGTTGGCTGGAAACTGTACGTTTATGTCACTGGAATGCACTAATCACCCAAAAAATATTACCGCCAGCCGGCGTGTAAATGGATCTAACTCTTTGAATGTACAATAGTGGTTGTGAAGCAGAAAGTCAGTTTATTTAGCACAATCGGTCAATTGCAGCTTGCCGTTGGCTGGAAACTGTACGTTTATGTCACTGGAATGCACTAATCACCCAAAAAATATTACCGCCACCCGGCGTGTACATGGATCTAACTCTTTGAACGTACAATAGTGGTTGTGAAGCAGAAAGTCAGTTTATTTAGCACAATCGGTCAATTGCAGCTTGCCGTTGGCTGGAAACTGTACGTTTATGTCACTGGAATGCACTAATCACCCAAAAAATATTACCGCCACTCGGCGTGTATATGGATTTAACTCTTTGAATGTACAATAGTGGTTGTGAAGCAGAAAGTCAGTTTATTTAGCACAATCGGTCAATTGCAGCTTGCCGTTGGCTGGAAACTGTACGTTTATGTCACTGGAATGCACTAATCACCCAAAAAATATTACCGCCACCCGGCGTGTAAATGGATCTAACTCTTTGAACGTACAATAGTGGTTGTGAAGCAGAAAGTCAGTTTATTGTACACAATTGGTCAATTGCAGCTTGCCGTTGGCTGGAAACTGTACGTTTCTGTCACTGGAATGCACTAATCACCCAAAAAATATTACCGCCAGCCGGCGTGTAAATGGATTTAACTCTTTGAACGTACAATAGTGGTTGTGAAGCAGAAAGTCAGTTTATTTAGCACAATCGGTCAATTGCAGCTTGCCGTTGGCTGGAAACTGTACGTTTCTGTCACTGGAATGCACTAATCACCCAAAAAATATTACCGCCAGCCGGCGTGTAAATGGATTTAACTCTTTGAACGTACAATAGTGGTTGTGAAGCAGAAAGTCAGTTTATTTAGCACAATCGGTCAATTGCAGCTTGCCGTTGGCTGGAAACTGTACGTTTATGTCACTGGAATGCACTAATCACCCAAAAAATATTACCGCCACCCGGCGTGTAAATGGATCTAACTCTTTGAACGTACAATAGTGGTTGTGAAGCAGAAAGTCAGTTTATTTAGCACAATCGGTCAATTGCAGCTTGCCGTTGGCTGGAAACTGTACGTTTATGTCACTGGAATGCACTAATCACCCAAAAAATATTACCGCCACCCGGCGTGTAAATGGATCTAACTCTTTGAACGTACAATAGTGGTTGTGAAGCAGAAAGTCAGTTTATTGTACACAATCGGTCAATTGCAGCTTGCCGTTGGCTGGAAACTGTACGTTTCTGTCACTGGAATGCACTAATCACCCAAAAAATATTACCGCCAGCCGGCGTGTAAATGGATTTAACTCTTTGAACGTACAATAGTGGTTGTGAAGCAGAAAGTCAGTTTATTTAGCACAATCGGTCAATTGCAGCTTGCCGTTGGCTGGAAACTGTACGTTTATGTCACTGGAATGCACTAATCACCCAAAAAATATTACCGCCACCCGGCGTGTAAATGGATCTAACTCTTTGAACGTACAATAGTGGTTGTGAAGCAGAAAGTCAGTTTATTGTACACAATCGGTCAATTGCAGCTTGCCGTTGGCTGGAAACTGTACGTTTATGTCACTGGAATGCACTAATCACCCAAAAAATATTACCGCCACCCGGCGTGTAAATGGATCTAACTCTTTGAACGTACAATAGTGGTTGTGAAGCAGAAAGTCAGTTTATTTAGCACAATCGGTCAATTGCAGCTTGCCGTTGGCTGGAAACTGTACGTTTATGTCACTGGAATGCACTAATCACCCAAAAAATATTACCGCCACCCGGCGTGTATATGGATTTAACTCTTTGAACGTACAATAGTGGTTGTGAAGCAGAAAGTCAGTTTATTTAGCACAATCGGTCAATTGCAGCTTGCCGTTGGCTGGAAACTGTACGTTTCTGTCACTGGAATGCACTAATCACCCAAAAAATATTACCGCCACCCGGCGTGTAAATGGATCTAACTCTTTGAACGTACAATAGTGGTTGTGAAGCAGAAAGTCAGTTTATTGTACACAATCGGTCAATTGCAGCTTGCCGTTGGCTGGAAACTGTACGTTTCTGTCACTGGAATGCACTAATCACCCAAAAAATATTACCGCCAGCCGGCGTGTAAATGGATTTAACTCTTTGAACGTACAATAGTGGTTGTGAAGCAGAAAGTCAGTTTATTTAGCACAATCGGTCAATTGCAGCTTGCCGTTGGCTGGAAACTGTACGTTTATGTCACTGGAATGCACTAATCACCCAAAAAATATTACCGCCACCCGGCGTGTAAATGGATTTAACTCTTTGAACGTACAATAGTGGTTGTGAAGCAGAAAGTCAGTTTATTGTACACAATCGGTCAATTGCAGCTTGCCGTTGGCTGGAAACTGTACGTTTATGTCACTGGAATGCACTAATCAACCAAAAAATATTACCGCCACCCGGCGTGTAAATGGATCTAACTCTTTGAACGTACAATAGTGGTTGTGAAGCAGAAAGTCAGTTTATTTAGCACAATCGGTCAATTGCAGCTTGCCGTTGGCTGGAAACTGTACGTTTATGTCACTGGAATGCACTAATCACCCAAAAAATATTACCGCCACCCGGCGTGTATATGGATTTAATTCTTTGAACGTACAATAGTGGTTGTGAAGCAGAAAGTCAGTTTATTTAGCACAATCGGTCAATTGCAGCTTGCCGTTGGCTGGAAACTGTACGTTTATGTCACTGGAATGCACTAATCACCCAAAAAATATTACCGCCAGCCGGCGTGTAAATGGATTTAACTCTTTGAACGTACAATAGTGGTTGTGAAGCAGAAAGTCAGTTTATTGTACACAATCGGTCAATTGCAGCTTGCCGTTGGCTGGAAACTGTACGATTATGTCACTGGAATGCACTAATCACCCAAAAAATATTACCGCCAGCCGGCGTGTAAATGGATTTAACTCTTTGAACGTACAATAGTGGTTGTGAAGCAGAAAGTCAGTTTATTGTACACAATCGGTCAATTGCAGCTTGCCGTTGGCTGGAAACTGTACGTTTATGTCACTGGAATGCACTAATCACCCAAAAAATATTACCGCCAGCGGCGTGTAAATGGATCTAACTCTTTGAATGTACAATAGTGGTTGTGAAGCAGAAAGTCAGTTTATTTAGCACAATCGGTCAATTGCAGCTTGCCGTTGGCTGGAAACTGTACGTTTATGTCACTGGAATGCACTAATCACCCAAAAAATATTACCGCCACCCGGCGTGTATATGGATTTAACTCTTTGAACGTACAATAGTGGTTGTGAAGCAGAAAGTCAGTTTATTTAGCACAATCGGTCAATTGCAGCTTGCCGTTGGCTGGAAACTGTACGTTTATGTCACTGGAATGCACTAATCACCCAAAAAATATTACCGCCACCCGGCGTGTAAATGGATCTAACTCTTTGAACGTACAATAGTGGTTGTGAAGCAGAAAGTCAGTTTATTTAGCACAATCGGTCAATTGCAGCTTGCCGTTGGCTGGAAACGGTACGTTTATGTCACTGGAATGCACTAATCACCCAAAAAATATTACCGCCACCCGGCGTGTAAATGGATCTAACTCTTTGAACGTACAATAGTGGTTGTGAAGCAGAAAGTCAGTTTATTGTACACAATCGGTCAATTGCAGCTTGCCGTTGGCTGGAAACTGTACGTTTATGTCACTGGAATGCACTAATCACCCAAAAAATATTACCGCCAGCCGGCGTGTAAATGGATTTAACTCTTTGAACGTACAATAGTGGTTGTGAAGCAGAAAGTCAGTTTATTTAGCACAATCGGTCAATTGCAGCTTGCCGTTGGCTGGAAACTGTACGTTTCTGTCACTGGAATGCACTAATCACCCAAAAAATATTACCGCCAGCCGGCGTGTAAATGGATTTAACTCTTTGAACGTACAATAGTGGTTGTGAAGCAGAAAGTCAGTTTATTTAGCACAATCGGTCAATTGCAGCTTGCCGTTGGCTGGAAACTGTACGTTTCTGTCACTGGAATGCACTAATCACCCAAAAAATATTACCGCCACCCGGCGTGTAAATGGATCTAACTCTTTGAACGTACAATAGTGGTTGTGAAGCAGAAAGTCAGTTTATTTAGCACAATCGGTCAATTGCAGCTTGCCGTTGGCTGGAAACTGTACGTTTATGTCACTGGAATGCACTAATCACCCAAAAAATATTACCGCCACCCGGCGTGTATATGGATTTAACTCTTTGAACGTGCAATAGTGGTTGTGAAGCAGAAAATCAGTTTATTTAGCACAATCGGTCAATTGCAGCTTGCCGTTGGCTGGAAACTGTACGTTTATGTCACTGGAATGCACTAATCACCCAAAAAATATTACCGCCACCCGGCGTGTATATGGATTTAACTCTTTGAACGTACAATAGTGGTTGTGAAGCAGAAAGTCAGTTTATTTAGCACAATCGGTCAATTGCAGCTTGCCGTTGGCTGGAAACTGTACGTTTATGTCACTGGAATGCACTAATCACCCAAAAAATATTACCGCCAGCCGGCGTGTAAATGGATCTAACTCTTTGAATGTACAATAGTGGTTGTGAAGCAGAAAGTCAGTTTATTTAGCACAATCGGTCAATTGCAGATTGCCGTTGGCTGGAAACTGTACGTTTATGTCACTGGAATGCACTAATCACCCAAAAAATATTACCGCCACCCGGCGTGTATATGGATTTAACTCTTTGAACGTACAATAGTGGTTGTGAAGCAGAAAGTCAGTTTATTTAGCACAATCGGTCAATTGCAGCTTGCCGTTGGCTGGAAACTGTACGTTTATGTCACTGGAATGCACTAATCACCCAAAAAATATTACCGCCACCCGGCGTGTAAATGGATCTAACTCTTTGAACGTACAATAGTGGTTGTGAAGCAGAAAGTCAGTTTATTCAGCACAATCGGTCAATTGCAGCTTGCCGTTGGCTGGAAACTGTACGTTTATGTCACTGGAATGCACTAATCACCCAAAAAATATTACCGCCACCCGGCGTGTATATGGATTTAACTCTTTGAACGTACAATAGTGGTTGTGAAGCAGAAAGTCAGTTTATTTAGCACAATCGGTCAATTGCAGCTTGCCGTTGGCTGGAAACTGTACGTTTATGTCACTGGAATGCACTAATCACCCAAAAAATATTACCGCCACCCGGCGTGTAAATGGATCTAACTCTTTGAACGTACAATAGTGGTTGTGAAGCAGAAAGTCAGTTTATTGTACACAATTGGTCAATTGCAGCTTGCCGTTGGCTGGAAACTGTACGTTTATGTCACTGGAATGCACTAATCACCCAAAAAATATTACCGCCAGCCGGCGTGTAAATGGATCTAACTCTTTGAACGTACAATAGTGGTTGTGAAGCAGAAAGTAAGTTTATTTAGCACAATCGGTCAATTGCAGCTTGCCGTTGGCTGGAAACTGTACGTTTATGTCACTCGAATGCACTAATCACCCAAAAAATATTACCGCCACCCGGCGTGTATATGGATTTAACTCTTTGAACGTGCAATAGTGGTTGTGAAGCAGAAAGTCAGTTTATTTAGCACAATCGGTCAATTGCAGCTTGCCGTTGGCTGGAAACTGTACGTTTATGTCACTGGAATGCACTAATCACCCAAAAAATATTACCGCCACCCGGCGTGTATATGGATTTAACTCTTTGAACGTACAATAGTGGTTGTGAAGCAGAAAGTCAGTTTATTTAGCACAATCGGTCAATTGCAGCTTGCCGTTGGCTGGAAACTGTACGTTTATGTCACTGGAATGCACTAATCACCCAAAAAATATTACCGCCACCCGGCGTGTAAATGGATCTAACTCTTTGAACGTACAATAGTGGTTGTGAAGCAGAAAGTCAGTTTATTTAGCACAATCGGTCAATTGCAGCTTGCCGTTGGCTGGAAACTGTACGTTTATGTCACTGGAATGCACTAATCACCCAAAAAATATTACCGCCACCCGGCGTGTATATGGATTTAACTCTTTGAACGTACAATAGTGGTTGTGAAGCAGAAAGTCAGTTTATTGTACACAATCGGTCAATTGCAGCTTGCCGTTGGCTGGAAACTGTACGTTTCTGTCACTGGAATGCACTAATCACCCAAAAAATATTACCGCCACCCGGCGTGTAAATGGATCTAACTCTTTGAACGTACAATAGTGGTTGAGAAGCAGAAAGTCAGTTTATTTAGCACAATCGGTCAATTGCAGCTTGCCGTTGGCTGGAAACTGTACGTTTATGTCACTGGAATGCACTAATCACCCAAAAAATATTACCGCCACCCGGCGTGTATATGGATTTAACTCTTTGAACGTACAATAGTGGTTGTGAAGCAGAAAGTCAGTTTATTTAGCACAATCGGTCAATTGCAGCTTGCCGTTGGCTGGAAACTGTACGTTTCTGTCACTGGAATGCACTAATCTCCCAAAAAATATTACCGCCACCCGGCGTGTAAATGGATCTAACTCTTTGAACGTACAATAGTGGTTGTGAAGCAGAAAGTCAGTTTATTGTACACAATCGGTCAATTGCAGCTTGCCGTTGGCTGGAAACTGTACGTTTCTGTCACTGGAATGCACTAATCACCCAAAAAATATTACCGCCAGCCGGCGTGTAAATGGATTTAACTCTTTGAACGTACAATAGTGGTTGTGAAGCAGAAAGTCAGTTTATTTAGCACAATCGGTCAATTGCAGCTTGCCGTTGGCTGGAAACTGTACGTTTATGTCACTGGAATGCACTAATCACCCAAAAAATATTACCGCCACCCGGCGTGTAAATGGATTTAACTCTTTGAACGTACAATAGTGGTTGTGAAGCAGAAAGTCAGTTTATTGTACACAATCGGTCAATTGCAGCTTGCCGTTGGCTGGAAACTGTACGTTTATGTCACTGGAATGCACTAATCACCCAAAAAATATTACCGCCACCCGGCGTGTAAATGGATCTAACTCTTTGAACGTACAATAGTGGTTGTGAAGCAGAAAGTCAGTTTATTTAGCACAATCGGTCAATTGCAGCTTGCCGTTGGCTGGAAACTGTACGTTTATGTCACTGGAATGCACTAATCACCCAAAAAATATTACCGCCACCCGGCGTGTATATGGATTTAATTCTTTGAACGTACAATAGTGGTTGTGAAGCAGAAAGTCAGTTTATTTAGCACAATCGGTCAATTGCAGCTTGCCGTTGGCTGGAAACTGTACGTTTCTGTCACTGGAATGCACTAATCACCCAAAAAATATTACCGCCACCCGGCGTGTAAATGGATCTAACTCTTTGAACGTACAATAGTGGTTGTGAAGCAGAAAGTCAGTTTATTTAGCACAATCGGTCAATTGCAGCTTGCCGTTGGCTGGAAACTGTACGTTTCTGTCACTGGAATGCACTAATCACCCAAAAAATATTACCGCCAGCCGGCGTGTAAATGGATTTAACTCTTTGAACGTACAATAGTGGTTGTGAAGCAGAAAGTCAGTTTATTTAGCACAATCGGTCAATTGCAGCTTGCCGTTGGCTGGAAACTGTACGTTTATGTCACTGGAATGCACTAATCACCCAAAAAATATTACCGCCACCCGGCGTGTAAATGGATTTAACTCTTTGAACGTACAATAGTGGTTGTGAAGCAGAAAGTCAGTTTATTGTACACAATCGGTCAATTGCAGCTTGCCGTTGGCTGGAAACTGTACGTTTATGTCACTGGAATGCACTAATCACCCAAAAAATATTACCGCCACCCGGCGTGTAAATGGATCTAACTCTTTGAACGTACAATGGTGGTTGTGAAGCAGAAAGTCAGTTTATTTAGCACAATCGGTCAATTGCAGCTTGCCGTTGGCTGGAAACTGTACGTTTATGTCACTGGAATGCACTAATCACCCAAAAAATATTACCGCCACCCGGCGTGTATATGGATTTAATTCTTTGAACGTACAATAGTGGTTGTGAAGCAGAAAGTCAATTTATTTAGCACAATCGGTCAATTGCAGCTTGCCGTTGGCTGGAAACTGTACGTTTATGTCACTGGAATGCACTAATCACCCAAAAAATATTACCGCCAGCCGGCGTGTAAATGGATTTAACTCTTTGAACGTACAATAGTGGTTGTGAAGCAGAAAGTCAGTTTATTGTACACAATCGGTCAATTGCAGCTTGCCGTTGGCTGGAAACTGTACGTTTATGTCACTGGAATGCACTAATCACCCAAAAAATATTACCGCCAGCCGGCGTGTAAATGGATTTAACTCTTTGAACGTACAATAGTGGTTGTGAAGCAGAAAGTCAGTTTATTGTACACAATCGGTCAATTGCAGCTTGCCGTTGGCTGGAAACTGTACGTTTATGTCACTGGAATGCACTAATCACCCAAAAAATATTACCGCCAGCCGGCGTGTAAATGGATCTAACTCTTTGAATGTACAATAGTGGTTGTGAAGCAGAAAGTCAGTTTATTTAGCACAATCGGTCAATTGCAGCTTGCCGTTGGCTGGAAACTGTACGTTTATGTCACTGGAATGCACTAATCACCCAAAAAATATTACCGCCACCCGGCGTGTACATGGATCTAACTCTTTGAACGTACAATAGTGGTTGTGAAGCAGAAAGTCAGTTTATTTAGCACAATCGGTCAATTGCAGCTTGCCGTTGGCTGGAAACTGTACGTTTATGTCACTGGAATGCACTAATCACCCAAAAAATATTACCGCCACTCGGCGTGTATATGGATTTAACTCTTTGAATGTACAATAGTGGTTGTGAAGCAGAAAGTCAGTTTATTTAGCACAATCGGTCAATTGCAGCTTGCCGTTGGCTGGAAACTGTACGTTTATGTCACTGGAATGCACTAATCACCCAAAAAATATTACCGCCACCCGGCGTGTAAATGGATCTAACTCTTTGAACGTACAATAGTGGTTGTGAAGCAGAAAGTCAGTTTATTGTACACAATTGGTCAATTGCAGCTTGCCGTTGGCTGGAAACTGTACGTTTCTGTCACTGGAATGCACTAATCACCCAAAAAATATTACCGCCAGCCGGCGTGTAAATGGATTTAACTCTTTGAACGTACAATAGTGGTTGTGAAGCAGAAAGTCAGTTTATTTAGCACAATCGGTCAATTGCAGCTTGCCGTTGGCTGGAAACTGTACGTTTCTGTCACTGGAATGCACTAATCACCCAAAAAATATTACCGCCAGCCGGCGTGTAAATGGATTTAACTCTTTGAACGTACAATAGTGGTTGTGAAGCAGAAAGTCAGTTTATTTAGCACAATCGGTCAATTGCAGCTTGCCGTTGGCTGGAAACTGTACGTTTATGTCACTGGAATGCACTAATCACCCAAAAAATATTACCGCCACCCGGCGTGTAAATGGATCTAACTCTTTGAACGTACAATAGTGGTTGTGAAGCAGAAAGTCAGTTTATTTAGCACAATCGGTCAATTGCAGCTTGCCGTTGGCTGGAAACTGTACGTTTATGTCACTGGAATGCACTAATCACCCAAAAAATATTACCGCCACCCGGCGTGTAAATGGATCTAACTCTTTGAACGTACAATAGTGGTTGTGAAGCAGAAAGTCAGTTTATTGTACACAATCGGTCAATTGCAGCTTGCCGTTGGCTGGAAACTGTACGTTTCTGTCACTGGAATGCACTAATCACCCAAAAAATATTACCGCCAGCCGGCGTGTAAATGGATTTAACTCTTTGAACGTACAATAGTGGTTGTGAAGCAGAAAGTCAGTTTATTTAGCACAATCGGTCAATTGCAGCTTGCCGTTGGCTGGAAACTGTACGTTTATGTCACTGGAATGCACTAATCACCCAAAAAATATTACCGCCACCCGGCGTGTAAATGGATCTAACTCTTTGAACGTACAATAGTGGTTGTGAAGCAGAAAGTCAGTTTATTGTACACAATCGGTCAATTGCAGCTTGCCGTTGGCTGGAAACTGTACGTTTATGTCACTGGAATGCACTAATCACCCAAAAAATATTACCGCCACCCGGCGTGTAAATGGATCTAACTCTTTGAACGTACAATAGTGGTTGTGAAGCAGAAAGTCAGTTTATTTAGCACAATCGGTCAATTGCAGCTTGCCGTTGGCTGGAAACTGTACGTTTATGTCACTGGAATGCACTAATCACCCAAAAAATATTACCGCCACCCGGCGTGTATATGGATTTAACTCTTTGAACGTACAATAGTGGTTGTGAAGCAGAAAGTCAGTTTATTTAGCACAATCGGTCAATTGCAGCTTGCCGTTGGCTGGAAACTGTACGTTTCTGTCACTGGAATGCACTAATCACCCAAAAAATATTACCGCCACCCGGCGTGTAAATGGATCTAACTCTTTGAACGTACAATAGTGGTTGTGAAGCAGAAAGTCAGTTTATTGTACACAATCGGTCAATTGCAGCTTGCCGTTGGCTGGAAACTGTACGTTTCTGTCACTGGAATGCACTAATCACCCAAAAAATATTACCGCCAGCCGGCGTGTAAATGGATTTAACTCTTTGAACGTACAATAGTGGTTGTGAAGCAGAAAGTCAGTTTATTTAGCACAATCGGTCAATTGCAGCTTGCCGTTGGCTGGAAACTGTACGTTTATGTCACTGGAATGCACTAATCACCCAAAAAATATTACCGCCACCCGGCGTGTAAATGGATTTAACTCTTTGAACGTACAATAGTGGTTGTGAAGCAGAAAGTCAGTTTATTGTACACAATCGGTCAATTGCAGCTTGCCGTTGGCTGGAAACTGTACGTTTATGTCACTGGAATGCACTAATCAACCAAAAAATATTACCGCCACCCGGCGTGTAAATGGATCTAACTCTTTGAACGTACAATAGTGGTTGTGAAGCAGAAAGTCAGTTTATTTAGCACAATCGGTCAATTGCAGCTTGCCGTTGGCTGGAAACTGTACGTTTATGTCACTGGAATGCACTAATCACCCAAAAAATATTACCGCCACCCGGCGTGTATATGGATTTAATTCTTTGAACGTACAATAGTGGTTGTGAAGCAGAAAGTCAGTTTATTTAGCACAATCGGTCAATTGCAGCTTGCCGTTGGCTGGAAACTGTACGTTTATGTCACTGGAATGCACTAATCACCCAAAAAATATTACCGCCAGCCGGCGTGTAAATGGATTTAACTCTTTGAACGTACAATAGTGGTTGTGAAGCAGAAAGTCAGTTTATTGTACACAATCGGTCAATTGCAGCTTGCCGTTGGCTGGAAACTGTACGATTATGTCACTGGAATGCACTAATCACCCAAAAAATATTACCGCCAGCCGGCGTGTAAATGGATTTAACTCTTTGAACGTACAATAGTGGTTGTGAAGCAGAAAGTCAGTTTATTGTACACAATCGGTCAATTGCAGCTTGCCGTTGGCTGGAAACTGTACGTTTATGTCACTGGAATGCACTAATCACCCAAAAAATATTACCGCCAGCGGCGTGTAAATGGATCTAACTCTTTGAATGTACAATAGTGGTTGTGAAGCAGAAAGTCAGTTTATTTAGCACAATCGGTCAATTGCAGCTTGCCGTTGGCTGGAAACTGTACGTTTATGTCACTGGAATGCACTAATCACCCAAAAAATATTACCGCCACCCGGCGTGTATATGGATTTAACTCTTTGAACGTACAATAGTGGTTGTGAAGCAGAAAGTCAGTTTATTTAGCACAATCGGTCAATTGCAGCTTGCCGTTGGCTGGAAACTGTACGTTTATGTCACTGGAATGCACTAATCACCCAAAAAATATTACCGCCACCCGGCGTGTAAATGGATCTAACTCTTTGAACGTACAATAGTGGTTGTGAAGCAGAAAGTCAGTTTATTTAGCACAATCGGTCAATTGCAGCTTGCCGTTGGCTGGAAACGGTACGTTTATGTCACTGGAATGCACTAATCACCCAAAAAATATTACCGCCACCCGGCGTGTAAATGGATCTAACTCTTTGAACGTACAATAGTGGTTGTGAAGCAGAAAGTCAGTTTATTGTACACAATCGGTCAATTGCAGCTTGCCGTTGGCTGGAAACTGTACGTTTATGTCACTGGAATGCACTAATCACCCAAAAAATATTACCGCCAGCCGGCGTGTAAATGGATTTAACTCTTTGAACGTACAATAGTGGTTGTGAAGCAGAAAGTCAGTTTATTTAGCACAATCGGTCAATTGCAGCTTGCCGTTGGCTGGAAACTGTACGTTTCTGTCACTGGAATGCACTAATCACCCAAAAAATATTACCGCCAGCCGGCGTGTAAATGGATTTAACTCTTTGAACGTACAATAGTGGTTGTGAAGCAGAAAGTCAGTTTATTTAGCACAATCGGTCAATTGCAGCTTGCCGTTGGCTGGAAACTGTACGTTTCTGTCACTGGAATGCACTAATCACCCAAAAAATATTACCGCCACCCGGCGTGTAAATGGATCTAACTCTTTGAACGTACAATAGTGGTTGTGAAGCAGAAAGTCAGTTTATTTAGCACAATCGGTCAATTGCAGCTTGCCGTTGGCTGGAAACTGTACGTTTATGTCACTGGAATGCACTAATCACCCAAAAAATATTACCGCCACCCGGCGTGTATATGGATTTAACTCTTTGAACGTGCAATAGTGGTTGTGAAGCAGAAAATCAGTTTATTTAGCACAATCGGTCAATTGCAGCTTGCCGTTGGCTGGAAACTGTACGTTTATGTCACTGGAATGCACTAATCACCCAAAAAATATTACCGCCACCCGGCGTGTATATGGATTTAACTCTTTGAACGTACAATAGTGGTTGTGAAGCAGAAAGTCAGTTTATTTAGCACAATCGGTCAATTGCAGCTTGCCGTTGGCTGGAAACTGTACGTTTATGTCACTGGAATGCACTAATCACCCAAAAAATATTACCGCCAGCCGGCGTGTAAATGGATCTAACTCTTTGAATGTACAATAGTGGTTGTGAAGCAGAAAGTCAGTTTATTTAGCACAATCGGTCAATTGCAGATTGCCGTTGGCTGGAAACTGTACGTTTATGTCACTGGAATGCACTAATCACCCAAAAAATATTACCGCCACCCGGCGTGTATATGGATTTAACTCTTTGAACGTACAATAGTGGTTGTGAAGCAGAAAGTCAGTTTATTTAGCACAATCGGTCAATTGCAGCTTGCCGTTGGCTGGAAACTGTACGTTTATGTCACTGGAATGCACTAATCACCCAAAAAATATTACCGCCACCCGGCGTGTAAATGGATCTAACTCTTTGAACGTACAATAGTGGTTGTGAAGCAGAAAGTCAGTTTATTCAGCACAATCGGTCAATTGCAGCTTGCCGTTGGCTGGAAACTGTACGTTTATGTCACTGGAATGCACTAATCACCCAAAAAATATTACCGCCACCCGGCGTGTATATGGATTTAACTCTTTGAACGTACAATAGTGGTTGTGAAGCAGAAAGTCAGTTTATTTAGCACAATCGGTCAATTGCAGCTTGCCGTTGGCTGGAAACTGTACGTTTATGTCACTGGAATGCACTAATCACCCAAAAAATATTACCGCCACCCGGCGTGTAAATGGATCTAACTCTTTGAACGTACAATAGTGGTTGTGAAGCAGAAAGTCAGTTTATTGTACACAATTGGTCAATTGCAGCTTGCCGTTGGCTGGAAACTGTACGTTTATGTCACTGGAATGCACTAATCACCCAAAAAATATTACCGCCAGCCGGCGTGTAAATGGATTTAACTCTTTGAACGTACAATAGTGGTTGTGAAGCAGAAAGTAAGTTTATTTAGCACAATCGGTCAATTGCAGCTTGCCGTTGGCTGGAAACTGTACGTTTATGTCACTCGAATGCACTAATCACCCAAAAAATATTACCGCCACCCGGCGTGTAAATGGATCTAACTCTTTGAACGTACAATAGTGGTTGTGAAGCAGAAAGTCAGTTTATTGTACACAATCGGTCAATTGCAGCTTGCCGTTGGCTGGAAACTGTATGTTTCTGTCACTGGAATGCACTAATCACCCAAAAAATATTACCGCCAGCCGGCGTGTAAATGGATTTAACTCTTTGAACGTACAATAGTGGTTGTGAAGCAGAAAGTCAGTTTATTTTGCACAATCGGCAAACTGCAGCACCAACTGTGCACGACAGCCACCAAAAAAAAAAAGGGTGTATGTCACTTTAAATTTTCGATTCTTTGATAGCTGTGGCCCTGAGTAACGATTCTGTGTCCCTGAGTAACGATTCTGTGTCCCTGAGTAACGATTCTGTGTCCCTGAGTAACGATTCTGTGGCCCTAAAGTCTCTGTGGCCCTAACTCTGTCCCTTAATACACACAGGTCTGTCTCTCTTGAATGACCGGAGGCTAATGGAGAATTCTAAGATGGCCGCGATTTATAGCTCCACTATTACACAGTGCTGGCTGGCTGCTGATTGGCTAATGCGATCACATGTCATGAATGCATTATGGGTCAGCGCGCCTTGTCTGCGCGCCTTCCCAGAGATCCCCGCCCCATCTTCTCTGTCCATTTTCTCCGTCGCCACACATGTCGCCGCCTTTTTTGGGAAAATTCGATTCGTGCATCCGAAGTTTGCTAATCTTCGGATTCGTCGCGAATAGAATTTTTCCAAATCTTCGGAACGAATTCCACTTCGTCATGTTCGATTCGCTCATCTCTAGTAGTTACCATAGAATATTTCTGGATATTAAAATACAGAAATCCCCCTGCGCTCCACAGGACCTAGTGAGTTAGCTGCTATCACCCATTCTCTATACCGCAAGATATGTGAAACCAAATAATATAAGTGGTGAAGCGCTCAACTTAAATAATCAAACCTAGTGCAATATCCCCATATATAAATATTAAATCCCTAGTGATATAACAATACACAAATAATACCTCTTAGGTTATGCAAATAATACTGATAAATAATACATAGAAAACTAGTGCAATATCCTCATATATATAAAGAATATATATCCCTGGTGATATAGTTATAACTAATATCTCTTAAACTGTGCAAAAGGTGAAATACATTGATTATTGAAATAAATTAAAATGGTGATGCCACACTGTGCAAAATAATGGCAAAGTGTTCAAATAATGTCACTCCATGCTGCAATAGTGCTCTTCGTGAAAATCTTAACGTGACTCCCCTCAATAGCAGAAATGCCCCCTCACCTTCCACATTCGACCCTTGCGGGTCACAGAGCTTTTTATATATATATCTCTGTCAGATGTTAATCTCCTCCACTGCCTCCACCGACCATGATCCTCCTCCAGGCAGTAAGTACCACTCCAATTACTCCCCTCATACACCGAACTTTGCCAGATAATACTCTCCTCCACTGCCACCACCGACCAAGATCCTCCTCCAGGCAGTAAGTAATATTCCAATACCCCTCACACAATGGACTCAGACACAGAGCGATTCATATAGAAAGACAAAAGCAGACCTCCATAGTGCAACACTGTTTTAATAGACTAATCCGATACAGTGAAACATTACACTCACATGTCCTCACAAATCGAAAAGCAGTTTCCCAGAGTGTAATGTGAGTGTAATGTTTCACTGTATCGGATTAGTCTATTAAAACAGTGTTGCACTATGGAGGTCTGCTTTTGTCTTTCTATATGAATCGCTCTGTGTCTGAGTCCATTGTGTGAGGGGTATTGGAATATTACTTACTGCCTGGAGGAGGATCTTGGTCGGTGGTGGCAGTGGAGGAGAGTATTATCTGGCAAAGTTCGGTGTATGAGGGGAGTAATTGGAGTGGTACTTACTGCCTGGAGGAGGATAATGGTCAGTGGAGGCAGTGGAGGAGATTAACATCTGACAGAGATATATATATAAAAAGCTCTGTGACCCGCAAGGGTCGAATGTGGAAGGTGAGGGGGCATTTCTGCTATTGAGGGGAGTCACGTCAAGATTTTCACGAAGAGCACTATTGCAGCATGGAGTGACATTATTTGAACACTTTGCCATTATTTTGCACAGTGTGGCATCACCATTTTAATTTATTTCAATAATCAATGTATTTCACCTTTTGCACAGTTTAAGAGATATTAGTTATCACTATATCACCAGGGATATATATTCTTTATATATATGAGGATATTGCACTAGTTTTCTATGTATTATTTATCAGTATTATTTGCATAACCTAAGAGGTATTATTTGTGTATTGTTATATCACTAGGGATTTAATATTTATATATGGGGATATTGCACTAGGTTTGATTATTTAAGTTGAGCGCTTCACCACTTATATTATTTTCTTTCTGGATATTGTCTTTGAAATATCACACTGTAACTTTTTTTTTAATATGACACCTGCCTCATTTCTTGAACATGCGTTGCAGTGTGATAAACTGTTTACATACTGTGCAGCAATGACACAATATTTCTGGTTATTGCTTCTGAAGTAATACACTCCATTTTTTTTGCATGATATAAACAATCTCATCTTTCCCTTTTACACTGAGGTCTAATAAAGCTGTTTATATACTGTGCATCTACTGCATAAAATGTATGGCTATTGTCTCTGAAAAAAATACATAGACAATAATATCTCTCCTTCCTGCATTGTGGCCTAATGAACATTAATTTGCTCCATTGCCTTGACAAAGATGGACTCTGATCCATTAAAATGTTGGACAGAATAAACTCCTAATGTTTGGACACTGTTTAAGACCCATGAATGCATCTAATAGTTTATATTTATTCACTGATGCTACATTGCTCCAATACACCTAGGTAAATACTCCTTGGACAATTTACAACAACTTCCAATTAATTTTACATTATACTTTACAGGTTGTACCCCTGTTATTTATTTACATCATATGATGCCCTCCCAGAACTGGACAACCTGTAGCGGTCATTCGGCTGTCAGTTGTCAAGTGGTTATCTGGCATCATCTACAGCTCAAAGCTCATTCCTTTGGAGATGAATGAAACAGAGTAGATAATAGACATGTGATATTTGTTTTGTTCTGAATTGAAATCCGGACAAATTTTTGTTATTCGGAGATTCAGATGTATCCGAATTTCTGAATTACAATAATAATGAATTTGAAAAAAATCCAAAATAACTGAATGTAAAGAAAAGAATAATAAATAAAAGAAAAGAACAGAATAGAATAAAAATAATAGAGTAAAACAAAACAGAATAAAATAGAAAATAAAGAAATGGAAAATAAAATAACAGAATAGAACATAAAATAATAGAATAGAACAGAAAAGAAAATAATAAAATAGAATAGAAAATAAATGAATAGAAAATAATATAAAAGAAAATAATAGAGTAAAACAGAACAGAATAGAATTGAAAATAAAGGAATAGAGTAGCAAAAACTATAAAAGAACAGAAAATAGAAAGAATATACCCGTCTTCTGAAATTCAAATTTCCAATAGAATAAATGTGAATTAGAATAGAATAGATTAGAATAAAATAGAAAAGAACAGTATAGAATAGAAAACAATAGAATAGAATAGAACAGAGTAGGAAAGACAACAGAAGAGGAAGAGAATAGAATAAAATAGAAAAAATATATCCGTCTATCGAAACATTTTAATTTCAAATAAAATAAATTGGAATTGGAATAGACTAGATTAGAATATAATAGTAAAGAAGAGGTTTCAAAAGAATAGAATAG
Organism: Staurois parvus; assembly: GCF_062004578.1. Lineage (NCBI taxonomy): Eukaryota > Metazoa > Chordata > Amphibia > Anura > Ranidae > Staurois > Staurois parvus. Next base: position 5,756,194 of record NW_028317886.1, read on the forward strand.
AATAGAAAAAAATAATAGAATAGCATAAAAATAATGGAATAGAAAATAATAAAATAGAATATAATCGTCTTCTGAAATTCAAATTTCAAATAGAATAAATTTGAATTTGAAATAGAATAGAATAAAAAAAGAACAGATTAGAATACAATACAATGGAAAAAATTATAGAATAGACTAAAGTAGAAAGAATATAAAAGTTTTCCGAAATTTGAATTTCAAATAAACTAAATTCAAATTTAAATGCCGATTCAAATTTTACAAATTTGGTCAAATTTAATTCAATTCGACCAAATTAGGAGTATTTGAATTTGAATAAATGAAATGAAACAAATTCTGAAAACAAATTAAAAAACAATATTTTCGAAAAGGGAATTCATTTACAAACATGGAGATAAGAGTGGGACGTTTCTGGCTAGAACCTTACATGAGATTTGGGCTTCCTCTAATATCCTTAGAATAAAAACATGATAATAAGAACGACACAGACCAAATTGTGGGGGGATTTCATAAATACTATTCTAGGTTGCACAACCTCCCTCTGCAACATGAACCTCCAACTTTACAGGGTAGTAGAACTCAGATTATACAAGACTATCTTCTGCAGAGTGACATGCCTAGGTTGGGAACAAACAACTCTGAGGTTTTGGAGAACCCTATCACTGATATATAAGCCTTTCTCTTGTACAGTTGCAAGAAAAAGTATGTGAACCGCTTGGGATTACGTGGAGTTTTGCATGAATTGGGCATAAAATGTGCTCTGAACGTCATCTAAGCCACAACAATAGAAGAACACAGTCTGCTAAACATAATACTACACAAACATTAGATGTTGCCATGGTTTAATTGCACATAACATGTAAACATTCACAGTGCAGGGAGGAAAAAGTATGCGAACCTTTGGACTTAATAACTGGTTGACCCTCCTTTGGCAGCAATAACCTCAACCAAACGTTTCCTGTAGTTGCAGATCAGACCTGCACAACGATCTGGAGTAATTTTGGACCACTCCTCTTCACAAAACTGTTTCAGTGTAGCAATATTCTTGGGATGTCTGGTGTGAATCGCTCTCTTAAGGTCATGTCACAGCATGTCAATCGGGTTGAGGTCAGGACTCTGACTGGGCCACTCCAGAAGGCGTATTCTGTGCTGTTGCAGCCATTGTTTTGTTGAATTACTTGTATGCTTTGGGTCATTGTCCTGTTGCATCACCCATCCTCTGCAGAGCTTCAGTTGGCGGACAGATTTCCTGCAAAATGTCTTGATAAACTCTGGAATTCATTTTCCCATCAATGACAACAATCCGTCCAGACCCTGAGGCAGCAAAGCAGCCCCAAACCATGATGCTCCCTCCGCCATGTTTTACAGTGGGGATGAGGTTTTGATGTTGGTGCGCTGTGCCTTTTTTTCTCCACACATAGTGTTGTGTGTTCTTCCCAAACAACTCAATCTTGGTTTCATCTGTCCACCGTATATTTTGCCAGTAGTGCTGTGGAACATCCAGGTGCTCTTTTGCAAACTTCAAACGTGCTGCGATATTCTTTTTGGACAGCAATGGCTTCCTCCGTGGTGTCCTCCCATGTACTCCATTCTTGTTTAATGTTTTCCTTATTGTAGATGTGTCAACAAAAATGTTAGCATGTGCCAGAGATTTCTGTAGGTCTTTAGCTGACACTCTGGGATTCTTCTTTACCTCATGCAGCATTCTGCACTGTGCTCTTGCAGTCATTTTTACAGGACGACCACGCCTAGGGAGACCACGCCCATCAGACAGTGCTTCTTGAAACCAGTAAACCCAAAACAGGTGTGTGTTTTTTAAGGGCAGGACAGCTGTCAGCAACACATCCAATATCATCACACTGATTGGAGTCAAGGTTGGCTCACTCCTGGCTCCAATTAGCTCTGGGAGAAGTCATTAAGCTAGGGCCTCACATACTTTTTCCTCCCTGCGCTGTGAATGTTTACATGTTATGTGCAATTAAACCATGGCAACATCTAATGTTTGTGTAGTATTATGTTCAGCAGACTGTGTTCTTCTATTGTTGTGACTTAGATGACGTTCAGAGCACCTTTTTTTGCCCAATTCATGCAAAACTCCACGTAATCCCAAGGGGTTCACATACTTTTTCTTGCAACTGTAGCTCCATTGTGCGAGCAGTTCTCCCCACATAATGGCTTTCAACAGTTATAGGTGATTCTTGCTGTGGTGGATGTACACTTGGAGAAAAATATCAACATCCCCTTTTTATTCTGCAGTTGTAACTTCCCAGTCATCACTTTGGACTCTAAAGAAACATTGGCCTCTTCTCAAAGTAAAGTCAGGTCCCTTAGGGTTCTATAGTCCCACATATTTTACTCAGTCAACACCACTATATCCTCTTGCACACCCCAACAATTTACCCTTTTCATGAAGATGTTTTAACTCTATGTTTCTCACAAAAAAGGTAGAGGCTCTTCATAAACTTGTCAATATTAGGTTTCAAACAGAAACCTATACCATAGGTGATACTAAGGGAGTCCATATGCACTTTTTCAGCAGATATTGCTCCTCTTGTCTTTTTTTGGGGGAATAGTGAGGTTTCTTTTGGGTCCCTGTGTTGTGTCCAAAATGTTTGTATCTTGGTGCCTAAAAAGCACAGCTCCCTACAGACCCTAAATCCACCTGAGCTTGATTTAAAACATGGCTACTCTCAACCTATTCCTTAAAAAAATTGTGTTTCTCAAGTTTTTTACCTAGCACCTTCATATTTTTACTATCCTTAGGTGATAATTCTTTATTTTTTGCAACTCCTTTGTGCTTGATAGACCTATTATTCCTACCCACCGATGCGCAATGTTCTAATTATGAAACTCATGACTATGATTGTCTCTGATCCTGCTGCTCTGGAAAAAAAATAAGATTGTGAAGAAATATCTGATGTATTGTCAAACTGTGTATCTGATTTTCCACCTTATTTCCTTTTAAAAAAGAAAAGTGCATCCATCCACGTGTTCACATTTATACATTCTGTCAGTTTAAAGAGAAATTCTTTCTTAATTTATTTTTCTTAATTTCTTTTCCACTACTTTATGATTATACTTGGTAATGTATTCCTTCTCTTTAGTTTGGTATATTTTTATATCCTGTAGAGATAAATTATTTCCAATCATCTCATCACTTTCTGTGCCTAATTCTGTTATTTCTTTGTTATTTATTCCTTATAGTGTCCATTAATCATAAGTATCATATTATGGGAACATGTGTTGAGGTTCTGTTTCCATTTCCTCTTAAAGGTGTCATATTTTTCAGAATTGTTGAATACAGAGGCCAAAAGGATTAATATTTTCCTCCAAATATAAATATTAATATTGTATCCTGGTTTGAATGATAAACAGATGCACATATCTTTTTCTGTTTATGGTGAACAATTAATGTAGCTTTTAGGAAAATACGGTGTGGTACTGCAAAAAAAAAGTGTACAACCTATGCTATAAATTGTCTTGCCAATATCCAATGACCAATTAGTTCTTAGTTGAGGGCTTTAGCTATAATTTTTTTAAAGAGTACAGATTATTATAGCTTTTAGATATGTTGTGGCTGCTACTTCAATTCAGGCTATTACAGGCAGGTGTAACAGTCAAAAATACCTATAAAAGCCTTTTTTCCCCAAACTGTCATGGCTAAGATTGAGGTGCTTCTATTGCTGTATTTAAGCCAAGGAATAATGTAAATAAAAAAAAAAACATTTTTGAAAGTTGACATATGTCCTCTATGGCCAGAATTCATTTTAAAGATTTGCCATGCCTATAGACATCAATAGGACTTTATCATGAGTCTAATAAATGCCTTTCAAGCCAAACCCTGTTACATTTGCTAATTCTGAGTCAGGAAGAACACTGTTTTTCTGAGACATAAAGGCAATATATGTATTTCTTTCCACTTTAAGTACATTTTAAATATATTTAATATTATCTAAGGGAAAATGTTTTATAAATATAGCCTTTTTTTTTAAGGTTTTTTTTTTAATTCAAGTGATCAAGCTCAGTTATGTCTTCCTAAGGTGCAGCATATTCCTCCCTTTCTTCTCATCTCCACAACATAAAGAGTAATTGTTCTGTAGACCAAGAAAAAAACTGGGGCTCCTTGAACTCTAAATGTCACAAACATTTGCATCAGCATTTGCATTTTTTGAACAGATATAACAAAATGGGTTTAATGGTATATTTAGTAGAACAAAAAGGAGAACACAAGAGAAATTCATTTTTGGGGTTCACATACACTTACATGAAATATTTTTTTTTTATAGACTGGTTTATATAATCAGGTTTTAATAACATTTGTGTATAAATATGCAGTTATTTCATAGTATAACAGAACAGATTATAGTTAACCCCTTCTCAACGCTTTTCTCTGTGGGGCCGCATATGTGCGTATCTATCTTTGCGCAAAAAGATCAGGCTGTCACCGGGAGTCCTGGGTCCTGTACTAATGATCAGCACCAAGGACTCCTGGTTCTGGGTCCCCTTATCACTGTGATAGCCGCTGATTGGCTATCACAGTGACCTGTCACTGTGCAACCCTCCCCTGTGTTTTTTTTTTCTCTCTGAATGGGAGAAACATACATTGTATTTCTCTATCATTGCATGAGAAAAAAAGAGAAAGTAAACAAATGAGTGTGTGAAAAAAATAATAACAGTAATAATAATAATAGTAATAATAAAAATTAATGAAAACATATTAGAACTAGATCAGGATTTTTTTTTTAAATAATTTTTAAAATTACTAGCAGTATAAGTGTCAGTGTGTTTTAGGTAGGATAAAAAACAAAATGCCCTTGCACTTACTACAGGTACAAACAACAAATAACACACATATGTGGCATTGCTGTTATCATCAGGAGCAAGAGAATTTATTTTGGGTTGTTCTTTGGTGTTAGGCTATGGTGGTAGCAAGAAATATACAGCTAATTTAAAAAATATTAAACATTTAACACCAAACAAAAGTCTAACTTGTCCTAAGAAAACAAGGTATAACCCATCTAGATACACAAAGTAGTTGTGATGTTATGTGCAATTTTACTAGCATGTGAGAAAGTTGGAAAATTGTGTTCAGGTATTAAGATTTGTTTTACCCTCAGTCACTAAGGTGTTAAATTGTTTAGGGCTTTCTGTTTTGTAAACCTACAGCTGTCAACCATTTTTCCACCTAATGGCAGCTAACGGGAAAAAAAGGAGGAACTATATTGTAAAGAGAAGCCGTGATGCAAGGCTGTAATGCCAATGGGGGAATGGGATGTAAAGAGGGGACTGTATTGAAAAGGGAGGGGACTGCGATGTAAAGGGGGGAACTGTATTGTAAAGAGAAGCCATGATGCAAGGCTGTAATGCCAATGGGGGAATGGGATGTAAAGAGGGGACTGTGATGTAAAGGGAGGGGACTGCGATGTAAAGGGGGGAGGAAGTGTGATGTAAAGGGAGGAACTATATTGTAAAGAGAAACCGTGCTGTAAGGCTGTGATGTCAATGGAGGGAATGGGATGTAAAAGGGGACTGTATTGTAATGGGGACTGTGATGTAAAGAGAGGGGACTGCGATGTAAAGGGGGGAGGAAGTGTGACGTAAAGGGAGGAACTACAGTATATTGTAAAGAGAAGCTGTGATGTAAGGCTGTGATGCCAATGGAGGGAATGGGATGTAAAAGGGGACTGTATTGTAAGGGGGACTGTGATTTAAAGGGAGAGCACTGCGATGTAAAGGGGGGAGGAAGTGTGATGTAAAGGGAGGAACTATGTTTAAAGAGAAGCTGTGATGTAAGGCTGTGATGCCAGTGGGGGGAATGGGATGTAAAGAGAGGATTTTATTGTAAAGGGGACTGTGATGTAAAGCGAGGGGACTTTGATGTAAAGGGGGTGGGACTGATTAAAAAAAAGAAGACTGCAATGTAAATATGGGGGACTGCAATGCAAAGGGGGTGACTTTATTGTAAAGAGGAGCTGTGATGTAGAAGTGGACGTTAGGTCAATGATGGTTTTGGGCAGGCCACGCAGGAGAAAATTTCGACTTATTCTCAAAGTCCTCCAGACGCAGGAAAGCAGTGTTAAGTTCCTTTTTCAGATCTGAAAGGTCCTGCTCATGGTTTTCTATCACCGTGACCGCAACGTCCATCTTATCTTCAAGAACGTTAGTGAGACTTCCCAAATCTCGAATCTCTTTAGTGAGATCAGTGGCCAATCTGGAGGTGGCTGTAGTAAGTTCCTGCCGCAGCATGGTCTTGAACCTGGCCAGGAGGTCTGCATCCCACAAGGAAGGCTGTGGCAAGTTCGGAGGGATGTCAGGCATGCTCTCCAGGTCAGAGGGAGCATTCGGGTTGCCTGGGAGTAGCGGCGGGGAAGCTGCCAAAATCGAGGCCGGGGCTTCTGGCGGGAGTGCCGGCGGGTAGGCCGCAGGACCAAAGAGGTCCGGTAATCTGGAGCTGGAGGCACAGGAGGCCACAGACTTCTTCCCCATGTGTGGCAGGGGGATCAGCGGAGGACTAGGGCAGTGGTGGAGGGTAGCATGGGCTCTCAAGGAGGTAGAGCAATCACGGATGTGTCCGGCTGTGGAGGAGCGCGATCACTGAGTGGCCATCTGCAAGCGCTGCTCACAGTTTCAGGGAAAATTGTCTAAATTATTTTTCCTTCATTTTAGAAAGGTTTCTTCTTCACTTCCTGTTGTGACTCCATTACAGAAATTAAAGGAAAATCACAGTGAGAAAAAGAGAATCCCCAATAGGGCTTTTTAAAGCTTATCTAAACCCAAAAACAAACATTTACTACATTGCAGTTGACAATGCCTTATATGTGGTGGCTGCATTCCACTACTAAGTTTTCTTTTTTTCATTTAATTTCACTAGGTAATCGCTTGAATAACTTGCATCCTGTTCCTGGGTGGCTATACACTCACTTCCCCACTGTATATACAGTATGAAGGGAGCCATGGTTGTCACCCAGGTTACTCTCCTGATTTGGATTATGAATAGGTCTTCCTCTAGTCATCTCCATTACATTGGGGTGGGGACATTTTTTAGTTTACAGAGGAGAGCTTGAAAGGGCAGATAAAGATGTTTGTTGTTTCTGTTTAGCTCACAGGAAGTGACAATGGACTTAATTTCTGTTAAGATAAATAGGTTTTTTCTGTATTTGCTGAAAATGTTCTTATCCTAAAAATCTATACTAATTTCGACACCACATCTGTAATAGATTACTTATTTGCTGTTGGGTTCAGATGTAATTTAAACAGTGCCCACTGTATTAAAAAAAATGCATCTAAACTTTGAAATGTACAAATTAAAACTTTGCTTTTTACAAAAAAGTCTTAACTGCTAAACTACCGCTAAAAAGCTATGCTCATAAAATTCTAAATCTATGAATAAAAACAGATTTAATACTTTGTAAGAGCATTCAGTGCCTCTAGCTTTCTTATGGGAGCAAAAATAAAAACATAAACATTAAAATTAATTATCTACATCAAAAGAATTAAAATGTATGTATATTCTCTTTGAAAATGTTTCCTCACAAAGTTATAATATCATTAGCAAGATTTTATTCCTTCTGGATAGAAGTGCAATGCAGCACTTTGATCAGAAGTGTCTTTCTTACAACCCATTCAAATGCTGAACCCTATCCAAGGGAATCTCAGAAAATAGTTGATGTCAAGAATAAGTGTACCTTTGTAGAAACAATTAATGACCATATTCAATAAATTCTCTTATCTGTATTGTAATGTGGTTACCAAGTTTAAAACAAGACACATATCAATTGATTTCAACCAAAAGACAAGAAATGATTTCATGAAAAATCTTGCATCCTCAGAATACTAAATTTATGGCACCAGGACATTTAATGTACACATATTTGTTCTGGGTCAGTGACTCACCAAGGGATGGCCAGATTTGGCTTGTTTGCCTGCTTGAATCTGAGGCTGCAGCTGCAGCTGCAGCAGGAAGTACTTCATTTAGTGTCAGTATCAATATCGTTACTAAATGAATGATTTCCCATCCCGACTGCTGGGAAGTAAACCTGTTTGTGACCTAATATAGTCATTATGTATTTTTTGTTTTTGTATGTGGTCCCCTTCCTGAACCACGCTATGATACATGCCCTAAAGAACAAAAACAAACAAAAAAACATTTGGGTTCCATACCAAATATAGGGGTCTGATATGAATATTGAAGAGGGACCCCACGAAAAAAGTAATGTGGGCTTCCCACCATAAAAATGTATACTAGACCCTCATCCTGGCATGTGGCCTGCTTTGTCAGAAAGGGAGTGGTACAATACCCTCAACATGTTGATGGGAGCAAGAGCCTCATCCCCACATCCCTAGCTAGGTGGATGTGGGGGTTTGCGGTGGAGACCAATTGAAATCTTGAAATCCTCTTTCAGAAACCCAGATATCTGCCCCCCCCCAACACATGAATGAATAAGAACATAATACCCTTTGATGCATCTTCACAGAAAAAAGGAAAATGTAAATAAACCCAACTGTGTCAAAGTTCTGATAAACTGTGTCTTAAGTTTGATAAAATAAAGTCCTATGGTGTAAATTCACTGTCAATCACATTGAATCCACATTGGAGCCATCATCAACCAAATTAACAATGCTCTAATGATTTGCTAAAACAAACATGACAATCTGCCCTGACAGTTCTCTCCCACCAGACTCTCATTACAAATAAAAGGAATCTAAATGGCTCCTGAATATCAATAAACAGATTATGATGCTTGCTGATGTAATTGAAACATTTGGTAATGACCATATGTGGTCAATGATGTCACATGAGAGCTGCTTTATTTAGAAGATTATATATACAGTATATTATATATAAGATGGGATGCATATTAACAAACGAGGGTAGGGAAAATAAGATTGTTACTCATGATGATCTATGTGGTGGGGGTTAGATGATAGAAGTCAGTTTTATAAGTCCAACAAGTTGGGTATAGGGAAGAATTAAAGAAGTGTGGGGTAAAAAATCAAGCAAGAAATAGGTGAACAATAGTAAGAGATAGAAGAAAGAATAGCAGGACGAAGGGGAGTAGAGAGAGAGAGGAGAAGGGAGCCTGAGGGGGGGGGGGGGATTCCCAATAAAGGTTCAAGTGATCATGGTATAAGGGTTGTACTTTCCTCAGAAAGTATGAATTCCCACCAGTAGAACCATGTTTTTTGTAAAGTTCATGTTTGCCCTGAGTTCCTGCATAGTCCTGTCCTCTTCCACATGAGCACTGTAAGAGATTTAAAGTCTCTAAAATTAAGTGGAATGCAAGTCTTTGCCACATTCAATAGATACCTGAGAATAGATGTTCAATAAACCTTAATTGGGATAGTAGAATGATACAGAAGGGAAAATGCTGGGTCATTGGGAACTGTGTAGTCATTGAATTTTTGTTCAATGGATCTGATATCTGACCAAAAGGATTGCAGCCTGGAATAGGACCAAAAGATATAGAAAATGGGCACTTCTTCAAAGTTACATTTCCAGCTGAGGTCTGGCACCCCCTGAGTGTATCTGAGGAATATAAAAGGAGTTCTATACTATCTGGATAGAATCTTAAAATTCATATTTTGGATGTTTGTGTTTATAGAGGAATAACTAATCTTTGTGCATTGTAAAGCAGAAAGTGTAAGATCAAGGTCAGTCTCCTGTTTTTTTTATGTAAGGTGGTGTTAGCTTAATCTGGGTTTGTGAAAGTAGACTATAAGTCATATAGAGAGTGTGTCATAGGGTTCCTGACTGTATATAAGGTCTCAAAATCAAAGGTCAAAATAAGCAAGAGGAGAGGGCAGAATATGAAGGAAATGTCTAAGGTGTATGGCTTGCCATGCCAAAAGAAGAAAGAGGACATCAGATTGGGAGAGGGTGTCTAATGCTGTCCACTTCCCTGTAAATATAAAATGGGAAACTTGATAAGTCTGTCTGGTCAGGAAAGAGCAAAAGGGTCCATCTCCAGAGCCTTCTGTATAGGCAAGGTTTCCAATGATTTGGTAGAGCCTTGGCATGAATCTGGATAATGGGTCCTATTGTGGGATGGGATTTTAAGAGTTGTGGGATGTGGGGAACAACAGGGTAACTTCTTAAGTGGAAAGGATAGATTGTTCTAGGGAGATCCATTGTTTGAAAGAGAAGTGTGTCCACAAGTCAATTAATCTAACCAAGTGGCCCAATGTGGCATATTTAGAGAGGCCTGGTAAGGTGATCCCACCTGTGGCTTAACGTAACCTGAGTAATTGTTGTTTTGTTCTAGAACATTTATTGTCTCAGACAAATTTGGTGAGAATGGAGTTGACCTGCCGTATAAGAGAAAGGAATGAAGATGGAAAAGGCAGAGAATAAATACAAAAATTTGTATAATATTGACATCTTTAGTAGGTTACATTGTCAAAACAATGGAAGTATCCAGCTACCCATGATTTTTTTTATTTCTTATCAAAAGCTTGAAAACTGGCAAAAAAATACAAGATTCGGCTCCCATAGACTTTAATGGAGTGTCGGCACTATGTTTGGGGTGTTTCCTACCGTTGCAGAGATTTCAAATCACCTCTCTTTATATGTTAAGGACAAAAATCCCCATGTTACTCATTTCCAAAAACATGAAAAGTAAATAAAAAATCCTTTATTGAAAAAGAAAAAAACAATGTCCCAAAGTAAATCTAACATCAATTACATCATTCAGTAATAAAGATCCATGTCAAATATGATGAGTGATGCATGATAATAAAGACCTGTGACCACAATAACCTGCCACCAATTACACTGCCCCACCCTTATTCCCATCACAATTATGTCACTCAAGATTCCAGCTGGCTTCTTTACAAACAGAAACCAGTGGGCAGTGATACAAACTACTGCCTCTTTGTCAACAAAAAGGAGTCTGCAGAGATCTGTCATTTACCAATGGTAATGCTACTGATGCTAAATGAGAAATCCCTGAAGAAAACAATTACTGCAAGAGTGACTGCAGATCTCAACCTCAGTCCCATGAAGACTGAGATTGAGCTCTGCAGTCACTTTTGCAGCAGTTGTTTTCTTATTCCGGGACACAATCCTGCTCAATGTCCTTTTGTCTCTTTTGGTCAATTGACCATGTCGACCACACATATGCTTATCAATCGATGTTTTCCTGGAGATTGTATATGCAGTCACAACCTTTGTGACACTCCACAAAATTGGCAACTCAGTCTCAGAGGCACCAGCTAAGTGGGCACCAACAATTTGACCTCTGTAATGCCCAGTTCGCTCTGACACCACTTCGTATTACTAGCAGCGCATGCAGTGAATGACGAAGGTGAGTCTCATCACACAGCAGAAGCAAAAAAGTGTTGCATCACTTCCGCTTTCAACGCCAAACATGTTGTCAGTTTCACACCTGCAAAGCATGTAATGTTTCCATTTTTTTGTCCAACCCCTGTAGATAACATTTAAAAATTTATTTATACTGGATACCAATAAAGATAGAATTGTAGATGAATACATGAATCTATGTAGTGCAATGAAGTGCAAGAAACCAACCATAGTACATGCTCTATCAAATATTTCAATCTGGAGTAATTCAATAAATAAACAGCTTTTATTTACTTTTCAATAAACAGCTATAGATAACAACAACATATCAATTAATTTACAAATATAAATAAATTATAAAATAAATAAATTCACATTTGTAGTGCAGTGCAATTAAGTCTAATAAAATATCCATAGAACAAGATCAGGTAAAAAGTAATGTCCTGCTTGCCAAGCCTATTCTAACATTTCTCTCATACATGTAAAAACCATAATTTTTTTATAGAAACTTACTCAGAACCCCCAATTGTAAAACAGATTTCTCTTTCTTTCTTCATTTCATGACTTTGTCATTATTGTTATCTACAGCCTCCCTGCATGGTCCATTTGTGGAAGTTGAAAGGGTAGGGATAGGGATAGGGAAATCTGATAAACTGCATAGGGAAAGAATAAGGTCAGTTAAGAAACTGATTGCTAGGTCTTTGGGCAAATAACTAATGTGCTGCTTTTTTATGTTCTTATTGTTTCAGGTCAGTGATCACTTTTAGCTGCTGTCCTGTCCATAGCAAACTTTTCTTTCATGCTTAAAGACTCAGATGCATTTGTTTCAGGGGATATTTTTTATCCATAAAACTGATCCACACCACCGTTTACTGCTATAAAATCTTGTTTATTGCAGAAATCACAATGTAAAAGTCAGAAATACAGTGAGTTGACGAGTTTCAGCCTACACGGCTTTAGTCATAAATAATAATGCTAAATGAGACCACAGAATAAATAATGATTAAAAAAAAAACACAAGCTCCACCTAACAATTGTCTCATTAAACCATTAAACACAAAGTCAAGACAGTGGATATGGTCTACACTGAGCCTATGTAAGAGCCAACATAATTTACAAACATACGTTTGAACAAAAAAAGAAATTAAATAAATAAAAACGATATATATAAAATTGTATGACCAAATAACTGTATATTTGCTTGGAAAAAAGGGAAGGGGGTGGGGGAGACAGAGAGAGAATAAATATAGAATTCATAAAAAAGACCACAAAAGTGAGGGAGGGAGGAGATTTCAATGTAAATGAAGATCTAGATTCCATCTCAAATGTAACCTTTTGAGCATTCGTGTTTTCAATTTACAGATTCACCATGACTCTTTACCTAAAAGTCTTCTCTTTCTGTCAATGACCCAACTGCTACCAATAAGTGAGATAACCTTTCTATCCCTGAAAGAAGAGAGATCGTCATGGTGGAAATCCCTAAAGTGACCTGATACATCAGAAATGTATTTGACATTCAAATTGGTTTTGTCGCAATAGCGTTCTCCTATTCTTGATCTTAGCATCTGTGTAGTGCAGCCAACATACTGCAAATTACTTGAAATTAATGTAATCATGTAGAATATGTAAATATTTAGTACCACGGTTAATATATTGTTGCATGAAGAATTCCTCACCAGTAACTGTGGAACAAAAATATTTACCTGACATGTGAAGGTGACAATATCTATAGGTCTTTATATTGTAGGATTAGCTACGCTACCCGGATATGACAGCCAGGTGGGCTGGTATTTTCCAAAGGAGGAAAAAAGTCTGGGTGACAAAAAAGTACCCATGGTGGATGCTAGTCGGCTGGTAAAACAGCAACCAGTTTGTAACACATTATGTAAATTTCTATCCGTATATAAAATAGGCAAATTCTTTTTTATTATTTAATCTAGTTGTTAATATTCCTTAACCCCTTGACGCCGACAGTACACAAATATGCGGCCCCACGGAACTGGGCTTTTTTCCATGGAGCCGCATATTTGCGTACTTGTGTTCTTACCGGGATCGCGCCCGATCGCGTGCCCGCAGCGAGGAGAGTTGAGTGTCAATGACAGCTTCGGAACTCGGACTGATGATTGGCAGGCAGGAGAACCCACCCCCAGTCATGTGATCACTGTGACAGCCAATCACAGTGAGCACATGAATGGGAAGCCTGTCAAACAGCTTCCTAGTATCTCTTTCTCTTCAGATCGTGAGGAGAAAGTGATACAGTGTGATGTTTCTCAGATCTTTCTCTGAGGAAAAAAAAAAGTAAAAGTAAAATATAATATAATCAGCCCACAGTAGTTCCCAGATTAGGCTCTGATCATTCCTGTTAGTGTAGTGTAGTGACAGCTTCCCTCCAGTTCACCTGTCACCGTTGTCCCAGCGTTTGTGTTCCTATTGCAACTGGTCCCAGCGTTAGCGTCAGCATCCCTGTTGGTCCTAGCGTTAGCGTCAGCATCCCTGTTGGTCCTAGCGTTAGCGTCCCTGTTGGTCTCAGCGTTAGCGTCCCTGTTGGTCTCAGCGTTAGCATCCCTGTTGGTCTCAGCGTTAGCGTCCCTGTTGGTCTCAGCGTTAGCGTCCCTGTTGGTCTCAGGGTTAGCGTCCCTGTTGGTCTCAGCGTTAACTTCCCTGTTGGTCTCAGCGTTAACTTCCCTGTTGGTCTCAGCGTTAACTTCCCTGTTGGTTTCAGCGTTAGCGTCTCTGTTGGTCCCAGCGTTAGCGCCCCTGTTGGTCTCAGCGTTAGCGTCCCTGTTGGTCTCAGCGTCAGCGTCCCTGTTGGTCTCTGCATCAGCGTCCCTGTTGGTCTCAGCGTTAGCGTCCCTGTTGGTCTCAGCGTTAGCGTCCCTGTTGGTCTCAGCGTTAGCGTCCCTGTTGGTCCCAGCGTTAGCGATTCACTGGTTGATATCAGTGTTTTATATTAAAAAAATAATAATTATATATACATACACTTTTAGATTTAGTGTGTGCCCATACTGTCCATTTCTGTATGTTAGTACAACTAAAAAAAAAAAAAATTGTGTTAATTAGTGCTTTGGCCAGTATCAGTGCTCCTGTGAATGCCGTTGATCGTGTCAGTGTTTTAAGAAAAAAGTTTTAGATTTCAGTATTTTATATATGCATACTTTTGCATAGTTTGGGGCCTATATTTTTTTTTTACATGGCAAGAAGGCTGTATACTGCTGAAGAGGCATATGCCCTCCTATGCTCTGACAGTGAAGCTGAGTCAAGCTCAGAAGATGAGGATTTCATCTGTGACAGCAAAAGTGCCACTTCAGGCAGCTCCTCCGACTCTGAAAGTCCGAGTACTAGCAGGCAGCAAGAGGATGCACAGGGTAGCCCCACATCAGTTGCTGCACAACAGTACACCTCTCAGTGGATACCTGCGAGGTCTTTCACCCCTCAAATACCAACATTTACGGCCTCACCAGGCATAAATATCAATGTTGAAAATTTTGACCATGTGGATTTCTTCAAGGTATTCATAAGTGATGAGCTCCTAGAGCATATCATTGATCAAACTAATCTTTATGCCACCCAGTTTATGGCTCAACACCCAACATCTTCTCACAGGAAGAGATGGGTGCCAACACACCTTACAGAATTCAAAATTGTACTGGGTTTGTTACTCAACATGGGCATAGTCCGAAAGCCCACAATTCGGCAGTATTGGACCTCTAGCCCCATCCATGCCACACCATCTTTTCCTGCAGTTATTTCAAGAGACCGCTTTGAAGTATTGCTGCGATTTTTGCATTTTAATGATAATTTGCAGTGTCCCCCAAGCAGTGACGCCAGATATGACCGCCTGTTCAAATTGAGGCCCCTAATTTCTTTTCTTTCTGAAAAATTTTCAGCTGTTTATACCCCAGAAAAGAATATCTCCGTTGATGAATCCTTGCTGAATTTTAAAGGCCGACTGCATTTTAAGCAGTACATGCCATCAAAACGTGCCCGGTATGGCATAAAATTTTACAAATTGTGCAAAAGCACAACAGGGTATACATTTGATTTTCTAATGTATGAAGGACGGGACAGACAACTCAACCCCCAGGGCTGCCCAAACAACCTTGGAGTCAATGGGAAACTTGTTTGGCAGCTGATCCAACCTCTGCTCCGCCAAGGCTACCATCTTTATGTTGACAACTACTACAGCAGTGTGCCACTTTTTAGAGCTCTGCATGCTGCTGGCACAGGAGCATGTGGTACCATGCGGAAAAACCGCAAAGATTTTCCACAGCAGCTGCTGAAACAACGTCTGCAGAGAGGCGCATCTCCCAGTTACCAACAGGAGGAAATGATGGCTGTCAAATTCTCAGACAGAAAAGATGTCTATATGCTGACAACAATCCACCCAGAGGGCACAGTGACTGTAACAGAACGGGGGTCAGCTACACTGAAGGAAAAGCCACTGTGTATTATGGCATACAACAAATACATGGGTGGAGTTGACCTCTCTGACCAGGTCTTGCAGCCCTACCTGGTGCTGAGGAAATCAAACGCCTGGTACAAAAAGGTTGCAATATACCTTATCCAGGTGGCTATGCACAATTCATTTGTCCTTTATAAAAAATCTGGTGGTACTGACACCTTCCTGCAGTACCAGGAAAAAATTATAGAACACCTGATGTTTCAAGAAGAACCCAGACAACCAATAGAATCAGAGGATGTTAAGAGACTAACAGAAAAACATTTTATGTGTCCTATCCCCTTCTCATTAACCAACAAATACCCTAGGAAGAAGTGTCGTGTGTGCAGCAAAAAAGGGAAAAGAAGTGATACTCGTTACCACTGTCCAAGATGCCCTTCCAAACCAGGCCTGTGCATCCACCCTTGTTTTGAAATTTACCACTCTATCCTGCATTATTGAAAACCAGAAATATCAAGAGGGAAGAGGTTAACTATTACCTTATTTCTTCCCTTCTATTAAAATAGTGCCAGTCATTTATGCAGTATTTTATGCATATTTTTAAGTTAGCCCTTAAAGGATAAATTCACCCTCACAAAAAAAAAAAAAATGCAAATTCTTTTGCAGGTAAAAAAATATGCATTCATTTTTTTTTCGTTAGGAGCCTGTAAATCATGGCACCCATGGTCAGCAGATCGTGGGTGTAATGGCATGGTCCTACAGGCTTGTCTGTGTTGCTGTCTGCCGAACCTCTGATATGGGCAGTTAGTTACACAATGACAGGAAGCATCAATGAACTATCTAGAGATCTCAACAGTGCCCTGGTAGTCCATTGATGACTACAAGCCGACAGCCACAAAGGCTGCTGGTACTTGTAGTTTTCACATTCGATCACATTAGTTTGGGACAGCGAGTGGGGGATCGTCACCCCCCCACTCACTGTCACAGAAACGGGAGATCGGGGGGGTGTGGGGGCAGATGTAACATGTTACACCCATATTGAGGGTGTAACATGTAACATGTTAAAAAAGGTGAACTTATCCTTCAAAAATAATATCACGCTGCAGAGTGTCTGTAATATATATATCGAAGTGTTGCATTCAGAGAGGGCAATTAATCCAAATCGAATTATCAAACTATTGTTTTTGGATCCCACTATGGTTAAAAATAACATATATTGCGCACATATATAGTATCCCCATGCACGTCAGAAGTAGGAGAATTTATTTTGGGTTGATTTTTGCTGGTAGGTCATAGTAATGGCACAAAATATACAGCTAAATTAAAACACTTGTGAAAAAAAATGTAATTTTATTTTTTTTCCCACCAAATCAAAAAGAATTACTTCAAAAACAGAGGGTCAAAACCCAGGCTGCACCCCTAGATAAATATCTTAGGGGGTCTGGATTGCAAAATGAATTGATTTAGGGGTAATTCTGTTATTTGGATATCAGAAAATGTCTGCAATAAATGCATGGTGCCTGAAACCTAAACTTGAATTAAATGCCCTCTCAAAGGTAAAATGCATACTATTGATTCTGAGCCCCACTACAGGTACAAAAAATATATAATGCACACATATATAGTATCCCCATGCACGTCAGAAGTAGGAGAATTTATTTTGGGTTGATTTTTGTTGGTAGGTCATAGTAATGGCACAAAATATACAGCTAAATTAAAACATTTGTGAAAAAAAAAATTATTTTATTTTTTTTCCCACCAAATCAAAAAGATTTCCTTCAAAAAGAGAGGGTCAAACCCCAGGCTGCACCCCTATATAAATATCTTAGGGGGTCTTGATTGCAAAGTGGAGTGATTTGGGGGGTAATTCTGTTTTTTGGATACCATAAAGTGTCTGCAATAAATGCATGGTGCCTGAAAACTAAACTTGAATTAAATGCCCTCTCAAAGGTAAAATGCACACTATTGATTCTGAGCCCCACTACAGGTACAAAAAATATATAATGCACACATATATAGTATCCCCATGCACATAAAAAGTGGGAGAAATTATTTTGGGTTGATTTTTGGTGGTAGGTTATAGTAAAAGCACAAAATATACAGATAAATTGAAACATTTTTGGAAAAAATTTAGATTTTTGTTTTTCTCTACCAAATTAAAAATCTTTCCTACAAAAACAGAGAGGCTAAAACCCCAAGATTTACCCCTACAAAAATACGACAGGGGGTCATGATTTCAAGATGGAGTGATTTGAGGGGTAATTCCATTATTTGGATACAACAAATTGTCTGTAATGAATGCATGGTACCTGAAAAGTGAACTTGGATTAATTGCCCTCCTAAGGGCAAAATGTGCACTATGGTTTTTGGGCCCAATAATGAGTACAAACAACATATAACACATACATATTTGGCATATTTATTCACAGCAGGAATAGAAGAAGTTATTTTGGGTTGTTTTTTGGTGGTGGGCCATAGTAGCAGCAAGAAATCTATAGTTAAAATGGAAAAACTGATTTTTTTTTTTACCATTTTGAGCCAGTTTTCCTTTTATAATAAAACAAGATGTATAAATTATCCATTAACATTTACCACCAAAAGAAAGCCCAATGTGTCCTGAAGAAAACGAGGCATAATCCACTTGGATACACTAAGCCGTTGCAAAGATATGTACAGTTTAACTAACACATGTCAAAATTGCAAAACTGCATTCAGGCATTAAGGTTTGTTTTACCCTTAGGCATGAAGGGGTTAAAGTATGTGGTTACAAAGGTAACAGGAGGGCCTCCTCCTGTCATCCCCAAACCCCTAATCTGATCTCTGTATTTAGGAGTACCTACCAAAAAATTTTCCTTATTCCTTTTTCTGGCTGTATCCATTTTTTGTTGGATGGTGGAGCTGTCATAACTTCTCTCCAACAGGCATGTAGTAATATTCTGACACACCCTGTCAAAATCAGATTCTGTGGAACAATTGCATTTGGCACAGACACACTCCCCATAGGGTATTGCATTCATAGTGTGGGATGGGTGACAGTTGGTTGCATAGAGTGTTGTGTTACCAGATTATGCCTTCCCGAAAGTACTGGTGTAAATTTCTCCTGACACAGAATCACCTTGGAGAGTAACATCCAGGTAGTCAAAGCTCTTATTATCAGACTGAAAAGAAAAATGTAGATTAAGCTGATTATTGTTAATGTAATCAATAAAGTCACTCAAACTGGATATGTCCCCATCCCACACCATTAACAGGTCATCTATATAATGACCATACCAGATAATATGATGGGCAAAAGAACTGGCTGCATATAAAATAAACAGCTCCTCCCACCATCCCATGTACAGATTCACCATCGATGGTGAGAATTTGGCTTTCATCAATGCCCCACAGAGCTGTACATAATACCTGGGGGATGCCTTCTTTCTGGCTGAACTGGTGGTCCACTGGGCTTCTCTTTGCTTTCCTATCTGTACTGGTCCTTATTGCATGGAAGCTTTTGAAATGATGTACATCTGCATACTAATGTATGTATCAGGTTCTACTATGATATATGGTACATTTGTGCACTGAAATATGTCAAATCATTTTATATATCCTTTTATATATTAATACAGTATATATATATATATATATATATATATATTGCTGGAAAAAATACTTTAAGCAACAGACAGCATACATTCCTGAAAGACAAAAGTTGTCAAACAAATCTGATTTCTTTTTATGAGGAGGTAATCAAAACCTTAGACAAAGGAGTGGCTGTGGACGTAGTATGTTTGGATTTTGCAAAAGTGTTTAACAAAGTTCTCCGCACATGGCTAATGTGTACGGTAAAGTCTACAGGCTTTGAAAAATCAGTTTTGTAAATGAACAGAAAACTGGCTAAAAGACCGTATTCAGAGAGTAGTGGTTAATGATTCATACTCTGAATGGTCTAGGGTTGTAAGTGGTGTATCCCAAGGTTCAGTGTTGGCACCCTTACTTTTTAATATGTTTATAAAAGATATAAGGTCTGGGATTAAAAATACCACTTCAGTCTTTGCAGATGACACCAAGCTATGCAGTGCAATAACATATTTACACAATGTCTCCAATTTCCAAGCTGACCTCAAGGCACTGTTTAATTGGGCAGCTATGTGGCAAAATGAAGTTTAATGTTGATAAATGTAAAGTTATGTACTTGGGGGATAAGAATAGACATGCATCGCACATACTAGGGGGAGTGCAACTGGGGGAAACAACAGTGGAGAAGCATCTGGGTGATTTGGTAATTCGTAAGTTCATTAATGGCATGCCTTGCCAAACTGTGGTTTCCAAAGTGAGCAAAATCCTTTCATATATTAAGAGACATATAGACTCCAGAGAGAGAGATAGCATTTTATCCCTGTACAAATCATTAGTAAGACCTCATCTGGAATACGCAGTTCAGTTTTGGGCACCAATTCACAAAAATGATATTGGGGAGCTGAATAAAGTGCAGAGAAGGACAACCAAACTGATAAGAGACATGGAGGAGTTCAACTATGAGGAATGATTAGAGGAACTGAATTTATTTTCTCTTGAGAAGAGGAGATTAACCACTTAAGAACTGCCATATAGCAGATCTACTGCTACAGGGCGGCACCTGTGCGCAGGATCATGTATATATACGTCCTTCTGCATTTCCGGGTAGGGGGCGTGCGAGCCAGCGCCCGGTGATTTTCGAGCATCTCCGACAGGGAGGAAGATTGTTTTGTGCACAGTACAGCCATCCAGATCAGTGTGCTTACAGTGAAGAACACCCCCCCCCCTCCCCCTAATAAAACACTCCCAGCACACAGTTAACCCTTTAATCGCCGCTCACATTAACCCCTTCCTGCCAGGTGTCATTAGTACAGTGTCAGTGTTTTTTTTTAGCACTGATCACTGTATTGGTGTCACTGGGGTGTCAGTGGCACCAAGTTAGTCCCCCCCCAGTGTCAGAATGTCTGCTGCAGTCCTGCAGTTGCTGATTGCTGCCATTACTAGTAGGAAAAAAAAATCCCATTATCTATACCGCCATTTCTAAACGCTATAAATTTCATGTTAACCAATTAATTTACATGCATTGGGATTTTTCCTAGCAAAGATATGTAGCAGAATACATTTTGGCCTAAATTTATGATGAAATTTTATTTTTTAAATTTTTTTTGCTGGACATGTTTAATAGCAAAGAGTCCAAAATATTGTTTTTTACTCCAAATTGGCAGTATTTTTTTGCTTATAGCACAAAAAATTAAAAACACACAGGTGATCAAATACCACCAAAAGAAATCTCAGTTTGTGGGGAAAAAAGAGTGTAAATTTCATTTGGGTGCAGCGTTGCATGACCGTGTAATTTTTTAGTTAAAGTAATGCAGCGCCATATCGTAAAAAATGGCCTGGTAATGAAGGGGGGTAAATCTTCAGGAGGGCAAGTGGTTAAGGGGGGATATGATCAACATGTATAAATACATCAGTGGTCCATATAGTGAACTTGTTGTAGAGTTGTTCACTTTAAGGTCATCACAGAGGACAAAGGGGCACTCTTTACGTCTGGAGGAGAAAATATTTATTTTCCAAATACGGAAAGGCTCTTCACAGCAAGAGCTGTGAAAATGTGGAATAGACTCCCTCAAGAGCTGTTTCTAGATTGCTTTAAAAAGGCCTGGATTATTTCCTAAATGCACATAAAACAACTGGATACTAACATTTATAGGTAAAGTTGATCCAGGGGATAGTTTTGCCTTCCTCTGGATCAACTGTAGGTATAGGATTGTGCATATGGGATTTTTTTTTCTTTTTTATTGGTTGAACTTGTGTGGACTTCTGCAAAACATGTTGAGGAACCAGAGCCATTTTGAATATTAACATCATACTTAGTCAAGAGGGATTGCTCCTATATCTCCGTAATCTCTGTAATTGTATCTCTGTAATGCATGACCATATTGAATTGCATCACTTTGTGGGCTTTGTTATGCTGTAACAAAATGATCCCCTTTTTTTGGAAGTATTTTAGTCGGACTCTCTCTAGTTTTTATTCTTCATATTAATAAAGTATAATATGGGGACTGATTCTCCTTGCTAACTTTTAGCACGTGTCTTTTCTGTATGTTACTTTTTAATAGTCCGTATGGTATTTTCCTTGGTATTTCTTGTGATCTTTTTTGGATGTGGTGTCCCCGCATCCCTTTTTTCACAATCAAATCCTCCCAATATCTATACTAGCTGTGTTCCTTAATGATTAACTTTTTAGAATCTCTCAGATTGCGTAAAGCTTATTTCCCCTGTTTAGAGATATTAGACACATGAGAGGTTGAACACTGTTGTTTAAGTTCAATTAACTACCTCTCTACAACTGCTTCAAATGTATCAACATATGGCCTGGATTGGACAAAAACCATATCCTCACAATGTAATGCAGTTTGTGCAGTGCCATGAGAACCAGGATGAGATTCTAAATATAAGTGTTCTAAATCCAGCCTGACATGTCAGGAAACATAAAAGAAGAGAGAAGAGAAGAAGTGTTAAATTTGGGAATATCAGTAGAGTAACAACCATTGTCTTTTACCATCTCTGATGTCTGTGAATCTTCCACCTGTCTCTTATCATCATGTTCAAAATGCTTCCGCAGAAGAAGGTTTCTCACAAACCTGTTGGTATCTATGATAGTATTAAATACATCAAAATGATGAGTGGGAGAAAATGAAAGACCACACGACAAAAGAAATAGTTCAGAGTCTGTTAAAGTTTCATCTGTCAAATTAACCACAGAACATGTGACTGGTATATAGAATTTCATTTCTTTCTGGATATCGACAATCTCTGTCTTCTACCCCCTCTATGTTGTTTCCTTTTTCTTTGGAAATCTGTAATAAAGAGGGGTAGCATTTTTTGCCTCTTCAGTGTGAAAAAATCTCCAGATGTAGAGTGAGGGGCTGGGAGTCTTGAAGTTGCAGGAGTATTAGGGATTATTAGGAAGAGAAAAGCCACTTGTGTCTGCTGCATCTGATGCGTTAGAAAGTGAGTCCGATGCCCCAGACCCTTTTAACAATTCCAGATTTTTTTCTTCCTTTTTAGTATAGAGTGGGGTGTCATGTTATAGCCTCCTCCTCTCCTACCTCATTCATTCATTCTGATAATCTTCCTCACTCCAAAGATATTTAGATCTCTTTGTGTGATCTGTGTCTCCAGCTCTTTGATTGGTTGAGGTAATTTATTCTGCAGATCTTTATAGATGACTAAATCCGCAAACTTAGACTTATGGCTTTCTTGTTTTCTTTCATCTGGTTGATTTTATTTAAACGTTCTTGGTTATTGGACAATCAGCTGTATCAAGTTGAAAGAACAGTTGGATAGGATAGAGTTCCATTCCTGCACAAAATTTTTGGAGTACAAAGTTGTGGGGATTTTTTAAAATACTGATTGAGACTGGTAAGGTCCCACCACAGGGTTACCTACAACTTTATAGCCCGAAGTAATTTGTTGAACTCTACCTCACAGGCTGTGTCACACGGTGTTTGTATGACATCATGTGTAAAGACTTTTTGTAACACGATCACGGCGTGTCTGTGGTACCACATTTTCCAAGGTGGTTTTACCTGATTGTTTTCCATGCTGTATGACTTTACACTATTACCTTCTATGGATATTAGAATAATTAGCAAAGTCCATCCATAGAGATATGAGGGGAGCACAAAAAAGGGAGGCATCCAATAATAAAGTAGAAATATTTAGAGCTACTACTCAAACCATCCAGCTTCAGCAGAGCCTGTGGGTGCCTGAACCTCAGTCGTGCAGCTGTACCATTAATCCATAAGAGTGATCTGCACAACTGTTATTACTATAAAATCTAGTTTATGGTAGAAACTAGAGATGAGCGAATCGAACTTGGCGAAGTGGAATTCGTTTCGAATATTAGGAAAAATTCGATTCGCACCGAATCCGAATATTAGCAAACTTCGGATGCGCGAATCGAATTTTTCGCGATCGGCCGATTTTCATCCCTTCTACAGCCGGCAAAAAGTGTCCCTGCAGAGAGCTCCGCTATTTCTGACAGTTATCTGACAGTTCCTTCACATTTACAGCGGTTGAAACATTGTATCTATTTGTTTCCATTTAGGATACAGATGTTTTTATTCGGAAACAAATAGATACAATGTTTCAACCGCTGTAAATGTGAAGGAACTGTCAGAGAACTGTCAGAAATAGCGGAGCTCTCTGCATATACACTTTTTGCTGTACTGGAATTCTTCTTCTTTTCATTCTTCTTCTTCTTTTCATTCTTCTTCTTCTTCTTCTTTTCATTCTTCTTCTTCTTCTTTTCATTCTTCTTTTCATTCTTCTTCTTCTTTTCATTCTCCTTCTTCTTTTCATTCTTCTTTTCATTCTTCTCATTCTTCTTTTCATTCTTCTTTTCATTCTTCTTCTTCTTCTTTTCATTCTTCTTCTTCTTCTTTTCATTCTTCTTTTCATTCTTCTTCTTCTTCTTTTCATTCTTCTTCTTCTTCTTTTCATTCTTCTCATTCTTCTTTTCATTCTTCTTTTCATTCTTCTTCTCATTCTTCTTTTCATTCTTCTTCTTCTTCTTTTCATTCTTCTTCTTTTCATTCTTCTTTTCATTCTTCTTCTTTTCATTCTTCTTCTTCTTCTTCTTTTCATTCTTCTTTTCATTCTTCTTCTTCTTTTTCTTTTCATTCTTCTTCTTCTTCTTTTCATTCTTCTTTTCATTCTTCTCATTCTTCTTTTCATTCTTCTTTTCATTCTTCTTCTCATTCTTCTTTTCATTCTTCTTCTTCTTTTCATTCTTCTTCTTCTTCTTTTCATTCTTCTTTTCATTCTTCTCATTCTTCTTTTCATTCTTCTTTTCATTCTTCTTCTCATTCTTCTTCTCATTCTTCTTCTTTTCATTCTTCTTCTTCTTCTTTTCATTCTTCTTTTCATTCTTCTTCTTCTTTTCATTCTTCTTCTTCTTCTTTTCATTCTTCTTTTCATTCTTCTTTTCATTCTTCTTCTTCTTCTTTTCATTCTTCTTCTTCTTCTTTTCATTCTTCTTTTCATTCTTCTTCTTCTTCTTTTCATTCTTCTTCTTCTTCTTTTCATTCTTCTTTTCATTCTTCTTCTTTTCATTCTTCTTCTTCTTCTTTTCATTCTTATTTTCATTCTTCTCATTCTTCTTTTCATTCTTCTTTTCATTCTTCTTCGCATTCTTCTTTTCATTCTTCTTCTTCTTCTTTTCATTCTTCTTCTTCTTCTTTTCATTCTTCTTTTCATTCCTCTTCTTCTTCTTTTCATTCTTCTTTTCATTCTTCTTCTTCTTCTTTTCATTCTTCTTCTTCTTCTTTTCATTCTTCTTTTCATTCTTCTCATTCTTCTTTTCATTCTTCTTCTTCTTCTTTTCATTCTTCTTCTTCTTCTTCTTCGTCGTGCCCCGTGACTGCCCAAATGAGTGAAGTGTGCGGTGATTCTAAGATCGACGGCACTCATCTGCATGTCATACTGACTGACAGTATTATTTCTCTTCCCCAGCAGACTCCAAGGGCATTTAAATTAAAGGTACAGTGTTCTGCACTAATATAAAGGCTCTCTGAAGCCTAGAAACCCTTTTAATAAGTTAAATTCGCAGCGAATAAATTCGCATCGAATCGAATTTCTTCCGCAAATTCGGCGAATCAGCCGAATCGAATTTTTGAATAATTCGCTCATCTCTAGTAGAAACCACAGTGTAAAAGTCAGAAGAATAGTGAGTTGACACGTTTCAGCCTACACGGCTTTAGTCATAACCAATAATGCTACATGAAACCACAGAATAAATAGTGACAAAAACACAGGCACCACCTAACAATTGTCTCATTAAGCAATTGGACACAAAGTCAAGACAACTGATGTGGTATACACCAAGCCTATGTAAGAGCTGCCATAATTAGCAAACATACATGTTTAACCCTTTGAGGACCAAGGGACGTATTTGTCCCATGTTTTAATTGCGTGTATCATCTGATTAAGAACTTAAAACTCTTTTTTTTTGGTTTGAGTCAAAATATTAGTTTTTATCAACAAACAACAAATGGGTCTAGC
This sequence comes from Staurois parvus, assembly GCF_062004578.1. Classification (NCBI taxonomy): domain Eukaryota; kingdom Metazoa; phylum Chordata; class Amphibia; order Anura; family Ranidae; genus Staurois; species Staurois parvus. The sequence goes on from NW_028317886.1 coordinate 5,781,963, forward strand.
TTTTTGCCAATTATTTCATGAAATGGCTTAGTTACAGCAACTGAAGTGTACGAACTTTAAAAACAAAAAAAATGTATTCTTTGGCGTTCCAAAATCTTACGGTCCTCAAAGGGTTAAACAAAAAAAGACTGGCAAACAATTAAAACAATATACTATATATAAAATAGACAGAGCACCCATGAGCTCTGCTGAAGCTGGATTGATTGGGTAGTAGCACTAAATATTTCTACTTTATGATAATATTATATAGTTTTAAATTCAATTTAAGGATATATATTATTTATTGATAGGCCCTTTTTTTAGGTTAAACTACTTTTTTGGGTGGAACTTTGCATGAAGAGGAGGCTTTGCCACATCATCTTGCAAAGTACTCCCCAATGTTAATGGGCATTGGCAGTAACCTGGCATAGTATAGAAAGAGGGAGTGCATGCTCGCTGCCCTTCCTTTCCTTGCCAGTCAGGCTGCATGGGCTATGGGGTATGGTTAGACTGGTAAGGGGAAGCACATTGTGGTGCTGCTGCTGTATAGGTGCTGTATAAGCCAAGCTTTTTATTTAATGGGGACAAGGTGCCCACGGAGGGGGGAGCACCAAATGGTTTTGGGGGGGGGCTTTGACTCATCCCCCCTCCCCCTTCTTGGCCTGCCAGACCTGTGCTCAGATAGAAGGTCTGGTAGGAATTTTAGGGGGGGACCCCATGCTTTAATTCCCCCATTATTTTTTGGGAGGTGGGGTACCCCTTAAAAGTCCCAACAGGGCTAAAGGGCCTGGTATGGCTTTTAGGGGGAACCCCACACACTTTTAAAACTTTTTTTTTTTACTGTGGGGTCCCTCCAAACCTTTTTACCAGACCTAAAGGGTCTGGTATGGATTGGGTGGGGAGGGGGTGGAGGAGACTCCAGGCTGTTTTTTTTTTATATAAAATTTTAACTTTAAACAATGAAAAATTACTGCCCCTTTAAAAACGGTGCTTTTTGAAATTTTTTTTTCACTGAATTATTTTTGTCAGGGCAGTACCTGAGTCCCCACACCTCCTTTATGGCCAATAACTTGCATAGAAGCCTTCAAAATGGGCACTTTTGAAGTTACAAGTTCGAGTCCCATAGACTTGCATTAAGTTCGAAGTTCGCGGTCCAACTTTTGCTAGGTTCGAATGTTCGACCACTAACAGAACAAGGGGGTGTTTGGCCCATCATTAATCTGGAGGTATCTCTATTAATAAGTATACATACCCGGGTATATGTGCACAATTCCACCAGGACTCCTATTGGGACCTTTGCTGATACCTGTTTGTACATTGAATGTATGCACTAAAGTTTGTATTGTTTCTGTACTGGTGTGCATCTATATACGTATGGTTATTGTTAAATGCTGGTTTCAGTAGTTCTTCTGCCCCAATTACTTTGTTTAAATTACTGGTTAATTTCCCAGGAAGGGAATTGCTTTGTTCACAGATGTCCTGTCCTGGGTGGAGGCACTGCCAACTTTATTATCAAACCCACTCATCCACTTAGAGAAGGTTCTGGTCCTCTTATTTACCTACAGATTTAATGCAATATCCTGTTTGGGAAAGGGCATTTCTAATAACCCCCCCTCCCCCTTAAAATGAGAGCTACACAATTATAAGACTAACTCACATTTTTTTTATCAGTATAAACATTATTAGAACATAAAACTGTAATCTAATCAGTAATTATTCATTACAATAAATATCCTTTTATCAGTATTTAAACTCTTTCATCAAAGTGTACATTTGAAAGTACAATGTCAAAAAAAAAAAATGAAATAACAAGTCTATATTTTTGTTTCATTTGCAAAAAAAGAGCAAGCTAGACATTATAAAAATAGCATGCATAAAAATCTGTATTAGCCTTGATAATTGTAGTCCAATAGTGCAACCTTGTGGTTCATCTTGACTTTGCAGATGTTATCCAGGTAATTTTCCTAAAAAGGACCACAGTCAAGCCAAGACTAAGTAATCACTTTTTAGCCTCAAATGAACAGTGTGCACCTAAACCAACTCAAAATATATCTCACTGTACTCTCTATCCCAGTAGTAAAAATAAAGATAGACATACATTGCTTAGTGTTATCATCAATGACAATGACAAAACTGACCAGCTGCTGTATTATTTTTGGTGTCCCAATTTTTGTAGTCTGTACTCTTGTAGTCTGTGCTCTAGCACATTTGGCCCCCAGCCTTGCTGTCCTGTCCTGCACTTTTACATTACTGTATCATCTGTAATCTCTTAATAATTGTAGTAAAACACAGGAAACTTCTTTATCATCTAAAGTGTCTTAATGCTGGCCAATTTTACCTTGTATCATTTGTGGTTTCTTCATTTTAAATGTTTAAGTGACACTTCTTCATACCCTTTGTCTCTAATACATGTCTGCCAATTCTCCTTCATCTGTACTGTCCTGCTTCTGGTCAGTACTCTACCACATGCCTATTAGAACTAAATGACCTAAACGAAACCAGGATTTACTAACATGATTCATCCCCCCACCCACCCACACACACAGACTTTAATAGGGTTTACCACTCAGTTCACTACATTTCAAAAAAGGATTTGCTTTTAGTCAAATTGAACCCAGATAGATCTTCTTATCTCTAGAAACTGCTATGGTTTGTAAGAATCTCTCCACTTCTTTTTGAATATTTCCTCTTTCCTCACTAGTCATCAGAGGGCAGTTCTGACAGGAGGAAGCAAATACACGTTCCTTTATCATAAGGCCCCCAAGACACAATGCAGACCAAGGCATGTAAAGTCAGTAATGGGTAAAGATCAGCTTGACCAGAAAAAGCAGGTGACATGTCCTCTGCTAGCCTTGTTTTGGGCTCATCCTCCACAGTTCAGTTCCTCTGTTATATGGGTTATGTGACAGTAATAGTTAATTGTCTCTTGAAGAATCTAAGCCAGTGTTTCTCAATGTCATTTAAATATGTGACTGTATAAAAAGCATAGGATTGCCATCTACCAATTTAGCAATTTATGTGTCAGGTGGCATTCTTGATCTACTTTTTTCCCTCAAGGTAGAGTTACACTTAACATTGACAATGTCATTTCTGCAATATTCTTCATCTGGGTATGCTCTTTTGAAAGAGAAGCCCCTAGTTAGCCTGTTTTGTAAGGAACACCTGGTCATGTTTTAATGTTCTCAGCTTTGATAGGTAGAGTAGAGATGCTGAGACTGATTCAATTGCCTATAACTACTTTATACCTGGACAGAGAACAGACACCATAAATCAAACAGACAAGCGGAAACTCTTTAGAATTGCATGTTATGTTTGGCTGCTTTGGCCTCCCGCCAATAGATTGGGTTTCTAAAAGTACAGAAAGTAATCCTCATCTCTCAAATGTCATACAAACTCCCAAATTACATTTTCTATTAAACAAAAAATAACATGCACCTGGAAGCCACAAAACTCTTCAATTAAAACTTCAAAGTACTGTGTGTGATATATGTTAGAGGCTTTGCTACAGGAAATTAGTTTTTGTCTCCCTGGGAATACATTAGTTTAAAGTGGTTGTAAAGGCTGAAGGTTTTTTACCTTTATACATTCTATGCATGAAGGTAATAACCCTTCTCTGTGCAGCACTGGAGTCATGGGTATCCCTGGACTCTCTCTTCTCATTGGCAGAGACAGCCAGTGAGCCAATGACAAGAGAAAGAGGGTGAGGCTGAGCCACGCCACGCCCTCATGTGTGAATGGACACACGGAGCAGCAGCTGGGGAGTGCACATGCTAAGGTGCCCCTATAGCAAGCTGCTTGCTGTGGGGGCACCCGACAGGAGGAAGGGGCCAGGGGCGCTGGTGGGGGATCCGAGAAAAGGAGGATCCGGGCTGCTCTGTGCAAAACCACTGCACACAGCAGGTTAGTATGACATGTTTTTTTTTTTTTAATTAAGCCTTTAGAATCACTTTAATATATTTGAGTGTGAGGTTTATCTGCATATGATAACTATTTAAACCAGTAGAAATGTTTCAGACTCTTATAACTTTCATTTATAGTAGAACACAGTACATTAAGGGGTTCTTTCTGCTGGTGTCTCTTTCTGTCTATGAGGGTAAACTACTTTAACTGGTAATTGCACGGCCATGCAATGCTGTACCCAAATGAAATGTTTCTTTTTTTTCTTCACACAAGTAGAGCTTACTTTTGGTGGTAATTGATCACCACTCTGCTATAAAATATACAAAAAAAATCTTCATACACTTAGGCCAAAATGTATTCTGCTACATCTTTTTGGTAAAAAAAATCCAATAAGTGTAAATTGATTGGTCTTTATGAAAGTTATAGCGTCTACAAACTATGATATATATACTGGTTTTTTCTTTTTTCATTATTAATAGTGGTGATCAATGACTTATAGTGGGACTGTGATAGCTCTTTTGGCTCTACTTCTCCTCTGGGTCAAAGGACTGCATTTAGTTCTGCACACCTGTGACCTGTTTTCAGTTGAGAGCGGGCTAAAGCTGAGACACTGAGCTTTTAAAGTTAGGATTTTGGAGAAATCCTAACTTTAAAGGCAGGATCCACCCAGATGCCCAGACTGATAGCTAGCTCAGCCTTTCAGTGAGTTGCTGAGAGCCTAATTTAATTTAATTGAAATTTTGTCCAGTCCCTGCTGAACTGACCAAGACAAGAACCATTTATGGTCGTCTTAAGTCATCTGCTCCTGTTCACTCCACAGCCCAACTCCAGTGAGCACTGGAGGGGCAGAGCAGAGAACCAGTGAGCAGATACTCTGTTCTTGGTCCTAGAGGCAGCTAAGGAACTGTATCCCAACAAAAAAGTTGAGTAAACTTTAGCTTTAAAGTCTGATCACTGGGGAAGAGGAAGCTATGGAAATGCTTTCTATTGCCTGCAGAAGAAATCCCAGCATGGGCAAAGTAATTTCATAAATGTTCAAGGACTACTTTTAAACAACAAGAAATAGTTTTGAAAAATGATATTGTCACTATACAGTATATTGGGATGTATAAGAAATGTAATCAATCATGTAAATTTATTGAAAGGTACACAAAAAAGTACTATTGCCAATATAGTGAGAACAATATAACAATTGGCATTGAGGTTTTTTTCTTACAAAAGCTTTTTTGTGTATCATTTTGGATAGAGTGAGGAAAGAGTAGAATCTCTGTTTGTTTTTAGTGCTATAACAGATTACCATTTGAAAATTACCAACTAAAATCTATGCTGTACTAAAACAAAGGTGTTTTTATTTTGTTTTCAGTTTGTATTAGTGTTGGAGAGTTCCTCCCCTGTTCACTCATTGGCTTGAAAAAGGCTGTCAGCAGGACAATAAGGAAGGCTATACATGGTTCTTTTTTTTTTCATTGAAGCAGTGGGTTGAATAAACCAACCTACACATTTAATGTGGATGGGGCAATCACTCCCACTGACCTAGTGTATTCTGCCAGCAGAAAGCCATTCCCCACCAGCAGAATACAATGATCAGTGTTGCTGACTATAGCACTGTGGCACTGATCATTCTGGAAAAGCCTGGCAGGCTGGTTGAAAAGAAATTGATCAACCAGCTAGCCCATACAGGGATCGTAATTCATCCAGTCCCTGCTGAACCAGCTGAATTTCGATCCATGTATGGTCATTTTAAGTGAGGAGAAATCTAAGACAGCTCCGTATAGCAGTCAGAGCTTATCAGGGGTTTTAACTCATTCCAATTTTGTGCAAAGCTAAGAAAAATGTGCTTTGGCTGGACCTACAGTATATTTAAAAACAATTCTGATTAACGTTGATCAGCCAAAAAATGCATCAGCACTTCAGTCAAATGCCAGATTTTTTATATTGTCAATCTATGTCCCATGGAGGTACTTGCCAAGGGTCATTTCATTGACTTTATTTTTCGTGCAGGAAATTCCTGCTCCTGCTGAACAAAGCTCTGCATTAAATTTCTTCCTTGGAAGGTGGCAGTATTTCAAATATAATTAATCCTGTAACCTGTATAACAGTGGAGGAAAAAACAAATAGCTTTCTAGGTAAATAACAATACAAGCAATCTTTTGTCCATGTAGTACCGAAGAAGCTATTACAACGGTAGGTTCAGCTCAACAGATATTGTTCTAAAAATGCAATCATGAATAACATAAAGAATGCTGTTAAGGTCTCCCTGTTGAGGGGCAACATTAATGATGTTCTCTTAGAAAGTTTTCTTACACAATTTTTTTTTCAAGATAATAAAGCCATATATTTTGTAATTTGCTGTTGGTTAGGATGCTGCTTACTGTGCATCTTATAGCAGCATACTTGATCAATAACTATATTGACTGTGTACATAATCATTAGAGATGAGCGAATTTCTCAAAAATTCGATTCGGCTGATTCGGCGAATTCCAGTGTGAAATTCAATTCGATGCGAATTTCTTCGCTACGAAGATGACTTATAAAAAGGGTTTCTAGGCTTCAGAGAGCCTTTAAATTAGTGCAGAACACTGTACCTTTAATTTAAATGCCCTTGGAGATGAGGAAAGAGAAGGAGAAGGAGAAGGAGAAGGATGAGAAGAAGGAGAAGGATGAGAAGAAGGAGAAGGAGAAGGATGAGAAGAAGGAGAAGGAGAAGGATGAGAAGAAGGAGAAGGAGAAGGATGAGAAGAAGGAGAAGGAGAAGGAGAAGAAGGATGAGAAGAAGGAGAAGGAGAAGGATGAGAAGAAGGAGAAGGATGAGAAGAAAGAGAAGGATGAGAAGGAGAAGGATGAGAAGAAGGAGAAGGAGAAGGATGAGAAGAAGGAGAAGGAGAAGGATGAGAAGAAGGAGAAGGATGAGAAGAAGGATGAGAAGAAGGAGAAGGATGAGAAGAAGGAGAAGGATGAGAAGAAGGATGAGAAGAAGGATGAGAAGAAGGAGAAGGATGAGAAGAAGGAGAAGGAGAAGGATGAGAAGGAGAAGGATGAGAAGAAGGAGAAGGATGAGAAGAAGGAGAAGGAGAAGGATGAGAAGAAGGAGAAGGAGAAGGATGAGAAGAAGGAGAAGGATGAGAAGAAGGATGAGAAGAAGGAGAAGGATGAGAAGAAGGAGAAGGATGAGAAGAAGGAGAAGGATGAGAAGAAGGAGAAGGATGAGAAGAAGGATGAGAAGAAGGAGAAGGATGAGAAGAAGGAGAAGGATGAGAAGGAGAAGGATGAGAAGACGGAGAAGGAGAAGGAGAAGCAGAAGGAGAAGGATGAGAAGAAGGAAAAGGAGAAGGATGAGAAGATGGAGAAGGAGAAGGATGAGAAGATGGAGAAGGAGAAGGATGAGAAGAAGGAGAAGGAGAAGGATGAGAAGAAGGAGAAGGATGAGAAGAAGGATGAGAAGAAGGAGAAGGAGAAGGATGAGAAGAAGGAGAAGGAGAAGGATGAAAAGAAGGAGAAGGAGAAGGATGAGGAGAAGGAGAAGGATGAGAAGAAGGAGAAGGATGAGAAGAAGGAGAAGGAGAAGGATGAGAAGAAGGAGAAGGAGAAGGATGAGGAGAAGGAGAAGGATGAGAAGAAGGAGAAGGATGAGAAGAAGGAGAAGGAGAAGGATGAGAAGAAGGAGAAGGATGAGAAGAAGGAGAAGGAGAAGGATGAGAAGATGGAGAAGGAGAAGGATGAGAAGAAGGAGAAGGAGAAGGATGAGAAGAAGGAGAAGGAGAAGGATGAGAAGAAGGAGAAGGATGAGGAGAAGGATGAGAAGAAGGAGAAGGATGAGAAGAAGGAGAAGGAGAAGGATGAGAAGAAGGAGAAGGATGAGAAGAAGGAGAAGGATGAGAAGAAGGAGAAGGAGAAGGAGAAGCAGAAGGAGAAGGATGAGAAGAAGGAAAAGGAGAAGGATGAGAAGATGGAGAAGGAGAAGGATGAGAAGAAGGAGAAGGAGAAGGATGAGAAGAAGGAGAAGGAGAAGGATGAGAAGATGGAGAAGGAGAAGGATGAGAAGAAGGAGAAGGAGAAGGATGAGAAGAAGGAGAAGGAGAAGGATGAGAAGAAGGAGAAGGAGAAGGATGAGAAGAAGGAGAAGGAGAAGGATGAGAAGAAGGAGAAGGAGAAGGATGAGAAGAAGGAGAAGGATGAGAAGAAGGAGAAGGAGAAGGATGAGAAGAAGGAGAAGGAGAAGGATGAGAAGAAGGAGAAGGATGAGAAGAAGAAGGATGAGAAGAAGGATGAGAAGAAGGATGAGAAGAAGGATGAGAAGAAGGAGAAGGATGAGAAGAAGGACAGTTCTGTGACAGTTTCTGTCTATTTCTGACAGTTCTGGGACATTCACTCCATACAGCTGTTTCAACCGCTGTATGGAGGGAATGTCATGGAACTGTCAGAAATAGACTATTAATGACAGTTCTGGGACTGTCCTTCCATGCAGCGGTTGAAACATTGTATGTATTTGTTTCCATAAATGGATCCATTTATGGAAACAAATACATACAATGTTTCAACCGCTGTATGGAAGGACAGTCCCAGAACTGTCATTAATAGTCTATTTCTGACAGTTCTATGACATTCCCTCCATACAGCGGTTGAAACAGCTGTATGGAGTGAATGTCCCAGAACTGTCAGAAATAGACTATTTATGACAGTTCTGGGACTGTCCTTCCATACAGCGGTTGAAACATTGTATCTATTTTTTTCCATAAATGACATTCTGCAAATACACTTAGAGGAGCGCTGCAGATACACTTTTTGCCGCCGGCTTGGAATTATTCTTATTTTCATCCTACTTCTTCTTCTTCATCCTCATCCTCATAAGAAGAAAAAGAAGAAGTAGGATGAAAATAAGAATAATTCCAAGCCGGCAAAAAGTGTATCTGCAGCGCTCCTCTAAGTGTATCTGCAGAATGTCATTTATGGAAAAAAATAGATACAATGTTTCAACCGCTGTATGGAGTGAATGTCCCAGAACTGTCATAAATAGTCTATTTCTGACAGTTCTGGGACATTCACTCCATACAGCTGTTTCAACCGCTGTATGGAGGGAATGTCATAGAACTGTCAGAAATAGACTATTTATGACAGTTCTGGGACTGTCCTTCCATACAGCGGTTGAAACATTGTATGTATTTGTTTCCATAAATGGATCCATTTATGGAAACAAATACATACAATGTTTCAACCGCTGTATGGAAGGACAGTCCCAGAACTGTCATAAATAGTCTATTTCTGACAGTTGTGGGACATTCACTCCATACAGTTGTTTCAACCGCTGTATGGAGGGAATGTCATAGAACTGTCAGAAATAGACTATTAATGACAGTTCTGGGACTGTCCTTCCATACAGCGGTTGAAACATTGTATGTATTTGTTTCCATAAATGGATCCATTTATGGAAACAAATACATACAATGTTTCAACCGCTGTATGGAAGGACAGTCCCAGAACTGTCATTAATAGTCTATTTCTGACAGTTCCATGACATTCCCTCCATACAGCGGTTGAAACAGCTGTATGGAGTGATTGTCCCAGAACTGTCAGAAATAGTCTATTTCTGACAGTTCTGGGACATTCACTCCATACAGCTGTTTCAACCGCTGTATGGAGGGAATTTCATGGAACTGTCAGAAATAGACTATTAATGACAGTTCTGGGACTGTCCTTCCATACAGCGGTTGAAACATTGTATGTATTTGTTTCCATAAATGGATCCATTTATGGAAACAAATACATACAATGTTTCAACCGCTGTATGGAAACAAATACATACAATGTTTCAACCGCTGTATGGAAGGACAGTCCCAGAACTGTCATTAATAGTCTATTTCTGACAGTTCTATGACATTCCCTCCATACAGCGGTTGAAACAGCTGTATGGAGTGATTGTCCCAGAACTGTCAGAAATAGTCTATTTCTGACAGTTCTGGGACATTCACTCCATACAGCTGTTTCAACCGCTGTTTGGAGGGAATGTCATGGAACTGTCAGAAATAGACTATTAATGACAGTTCTGGGACTGTCCTTCCATACAGCGGTTGAAACATTGTATGTATTTGTTTCCATAAATGGATCCATTTATGGAAACAAATACATACAATGTTTCAACCGCTGTATGGAAACAAATACATACAATGTTTCAACCGCTGTATGGAAGGACAGTCCCAGAACTGTCATTAATAGTCTATTTCTGACAGTTCTATGACATTCCCTCCATACAGCGGTTGAAACAGCTGTATGGAGTGAATGTCCCACAACTGTCAGAAATAGTCTATTTCTGACAGTTCTGGGACATTCACTCCATACAGCTGTTTCAACCGCTGTATGGAGGGAATGTCATGGAACTGTCAGAAATAGACTATTAATGACAGTTCTGGGACTGTCCTTCCATACAGCGGTTGAAACATTGTATGTATTTGTTTCCATAAATGGATCCATTTATGGAAACAAATACATACAATGTTTCAACCGCTGTATGGAAACAAATACATACAATGTTTCAACCGCTGTATGGAAGGACAGTCCCAGAACTGTCATTAATAGTCTATTTCTGACAGTTCTATGACATTCCCTCCATACAGCGGTTGAAACAGCTGTATGGAGTGAATGTCCCAGAACTGTCAGAAATAGACTATTTATGACAGTTCTGGGACTGTCCTTCCATACAGCGGTTGAAACATTGTATCTATTTTTTTCCATAAATGACATTCTGCAAATACACTTAGAGGAGCGCTGCAGATACACTTTTTGCCGCCGGCTTGGAATTAATCTTATTTTCATCCTACTTCTTCTTCTTCATCCTCATCCTCATAAGAAGAAAAAGAAGAAGTAGGATGAAAATAAGAATAATTCCAAGCCGGCAAAAAGTGTATCTGCAGCGCTCCTCTAAGTGTATCTGCAGAATGTCATTTATGGAAAAAAATAGATACAATGTTTCAACCGCTGTATGGAGTGAATGTCCCAGAACTGTCATAAATAGTCTATTTCTGACAGTTCTGGGACATTCACTCCATACAGCTGTTTCAACCGCTGTATGGAGGGAATGTCATAGAACTGTCAGAAATAGACTATTTATGACAGTTCTTGGACTGTCCTTCCATACAGCGGTTGAAACATTGTATGTATTTGTTTCCATAAATGGATCCATTTATGGAAACAAATACATACAATGTTTCAACCGCTGTATGGAAGGACAGTCCCAGAACTATCATTAATAGTCTATTTCTGACAGTTCCATGACATTCCCTCCATACAGCGGTTGAAACAGCTGTATGGAGTGATTGTCCCAGAACTGTCAGAAATAGTCTATTTCTGACAATTCTGGGACATTCACTCCATACAGCTGTTTCAACCGCTGTATGGAGGGAATGTCATGGAACTGTCAGAAATAGACTATTAATGACAGTTCTGGGACTGTCCTTCCATACAGCGGTTGAAACATTGTATGTATTTGTTTCCATAAATGGATCCATTTATGGAAACAAATACATACAATGTTTCAACCGCTGTATGGAAGGACAGTCCCAGAACTGTCATTAATAGTCTATTTCTGACAGTTCCATGACATTCCCTCCATACAGCGGTTGAAACAGCTGTATGGAGTGATTGTCCCAGAACTGTCAGAAATAGTCTATTTCTGACAGTTCTGGGACATTCACTCCATACAGCTGTTTCAACCGCTGTATGGAGGGAATGTCATGGAACTGTCAGAAATAGACTATTAATGACAGTTCTGGGACTGTCCTTCCATACAGCGGTTGAAACATTGTATGTATTTGTTTCCATAAATGGATCCATTTATGGAAACAAATACATACAATGTTTCAACCGCTGTATGGAAGGACAGTCCCAGAACTGTCATTAATAGTCTATTTCTGACAGTTCTATGACATTCCCTCCATACAGCGGTTGAAACAGCTGTATGGAGTGAATGTCCCAGAACTGTCAGAAATAGACTATTTATGACAGTTCTGGGACTGTCCTTCCATACAGCGGTTGAAACATTGTATCTATTTTTTTCCATAAATGACATTCTGCAAATACACTTAGAGGAGCGCTGCAGATACACTTTTTGCCGCCGGCTTGGAATTAATCTTATTTTCATCCTACTTCTTCTTCTTCATCCTCATCCTCATAAGAAGAAAAAGAAGAAGTAGGATGAAAATAAGAATAATTCCAAGCCGGCAAAAAGTGTATCTGCAGCGCTCCTCTAAGTGTATCTGCAGAATGTCATTTATGGAAAAAAATAGATACAATGTTTCAACCGCTGTATGGAGTGAATGTCCCAGAACTGTCATAAATAGTCTATTTCTGACAGTTGTGGGACATTCACTCCATACAGCTGTTTCAACCGCTGTATGGAGGGAATGTCATAGAACTGTCAGAAATAGACTATTAATGACAGTTCTGGGACTGTCCTTCCATACAGCAGTTGAAACATTGTATGTATTTGTTTCCATAAATGGATCCATTTATGGAAACAAATAGATACAATGTTTCAACCGCTGTATGGAAGGACAGTCCCAGAACTGTCATTAATAGTCTATTGTATCTATTAGTTTCCATTTAGGATACAGATGTTTCAACCGCTGTACATGTGAAGAAGCTGTGAGAGAACTGTCAGAAATAGAGGAACTCTGCACATACACTTTTTGCCGGCTTGGAATTATTCTTCTTTTCATCCTACTTCTTCTTCTTCTTCTTCATCCTCATCCTCTTCTTCTGAGGATGAAGATGAAGAAGAAGAAGAAGTAGGATGAAAAGAAGAATAATTCCAAGCCGGCAAAAAGTGTATGTGCAGAGTTCCTCTATTTCTGACAGTTCTCTCACAGCTTCTTCACATGAACAGTGGTTGAAACATCTGTATCCTAAATGTAAACTAATAGATACAATGTTTCAACCGCTAAACATGTGTTCCTTCTGTCAGAGAACTGTCAGAAATAGCGGAGCTCACTGCAGGGACACTTTTGCCGGCTGATCGGGAAATGTTCGATTCGCGCACCCGAAGTAGGCAAAATTTCGGTTTCGCCGCGAATCGAATATTTCCTGAAATTCGACTCGAATTCCGGTTCGCCTGGTTCGATTCGCTCATCTCTAATAATCATGTTTTATTAGATGGCATAATGTTCATACCAATTCCCAAGTTTACACACAGATATGCAGATACAGACTAAAGATTTGTTTTTTTTAAACATTCATGCAGCTGTTTCAGCCATTGTAATTGCAAAGTGGAAATGATGACTTGTATAGACTGTACATGAATTAAAAACCTTTTTATGCATAGTTAAAGAGTATGTCGATCCATTTTTTTTTTTTTAGAGACAGGTGTTGATTTACTAAATGCAAATGGTATTTTTACTGTGCAATGGAATTTTCTGCAGAACTTGAATGTGGTGAAATAGCCAATCAAGTGCAAGGGGGAAAAACACATTTTTTTCTTGCATATGATTGGATGGTGGATGTCTGCATAACTTCACTTTATTCACTAAGCTTAAATCCTTTGCAAGGTGCAACTTCCCTTACAACCTGAACAGCATATTTTCATTTAGTAAATCAACCCCAGAAACTGTAAAGTAGAGCTTCATTCATTTTATAGCAGCTTCTGGTGTTTATTTACATTCAAAGTATGGCAGGAAGACAATATTCTGCTCTCCATAGAAAGTAAAGGGGAAAGCAGCTGTGATATCAGTGTTTCTGGTGTAAACTTTGGAAATTAATTTCTCCACAATGCATATAACTGCATAAATGAATTTAAGGTGCTTTTTTACCAGTTCAGAATTAGGAAAAAAATAGTATGCATAATCTGGGCACAGCTTCACTAAGATTTCTACTGCAGTGCTGTCATATACTGTAGCTAGGTGCAGGGTTGGACTGACAACTCATGGGGCCCCCGGGCAATAGGGGATCATGAGGCCCCTGTGTCCTTGCCCAAACTCAAAAAAGTCTATGAAAAAGGTACCAGGGGCATCTCATGGGGCCCCCTACTGACCCGGGCCCTCGGGCAGTGCCCGAGTTTCCAAATGGTCAGTCCGCCCCTGGCTAGGTGCTTCTACAGGCACAACACAGTAAAGTAAAGTATGCTGTGGTGTAAAGTATTCCTAAGGACATTTTGAGTGCAGCGATTCTATAATTCTCTGAATGGGATATAGATTTTATATCACCATTTTAAGTACTGACATCCCAATTTTGTACTACAATAATGCTAAATCTGGCTATGAGTAAGAGCCGACCACAGCGTGAACACGTTAACTTTTACTATTTCAAAAAAGGATTTGAGGATGTGCAGCAAATTCTAGATCTTTTCTTTTGCCTTACATAAAAATCACCATCTTAGGAACTTAATGTGATAAACATTGCTGTGGACTTATGATATCATGTAGGTAACTTAACATAGTTTTTACCCAACCTTCATTAATAAAACGTGAAAGAATTATGTGTGCATAATATAACTGCTTCTTTTATGTAAATTATACCACATTTTGGAGTTTTATCATTTTATTGCATGGAAAAGATTTTGTAAAACCAATTGCGGAATTAGGAGGTCTGATGCAATGTAACTGTATACTTACAGAATAGCTAACTCCCCATCATATCACAACACTCATAATAGGAATTTATGAATTCTGTTGGTAGTTTTGAAGCATTAAAACTCAATCTGAAAGTGTACATTGAAGTATTCTGCAAAATACTGTTTATGCAAAACATATTCATTCTCACAATTAGAAAGTGTGAGTCGGGTGTTAGTTACCGGTATATGTGGTAATGGAGTGAGTCTCATGTGTTAAATTAAAATAATTGGAGGTACAGAGAACAAATATTAGAGCTCATTATGCAGTTTCCTATACATATTACTAGTTGCATTTGATACATCTCTCTAGGAGGATATATACACTGCTCAAAAAAATTAAAGGAATACTTTTTAATAAGAGTATAGCATCAATTCAATTAAACTCCTGGTGGAGCCTGACGATGGCGGCGGCGGAGAGCTCGAGCTAGGAGCTCTCGCACGAGCCCTCTCTGACCGACCCCCCCTCTATTCGGTCTTAATTCCCCCCAGCGGTATGGAGCCCTAGTTGGCAAAGAAATACCTCGGCCTGGGGGGCTTTCTTCAATGGGCAGCGGTGCGCGGTTGAAGCCGGAGAGTAGTGGAGAGAGACTGGGACGCTGAGCCTGGTTGCCGGGAGACGAGGAGGCGCGACCGGGGCACGTGACCAGCCGCGGTGCATCCCTGGGAAGCAGGGACGCCGGCCGGCCTAAGGCGGACAGGGGGAAGGAGAGGCGTGGGAAATTGGAAGCCGGCTGTCTCCCCGATGTGATAGGGAGACGCTCACTGCTGCCTATACCCCCCTACCTATCTGGATGTCCGCACCTGGACCTGGTGGAGCCAGGAATACCAGGATTCCCATCCTGCCTCCTTGGGACGAACCCTAAGGAGGAAAAGAAGAAGAGAGGAAAAAGGAAAGGAAAAGAAGAGGGAAAGAAAAATAACACATCATCGGAAACCCTGAGAAATCCCCCCTCCCAGGATTGAGCAGTAGCGATGGCCCCCCGTACAAGCATGGAGCTACCGTCTTGAGAAGGGAAGGGTGAGTGAGAACTACTGGAGACTTATTGTGTTGCTGTGTTGTGGATCCCAGAGTGACATAGGAGACCAGGAGGTGAAAGGGGAGGGGAGGATTTCCAGGGGTTAGAAGAGAAGAAGAGAGGAGGCTCAGGTGTCCTAGGAAAATAAAACATAAAAAATTGCAAGTTTGTCTGGTACAGAAATTATAAAGGAGAGGTACAATCCCATCTTGAAGATATAGAAGGAAAAAAAAAAAAAAAAAAAAAAAAAAAAAAATTTTAATAACAGAAATTTCACAGAGGATATGAAGAATAAGGGTCCCAAGGCAGCAGGGCCCAAAGGGTCTCAAACAGGAACAATAAAGAAATTTACATCATATGGAAATATTACGCCAGAAAGGGCCCAGGGCACAAGCACAAAAGGGGAAATGGACATTAGTTCAGGTAATAGTCCGAGGTTATCATTGGGCATGAATAGCAGCTGCAGCCAACAAATAGAGGACGGTTCGGGAAAAAGAAAATCAGATGGGGAACTACAAGCACCAAACAAGAAGGAGATGATAGAAATGTTTCAGAACCTGGAAAAAATGATAAAACATGAAATGACAGCTATTCGCAATGACCTAGGGCACCTGCTTTCAAGAATAGAAGAAACAGAGGAGAAAGTTAAAATTCAAGCTCAAAACTTCGATAACTTAAGGAAAAAAATAAACCAACTGGAAAACATTCAGAAAAAATTGATCTATAGGATGGAAGCCCAAGAAAATAAAGAAAGAAGGTGTAACCTTAGGGTACGAGGAATTCCAGAGACTGCAAAAGGCGAAACACTATATGAACTAGTGAAAAAAATCTTTAACTCCATAAGAGATAGACCTGAAACAGACGGGATCAAGTTAGACGGAGTGTTTAGAATAGGAAAGCTCAAACAGGCTAATGAGAAGGAAAGACCGAGAGACATAATTGTACAGTTCCAAAAATTTGGGGTCAAAGATGAGATTTGGAAGAAGACCAAAGGAAGATCATTAATTAAGTATAGAGATTTGACTATCCAAATTTATGCAGACTTAACAGCAGAGACCCTATGGAGAAGGAGATCCCTGAGACCCCTGTTGGAGCAAATGAGGAAACAGAATGTGCAGTATAGATGGGGTATCTCAGCATCTCTGATTGGCTGGAAAAACGGGGTCACAGCCTACTTGAGATTTCCGGAGGAACTAAGGGTCTTTTGCGAGAGACTGGATTTGCAAAGAATTGAGATGGCGGGGTGGGAAGAAGAAGAAGAAGATAAAGGAGATACAGATGTTACGAGGAAAGAGGACTGGCAGCGGGTCGGGGGGAGGGGGAGGGAGATTTTGGGGTTGGGGAGGGAAGGGAGGGAGAATTAAGTAGAAATTATGTGTTTTTTTTTTTTTTTTTTTTTTTTTTTTTTTTTTTCTCTCTCTCCTGCTTCCGTCTCTCGCCCCTGATCTCTCCCCTCCGGATGTTGAGGTCCCTCAGAACATTCTGGTGAAGGGAGGGAAGTTAAGATTCTTCTTGAGCCTGGACGTTAGAGAGAAGAGATCTGGGGGGGTCGGAGGAGAGGAGAGCCGTCCATGGGCGGAGCTTACGCCCTAAGTCTTAAATCAAAGGTGGAAATAGATCCACAAATGATTTGTAGGCAGTTTATAAGCCTAAAAACGGGTAGGGGAAAAAAAAGAGAGGGGGGGAGGGAGGGGGAGTGGGAGATGGGGGTCGGGTGGGAGGATGAGGGGGGAGGGGAGGTGGGGTTAAAATGTTGCACGATAGAAGGGCCTAATAGAAAGAGGTTTATTAGAAGAAAGATAGACAGATTTAAGAAGGATGGAAGAAATACAGGTTATAACATATAATGTGAATGGGTTGAACTGTCCTGGGAAAAGATTTAAGTTGTTTAAAGAGCTACACCACAGGGCATCGTCAGTTGTATTTTTACAGGAAACACATTTTGAGATAGAGTCAAATGTGAAATTAAAATCAAAATATTATCCAACATGGTATTATGCTGACTCCCCAATTAAAAGAGCAAAAGGGGTGGCAATAGGGTTGGCAAAGAACATGAGATTCGAGCTGGAGGATAGAAGAACTGATCCGGAGGGGAGATTCCTATTTTTGAAAGGTAAATTACAGGGAATCGAGTGTACTTTAGCCAATATATATTGCCCCAACAAAAAGCCGGAGATCTACTTGAAGGGGCTGTTGAAAAAACTGATGGACTTTAAAAAAGGGCATTTGATAGTAGCAGGAGACTTAAATCTCTGCATGGATCCCCAAAAGGATGCAACCTCCCCTGTGCGGAGAGAGGGGGGTGGGTCTCTGAGAGCTTTGAAGAAGGCGATCCACGAGTACCAGCTGGTGGACACTTGGAGAATAATGCATATGAGAGACAGAGACTACACCTTCTTCTCTAAGGCACATGAGATATATTCGAGGTTGGATTATATTTTGATAAATCATCAACTCATAGAGCTATTGGTTAAAATAGAAATAGAGATGAGTACGTTCTCGGATCATGCCCCTGTCACAATGAAAATGGGATGGGGAAGACGGTGGACGGGAGGTTTAGGATGGAGGTTAAATGAGGCCCTTCTTTTGGATGAGGACATAGCTCAGAAGATTGGGGAAGAGATCAAGCTATATTTTAAGGAGAATGAGACAGAGGAAGTATCAACAGCCACAGTTTGGGAAAGTCACAAGGCATATATAAGAGGTATCCTGATTGCGATGGGAGCAAGGAAGAAAAGAGAAAGAAGAGAGAGGGTTAGTGGGCTCCTAAAAGAAATCCTGGATCTAGAGCAGATACAAAAGAAGAAAATAACAAGAGAAATAAGACAGAAGTTAATGGATAAAAAAGATGAATTAGAGAGATTGATGGACGAAGAGAGGAGAAGAGTATATAACAAAGTACTAAATGAAAGATATAGATGGGGCGACAGACCAGGAAAATATTTAATGAGAGCTCTGAATAAAAAGAAAAATAGAAACTATATAGAAAGGATAAAAAATTCTAAAGGAGAATTGGTTTATTCAACCAAAGGGATTATTAAAGTATTCACGGAATACTATAGAAAACTGTATAATATTAGCCCCCATGGCCCTTTAAAGGAAAATGTAAAGGATATTAATGAAAAAAGGATGATATATTTAAAAAATGCAGGATTACCAAAGTTAAGTGAAATACAATTGAATGCCCTGGATGCGGAAATTTCCCAGGATGAAATAAAAGTAGCATTAAAAAGTACAGGGGGTGGAAAAAGTCCAGGCCCGGATGGGTATACAGTTAAGTACTATAAAAAATACAGTGAAATATTGTTACCTAAGCTGAAGAAGTATATGAATGAACTGGGAGGAGGGATGGAGGGTAGAGGAGAATCTCTTCAGGCCCATGTTGTACTCATTCAAAAGGAGGGAAAAGACCCTTCCCAGTGTTCTAGTTATAGACCAATTTCACTATTGAACATCGATACTAAGTTGTACGCAAAGGTCCTAGCAAATAGGCTGAAAGATCTAATGCCTGAATGGATTCACGGAGATCAGGTGGGCTTTGTCCCAGGGAGAGAGGGTAGAGACAATGGGTTGAGAACTCTGATGCTCATTCAGAAAAGTAGAAAAGGGAAGGCCCCGGTGGTACTACTGTCGATTGATGCCGAGAAGGCGTTCGATAGAGTGGACTGGGCCTTCATGATGGACAACTTAGAAGTGTTGGGGATTGGAGAGAGAATGCGGGAGTGGATAGGTAAACTATATAGAGAGCCCACCGCAATTATCACGGTAAATGGGGAGAGGTCGGAATCCATTGGAATGTCCAATGGAACAAGACAGGGCTGCCCACTGTCCCCCTTGCTGTTTGTTCTGTCATTGGAACCCCTCCTGTCTACGATAAGAAATAGTGGAGCGGTAAAGGGAATCCAGATAGGAAATATAGAACATAAAGTTGCGGCCTTCGCGGACGACCTATTGTTTTATGTAGACAACCCTCGAATAACATTACCTAATATAATAAAGATCTTGAAGGAATATGGCGATTTATCAAATTTAAAAATTAATCCAACAAAAACAGAGATCTTGAACATTAATGTACCAAAGAGTGAAAAGGAAAAGCTACAAAAAGAGTTCCCCTTTACATGGAGAGAAAAAGATTTAAAATACCTAGGAATAAAACTGGCTATCTCATATAAACAGCTGTATAGATTAAACTATATTTCTTTATTAAATGAGACCAAGGAAGAACTAAAAATATTAGAAGGAGGAAACCCATCATGGATAGGACGTATAAACCTAGTTAAAATGGTAATCATACCTAAAATACTGTATAGATTCCAAATGGTCCCAATTAAACTCCCAGAGGCCTTTTTTAAGATAATGAAAAAAATGTTAATAAGATATATTTGGAGGAATAAAAAACCAAGAATAGCATACGAAATATTGAGTAGAACTAAAGAGAAAGGGGGAATGGGATTACCTGATGTCAAGAGATACTATAAAGCAGTAATTTTAGCAAGAATTTATGATTGGACATTCAACCACAAGGGGAAGAGTTGGGTACAAATTGAAAACGAATTGAGTGGGATTAGTCTGAGTAAGATGATATGGGTCCCAGCACATTTTAGAAGAATTAAAGAAAGCACAAGTATTTACACCTTAAATGTCTTAAGGGAATGGGATAATTTACACAAAAATAGGAAATGGGAATTCAATTCTATATTAATGCCTCTCGTAAATTCCGATTATTTCCCCCCAGGAAAGGATGAGATATCAGGTAGATGGTTTAAAAGGGAAGATATCCAACTGAGAGATGTATTGGATGAGGGGGAATTGAGACCATTTAAAGAATTAAAAGAGAAGAAGGGAGAAAGTTTTATTGGAATAGACGAGTGGAAATATCATCAGTTAAAATGTTTTATTGGAAAACTACCAAAACCCCTGAGATTAAAAAAGGATTGGAATAGGTTTGAAAGGTTGTTAGAAACACGTAGAGATGGGAAACACGGTATTGCTAAAGTTTATAGAATACTCACAGAATTAGACACAGACACTAAGTTAATTTTTATAACGAAATGGGAAAGAGATATGGAGGTGGTGTTGGATGAGGACCAACAGAACAAGATGTATAGATTGATACACGAGAATGTTTGTATGAGAGACGTGGAGATTAATTATAAATGTTTGACACGATGGCATATTACACCGAGTATTGAGCACAAGATGAGGAGGGAGAATTCTAAAATGTGTTGGAGAGGTTGCGGGGAGGAGGGCACGGTGTTTCACATATGGTGGCAATGTCCGAAAATTCAGGCTTTCTGGAAGACAATAGTGAACTCAATAGAAATAATAACTGGAAATGACATAGGGCTGGACCCAACGATGTGTCTTCTACATAATGCTGGGATCTCAGTAAATAAATATAAAGAATCAGGCATATGGTACTATCTAAACGCTGCAAAGGGGTTGATACCCAAGTTCTGGCAAAAAACAGAGGTGCCGAAGGAGGAGGATTGGATCAACAGAGTAAATCAGATAAGTAGAATGGAAAGATCTTACTATATGCAGGAAGATAGGATGGGAATATACTATACAAGATGGGAAAAATGGGAAAACTCAGGAATGAAAGAGAAGTATAGAAAACTATAAATTAAGATACTATTGTGCCTCGAGAGAGTATAGAACGTGCTAAGTGGAGGGAGGGGGAAGGGGGGCGGGAAAGGGCAGGGAGGGGAGGGAAAGAAAAGATTTATTAGAAGGGGTAAGGTAGAAATGTATGGGATATTTATATGTATTGTTACCTCTTCTTTTGGAATTTTTTGTAATAATATGAAAAACTAATAAATATTTAAATTAAAAAAAAAAAAAAAAAAAAAAAAATTCAATTAAACTCCTGGGATATTGATCTGGTCAGTTAGCTAGCAGGGGGGGTTGTTAATCAGTTTCAGCTGCTTTGGTGTTAATGAAATTAACAGGTGTACTAGATGGGCAGCAGAGAGATGACCCCCAAAACAGGAATGGTTTTACAGGTGGAGGCCACTGGCATTTTTTTCCCGTACTCATCTCTTTTGACTGTTTTTCACTAGTTTTGCACTTGTCTAGGGTCAGTGTGACTTCTGGCAGCATGAGCTGATACCTGGACCCTACAGAGGTTGCACAGGTAGCCCAACTCCTCCAGGATGGCACATCAATATGTGACATTGCCAAAACGTTTGCTGTATCTCCCAGCACAGTCTCAAGAGCATGGAGGAGATTCCAGGAGACAGAAAGTTACTCTAGGAGAGCTGGACAGGGCTATAGAAGGTCCTTAACCCATCAGTATCTGCTCCTTTGAGCAGGGAGGAACAGGATGCGCTCTGCCAGAGCCCTACAAAATGACCACCAGCAGGCCACTGGTGTGAATGTCTCTGATCAAACAATCAGAAACAGACTTCATGAGGGTGGTCTGAGGGCCTATCATCTTCTAGAGGGCCCTGTGCTCACTGCCCGGCACCATAGAGCTTTATTGACATTTGCCATTGAACACCAGAATTGGCAGGTCCGCCACTGGCGCACTGTGCTTTTCACAGATGAGAGCATGTTCACCCTGAGCACATGTGACAGATGTGAAAGGGTCTGGAGAAGCCAATGAGAATGTTATGTTGCCTGTAACATTGTTCAGCATGACCGTTTTTGTGGTGGGTCAGTGATGGTCTGGGGAGGCATATCCATGGAGGGACACATAGACCTCTACAGACTAGACAATGGTACCCTAACTGCCATTAGGTATCAGGATGAAATCTTTGGAACCATTGTCACTCTACACTGGTGCAGCAGGTCCTGGGTTCCTCCAGGTGCACGACCATGCCCAGCCTCATGTGCCAAGAGTATGCAGGCAGTTCCTGGAGGATGAAAGAATTGATACCATTGAATGGCCCCCACGCTCGCCTGACCTAAATCCAATAGAAAACCTCTGTGATATCATGTTTTAGTCCATCCGACGCCACCAGGTTGCACCTCAAACTGTCCAGGAGCTCAGTGATGCCCTGGTCTAGATCTGGGAGGAATTACCCCAGGACAACATCCGTCATCTCATTAGGAGTATGCCCCGACATTGTCAGGCATGCATACAAGTATGTGGGGGCCATACAAACTACTGAGTACCATTTTGAGTTGCTGCAATGAAATTTCAGCAAAATGGACTAGCCTGCTGCATAATTTTTTCACTTTGATTTTCGGGGTATCTTTGAATTTAGTCCTCTGTAGGTTGATCATTTTCATTTCCATCAAACAATGGGGCATTCTTAAGTTCCTAACACATTACCCAGTCCATATCAGTATAGATATCCAGCATGATATTTTTCCCAATTGAGATCTGATGTGTTTTCAAAGTGTTCCTTTAATTTTTGAGCAGTGTAGTTATACAGAGCAGAAAAACAGGAATTTACCAAACACATGTTGGGGTAACATTCAGTAACACTGCATACCAGGGGCGGACTGACAACTCATGGAGCTCCCGGGCAATAGGGGATCATGGGGCCCCCTGTGTCCTTGCCCAAACTCAAAAAAGCCTATGAAAAAGGTAACTAACATATGTACTTAGTTTGCAAATTTTTCATGGCTTGAAATTCAAGTTTCTGAATAGCTCTGACCTAGCCTAAGACTTTGTAATCAGTCTAAAATTATTTATAACTTCATTATGTTTGGATGTTGGTGGGCAGTAAAGGGGACTGAATATTCTTGTTCCTTTGCTCTTAGATATGAAAGCAAATATACATTTGTATAATTTTACTAGCAATAAAACCCCCTACCAAAAAAAAGAAATGTGTTTTTATATGGAAAAAATTATAATTCATGATCAGACTGATGCTTGAAAGCATAAAATAGATTTGCTTAGAAAGAAGTAAGGTTACTTTTGCTATTTTGACATATGAACGTATAAACCTTTGCACTGTTCAAACAGTTCTGTATATTATTACAAATATAATGTAGCTTTAGTGACATCTAGTGTTTAGTATGATAACCACAGAAATTTCTGATCCTGTGATGTTATGCTCTAACTGTTTTACAGACTTTTCAGAATATAAGCGTATTAATCATTATGAATTACCTTCTAGATTGAAAAACTTCTAGATTAAAAACAATGAGCCTATTAGTCACTGCCTCATATCAGATACTGTACTATTTTCCCCTACAGCCACAGGAAAACAGTATAATCAGCGAAAACAGGCATATGAGGTGGTATCAGAATAATGTCATGTGTTATATTTCAATAGTGTAGAGATTCAGAAATTCCACTGTAGTGAAAATTTGTTTTTTATGGGTAAAAGATCTGTTATGAGTAGATATACAGAAACCCCTGCACACAAGTGTACCCCCACACAATTAATTAAACCCAGGTTATGGATTGCTGCTGCACACAGGTAAATACACCAAAAAATAAAAATATATTAAAAAAACAGCGCAAAACACCCCCTGACTAAAACAGTGCCATACATATTATACAGCGTAAATGACAAAAATTTTAATTATTTATATAGTGACATCAACTGAACATATAATAAAATACTTTCAAAAAAGTTTCCAAATTATATTAAAGAAAAGTTCTTTCTCCCAACGGATTGTGAAAAAAACAGATATCCAAACAAAATAATGCTTGCACCAATCACCAGTGAACAAAACCAACATCAACCGCACTCACCAGATGATGGTAAGTAATGCGCCTTTTAGGATGTTTTGGGATTCTAAGCCCCCTTTCTTGGAAGCCTTCAGTACTCTTTCCCACCATATAGGGTTTGAATATTCTTTCCACTCGCTCCTGCCTTCTCCTCTCACCAAACTCCACAGCAGTGCAAGGGAAAAAAATTATGATAGTGTAATACTGCTATTACAAATTGCAATAATTGATAAGAATTGCCAGACCACTCACATTTAGCAAAAAGGATAAAAGCATCTGTTTTATTGCCTCCATAGGCTAACATAGATAACACTGCTTCCACATCTCATCACAGAGATCTCACAGCCTGGCATAGCAAGGAATGACAGGATCAACTCCAAAGATGGCCGCTTGGAACGCACCGCTCAGTGTGCGTTCCACTCACCGGAAGTGACGCAGGATGTTAGGATGGCAGACCGGAAGTGCATAAAAAAAAAAGATCTGTTATGTGTGACCATGGAAACATGAGCAATAAATGTATAAGTAATAAATAAGACACAGAAATATTAATAAAAAAAGTACTTTTATCACTAACGTTGTACTTCTGTATCTGCATAAAGAGTTGCCAGGGCCACCTTTACAACAGAGATGGCGGAGTCATCGTAGGCTGAATTCACACTGACTTGCAGCAAAATGCAGGGAAAATGGATGTACATTTCCATCCATTTTATGCATGTTTTAACGCACATTGATTTGTATTGATATGCTTTTTAGTGTACTTGTAAAATGCAGGTAAATGCGTAGATAGATATGTGTCCTATTCACACTACAATGCTGTATTGACCTGTGTTGCATTAAAATGCATACATGTTGTATTTTAATGCAATGGTGATGCAGCATTTTAAAGTTTCTTCTGTAGTGGACTGGATCAGAGTGGGACCTAACCATGATGCATGCAGCTTGTTCTGTTTCAAATGCCACTTTACGCATTGACATACTCTCTTAGACCCACTGTATTCCTGGACACCTTTTAAAATATACGTTTTGTTGCTGTCAGTACAAGTTTGAGATGTTCTCTCACTGACGCTGATGTAAGATGATTCTCTGATGTAGCCTTGAATGCTCTCTGGAAGTCTCGTTAACAGAGTGGTTATCTCCTCTGGGATTCCGAAGCACAGGTTTTGGTAGATGAAGGGGATGCCCTGAGTTCTTTCAACAATTGTTGTGGACAGTGATTGAATTCTGTTTCTGTCTGGAACAAAGAGCACCAATAAGATCCCAGCCTAAATTGGTCTTTTGGGCATGAGGATTGTGCACTGTTTTTGTAGCTTCTAGACTCTTGGAATGTCTCTTCCCAGTAGTAGCATTATTTGTGTTTTTTCTTCCAATGAGGGTATGTAGACCTGTTTAGAAACTTTAGGGTCATACATGCAATGCTCATCTTCTGGAGTAGGGATTTCCTCTTTCTCATTTGGTATCACTGCACTCAATAAATGAATGAAGCTGAATTCCTTCAGTCCAATTTATGTTTGAAATAATGAGATCTCCAGAAGGGGCAATCCTTCCTGTGCTTTCTTCTCTGCTAGCACATGTGTGCAAGGTATAGAACATTACAACTCCCTTTACATTGAACATGTGAACTAACTATGAAGTGGAAAATAGATATGTGCAATGAGTTCCTTTTTTGATTCTTTTCTCAAATAAAAATGTAATTTCTGGAGATTCTAATGTATCTGAATTTCCAAATGGATATAGAAATGAATGGTAAAAGATCTGAAAAAAAAATTATAATGAAAATAGAAATGCTTATGGGTCTGGTATGGATTTTAAGGGGGACTCCATGCCATTAAAAAAAAACATCATGGGATTCCCCTCAAGATCGATACCAGACCCAAAAAGCATGGTATAAATTGGGGGAAACCCTCAGTTTGTTTTTTGTTTTTTTTCATTTTGTAATGCTGGCACTTGTTTGGTTTACTGACAGCAGTTTTTGCTGACAAAAGATTATTATTATTATACAGGATTTATACAGCGCCAACAGTTTGCTCAGCGCTTTACAATATAAATATAAAAGATGAGTCATGGTTGTTGAGGACATAGCAGACACTCACTCCTTAACAATCAGCTATTCACAACGAATTTGGATCATTTCAAAAACTTATCAAATCTTTGGAAACAATTTGTAAAACTCTTACAATCCACCTGGTCTAAAAAATATAAGAAACAAATCCTAAAGAAACAAAATGAATCCTAAAAGTTAATCGGATCAACACAACGAATAAGAAGAAATAAAATTATCAATCTAACGAATGCATGTGAAACTAAACCACATTTTCTTGCATGTACATGTCTAGTGGCAAACAAATGACTACTTTGTTTATCTCAAAAGCATACATACTGTACAGCTTTCTCTGGTTGTCCGCAAGGAAACACTTTTCCCAGACATATTTTAGCAATGTTTTTAACTGAAAGTCTTTTGCAGCATAACTCACTGTATTTATTTACAAGTGTTGGAGGTGACTGCTCCCTACCATGATCAGACAGTGTAAGATCTTCGGTGTACACTCACCAGCCACTTTATTAAGTACACCTTGCTAGTACCGGGTTGGGCCCCCCTTTTTTTTAGAAGTGCCTTAATTCTTCATGGCATAGATTCAACAAGGTGTTGGAAACATTCCTCAGAGATTTTGATCCATATTGACATGAGTTACTGTGAGTTACTATCTGCTCATTCTCTGACCTCTGACATCAAAAAGGCATTTTCAACCACACAACTGCCACTCACTGGATATTTTCTCTTTTTCAGACCATTCTCTGTAAACCTTAGAGATGGTTGTCATGAAAATCCCAGTAGATTAGCAGTTTTTGAAATACTCAGACTAGCCAGTCTGGCACCAAGAACGATGCCACATTCAAAGTAACTTAAATCCGCTTTCTTCCCCATTCTGATGCTTGGTTTGAACTTCAGCAAGTCGTCTTCACTATGTCTAGATGTCCAAATGCATTGTGCTGCTGCCTTGTGATTGGCAGATTAGCAATTTGTGTTACCAAGCAATTGAACAATTGTACCTAATAAAGTGGCTGATAAGTGTATGCATAGACTCATTTAAAGTGGCTTCAATGTAAGGCTGATACCAGGGATGGACTGACAACTCATGGGGCCCCCGGGCAATAGGGGATCATGGGGCCGCTGTGTCCTTGCCCAAACTCAAAAAAGCCTATGAAAAAAGTTCCAGGGGCATCTCATGGGGCCCCCTACTGACCCTGGGCCCTCAGGCAGTGCCTGAGTTTCCAAATGGTCAGTCTGCCCCTGGCTGATACATATCTGTCACTTCTGAGCACTTGACTATATCCTTGGAGTTTCTGGAGAAGTGCTCCACGGATGTGCAACATCTGAAGAAAATGTCCTGGTTCCTTGGAAACTCCCTGTGTTCTTCAAAGTGCTTTCCTTAATGTACAATGCTTTCTGAGAGGATGTGGTTTGTTTTGAATGAGACAGTAGGAATTTGGGTCTTTTCATCGTTATTCACTCTTGCTTGTAGTGGATGTAACAACCATTTTTTTAACAGACACAATATTTCCAGGTTCTCTGTATGTAGTGTTGACATTTTCTCTTCTTGTAGTTGGAGGGCTAGAAATGTGTAGGTTGATAACCTGGATTATTCTTAGCTCTGGCTAAGTCTTTAATGAACCTTGCGAAGAAAGAAAAGGTTGAAAAGGAAACTAGCTGTCATTCATTGTACTTGGAAACAGCTGTAGTCCATCCTTCTTGTATATTGTATGGCAATAACCACTGTCTGCACCACCCCACTGTGTACAGTATCTAGGTAGTTAAGATCTAGTAGATGTGGCTATTACAAGTTTAGGGGGATATTTGCTTTGTTCTTGGAACTTCTGGTTGTCTTCATTGGAAACCTTTGGAATCTTCTGAAGCCTCTCATGCAAGGCAAGCTCCATAACGTCAGAGCTTCCATAAATTTGATTTAATCTCCTCCAAGCAAGTTATGCATTGCATAATGTTATTTCACTGATCAGATAGATTATCAGTCATTTCTGCTTTGTTTGTGTTTGAAATGTGCTGCGCTGAGAGGATAAATTAACTTCTATATATGTAAAATTTCATGTGTCCCCAAACAAATAAACCCTAATAAGGTGCATACTGACGAAAAATGCAAACAAAGTACACTATTCAAAAGCATTAAAGGAGCACTTTGAAAACACATCAGATCTCAATGGGGAAAAATATCATGCTGGATATCTATACTAATATGGACTGGGCAAAGTGTTAGAAACATAAGAATGCCCCATCATTTGATGGAAATGAAAATTATCAACCTACAAAGACATTCAAAGACACCCCAAAAGTCAAAGTGAAAAAATTATGCAACAGGCTAGCCCATTTTGCTGTAATTTAATTGCAGCAACTCAAAATGATATTTTGTATGGCCCCACATGCTTGTATGCATGCCTGATGTCGGGGCATGCTCCTAATGAGACGGCCGATGGTGTCCTGGGGTATTTCCTCACAGATCTGGACCACTGTATCACTGAGCTCCTGGACAGTCTGAGGTGCAACCTGGCAGTGTTGGATGGATCAAAATATGATATCCCAGAGGTGTTTTTTTGGATTTAGGTCAGCAAGCATGGGAGCCATTCAGTGGTATTAATTACCTTCATCCTCCAGGAACTGCCCCACATGAGTCCAGGCATTGTCGTGCACCAGGAGGAACCCAGGACCCACTGCACCAGTGTAGGGTCTGACAATGGATCCAAGGATTTCATCCCGATACCTAATGGCAGTAAGAGTGCCATTGTCTAACCTGTAGAAGTCTGTGTGTTCCTCCCTGGATATGCCTCCCCAGACCATCACTGACCCACCACCAAAATGGTCATGCTGAACAATGTTACAGGCAGCATAACATTCTCCAAAGCTTCTCCAGACCCTTTTATGTCTGTCACATGTGCTCAGGGTGAACCTGCTCTCATCTGTGAAAAGCACAGGGCGCCAGTGGAGGACCTGCCAATTCTGGTGTTCAATGGCAAATGACAATCGAGCTCTATGGTGCTGGGCAGTGAGCACAGGGCCCACTAGAGGACGATGGGCCCTCAGACCACCCTCATGAAGTCTGTTTCTGATTGTTTGATCAGAGACATTCACACCAGCGGCCTGCTGGAGGTCATTTTGTAGGACTCTGGCAGTGCTCATCCTGTTCCTCCCTGCTCAAAGGAGCATGGGTTAAGGACCTTCTATGGCCCTGTTCAGCTCTCCTAGAGTAACTGTCTCCTGGAATCTCCTCCATGCTCTTGAGACTGTGCTGGGAGACACAGCAAACCTTTTGGCAATGGCACGTATTGATGTGCCATCCTGGAGGAGTTGGACTGCCTGTTCAACCTCTGTAGAGTTCAGGTATCGTCTCAAGCTGCCAGTAGTGACACTGACCCTAGCCAAGTGCAAAATTAGTGAAAAACAGTCAGAAAAGATGAGTAGGGGAAAAAAATGTAGTGTCCTCCACCTGTAAAACCATTCCTGTTTTGGGGGTCATCTCACTGTTGCCCATCTAGTGCACCTATTGTTAATTTAATTAACACCAGAGCAGCTGAAACTGATTAACAACCCCCTCTGCTACTTAACTGACCAGATCAATATTCCAGGAGTTTTATTGACTTGATGCTATACTTTGATTAAAAAGTGTACCTTTAATTTTCTTTGAGCAGTGTATAAACATTGCAATTAATACAACTGCAAAGTACAATTGATAAAAACCAATCAATGTAAAGCAGTGCGATCGATATGCACAACTGATCAATAAACAACAATCAGCATCAATAAATAAAGAACTAGACATGTGCATTTGTTTTCATTACGATTCGTTTTTCAGATGAAACTTTAATCTTAGGAGATTCGGATGTATACAAATCTCTGAATGGACATAGCAACAAATGTCAATGAATCCAAGAAATAAGTTATAACAAAATTAATGGATGCATTTGTTTAATTTTGATGGCATATGGTCACGTTTGGTGATTTTATGATGTTATAATAGTTCAGACCCAAGGTGAAACTTTAAAATGTTTCAAATCCACCCTGACCAACGAATAGACAAAATAAATGTTGAAGATATGAAATCAATTGGTTCAACTTAACGAATATGACAAAACAAAATTCTTCAATGCATGAATGCATCCACAGCTGAATGAAGCAAACATTTTCAGCATGCATATATCTATAAAGAATATCAAACTCATATAAATTTGCAATAACTTGTGATCCATGTGAACTTATTTGTGAACGATCAATGTAAAGAGTAAAATCAATGTGCACAACCAATCAATAAAAAATTATAAACATCTATACAAATCAAGTTCATATACAGGCATTAGACAAAAAATGAAAACACTACATGATTTGCAAGTGTGAAAGTGGCAACAGGTGTGAAAGTGGTTTTAGGTTTCGGGTCTGTAGAAGTTGCCGGAGAGTGTGTTGCCTGTTTGCACCTTTCCTTGTCCAGTGACATCATTTCCACCCGTAGATGCCTTCCGGTTCATCAGCAGACACTGTGATTGTGCCTCCATCCGTAGCAAGAAGGATTCCCTCCTAAACTCTGAGCTGCATAGGACCTGTGCTGTTATGATGACAAGTGATCTTTTATCTACTTTCTTTTGAGTGTTTCTTATCCTTTGCTGAATAAACTCCATACTAATACTACACTTAGTGGCGCCTCCCTTGTCCCCTTTCCTATCTTTCTACACAAAGCTTGCAAACTCTGAGGAACAGCTGCCTCACTGGATGTAGTCACCTCCCTCCAAATATGGACTAATGGAATTACACCCTGAACTTTTATTACTCTCTTCATTGTCCAGTCCTTAATTCCTTAAACAAAAAGTCCCACATTTTTCACCTCTGCCAAACATTGTTGTGCTCACTTAGCTGGTGCCTCTGTTACTGAAGTTGCCAACAGGGGCGGACTGACAACTCATGGGGCCCCCAGGCAATAGGGGATCATGGGGCCCCTGTGTCCTTGCCCAAACTCAAAAAAGCCTATGAAAAAGGTACCAGGGGCATCTCATGGGGCCCCCTACTGACCCTGGGCCCTCGGGCAGTGCCCAAGTTTCCAAATGGTCAGTCCGCCCCTGGTTGCCAATTTATTTGCCATATCATGAGGTACAGTATCAAAGGTTATGACGGCATATACAGTTTCTGGGAAAACATTGTCTGAAAAGCATAAGGGTGGTCAACTTACAACTGCTACAAAAGTGACTGCTGAGCTTAAACTCCATCTTCACGGGACAAAAGAATGTTACCTCATTTCCACTTTCACTGCGAAACATTTGGTCACTTTCACACCTGCAAATCATGTAGTGTTTCCATTTTTATGTCTAACCCCTTAAGTGTGTATTCACTCATGTTTTATGCAGACTTATCTTTGACCAGTGTTGGATTTCACAAAAAGGAAATACTAAGAATATCAGAAATTTGAAATGTTCAGTTTACATATTCTTTAAACAAGACCCAAAACTAGGTCCTCATTTACCTGATAAACCTAGGTTTGTTTACTGAAAAGTGCTTAATGCGATGTCCAGGATAGCCCCAGTAAGTTGAGTAATCATTTTAATTCTAGGATTAGACTTGGCTTCTTTAGTCAATTAGTAGGGCTGTATCAGTGCAAGAAAATCAAGTGTATGAGTTGTCTTGAACTTTTCTTCAGTTTCCTAACTGAAGGAAAGTTCAAAACTCAGAAAGTACTATTTTATTGAATGTATAATATTAAATAAAACCACTTCCTAAATGAATATAAATGGATATAAATTCAACTCCGCACAGCACCATCAACACCTTCACCCCTGACGAGTTATAAATATTAATAAACAGAAAATGCTATTAAATAGTTGAATCCTCAGAAAATACTCTGCAAGTACAGTCCAATCTCTAAAGAGTCCACAAAATAAACCATAGCCTTCTTGTGTGATAACAGTGACAAATTGGTGTCCAAAAAATATATATAATCCTTCCAATGATTTCCACAGTAATGTTCCCTCAAAGAAAAAGAAACATCACATAGTGCATTATCTTTTAAACTACATATAAATATGTGACATCACTCAAGCGAATAACCCATCATAATGATTAAGTCGTTGACAAAACGCGTCAAGGGAAGTGATGTCAAGACGCAGATGGGAACCGGAAGTTGACCGGTGGCCATTTTGGAAAAGGGAAAAGATCACCTGTTAGTTACTGGACATTTCCTGGATCGCAGCAAGGCTACTGTATGGTATTTAAAGCAGTTTTAAAAGTTTTAAAATGTGAGGATTCTGATTAAAGTGTCAGGGCTCCAGGGTATGACCAGAGGTATGTGACTGACGCAGGGAAACGCAGACTCCAGATATGATATAAACAATATGATTTATTAACACTAACAATACATAAACGCAGTGCAATACTAAAACATAACACAGTGCAAATGAACCAAACCAAACCACCCACAGATAACAAAACATACAATGCAAGCGTCGTCAGGCAGGCCGGGATGATCAACAGGAGGTCAGAACGTATGGGGTTAAGCAGGAGAATGGTCAGACAAAGCCAGGGATCAGAGCAGGAGAATGGTCAGACAAAGCCAGGGATCAGAGCAGGGTCAGCAACGAATCAGACAGGAACAGGAACAGGGATGCAGGAACAGGATACAGGGCCCAAGAGAAACACACACCAAGGCAGAGTCTGCAGGTCTGGCCATCCCTTAAATACACCAGCATAAGCAGTTTCAGGTGTTTGGCTGGCTGCAAGGTTGAGTCTCTGATTGCTGGGAGCACCCGCTGGCCAGCCCTGGTACTGCAGCCCATAAGGCAGGTGAGTCCCACCATTGCTGGCCAGTCCATTCCTGACATAAAGTTTATTTGCATCTATCTTGGCAGTATTAAACTATTTCTGTCCCTCATATGTTTACATCTATATGGAGCAAGGTGTATGGGGATATATGGAGTATTATGGCTGATGGACCCATGTAGTGCCGTGAAGACAGTGTATGCCTTGTGGAGATCTACAGGAGGGCCGTTTCCCACCCCAGTTATTGAATTATATTAAAAGCGTCATTGTTTTGGATTATTGGTAAGGGTATTCACTCCTTACTGCAAATAGAAGTGTCACAGTGTTAGTTTGTGTAGGAGCACTGAAGAGTGATTCACACACACAGTGTTCCTTCACTGTTTGGATTCACAGTGTTTTCACTTTTTTCACTATTTACACTGATAATAATTTTGATGGGTTATTCACTTGAGTGATGTCACATATTTATATATAGTTTAAAAGATAATGCACTATGTGATGTTTCTTTTTCTTTGAGGGAACATTACCGAGGAAATCATTGGAAGGATTGTATATATTTTTTTGGACACCAATTTGTCACCGTTATCACACAAGAAGGCTATGGTTTATTTTGTGGACTCTTTAGGGATTGGACTGCACTTGTAGAGTATTTTCTGAGGATTCAACTATTTAATAGCATTTTCTGTTTATTAATATTTTACTGAATGAGTAGCTGATGCTTGGAAAAAAACTTCCAGCAGAGGTAGTGAGCCAGTCAACAGTAAATAGCTTCAAACATGTGGGGGACAAGCATAGGTCTATACTCTAACCGAAAAAAAAACTTAACAAACAAATAAATAAATAAATAAACCCTCCCCCAAAAACGAAAAAAAAACGGGCAAACTCGATGGACCACTTGGTCTTTTACTGCCGACACTTTTCTATATTTCTGTGTTTCTATGTCTTTTTGTTAAACATCTGCAAAATTAATTTACGCATGGGACCAAGACCTCCAACATCACTGATTTCTATAACTGTTCTACAGACTTCGTTGTATACTACCTGAGCTGCCCTTGCGGCTTACTATATGTGGGCTGCACTAACCACACACTAAGGACAAGGTTGGATGAACACCAACGATTAATAGAAAAAAAGGGAGTACAGAACACAATGGGCTTCATTCACAAAAGCAGATCCCATGCAATATTAAGGTGATCTGACACATTTTACCTAAATATTGCATGTGATCCTGAAACTGACAAGTCACTATACTGTTATGCGGTATTTACCACAAAATGTCAAAACACTCTGTAAATACTGCTTAAAAAAGAGTTAAAGTCAATTCACAGAAGGGAATAAATAATAAAATGCATGCGGTAATTAAGTAGTGGTCCAGGTATGTGGTAGCTAACAAAAGTATTCTATTTTTACTGGTTGTTAACCACTTGACCTCCGGAAGATGACCAGGCCATTTTTTGTGATACAGCACTGTGTTACTTTTAACTGACAATTGCACGGTCATGCAACGCTGTACTTTTTTCCTACAAATAGAGCTTTCTTTGGTGGTATTTGATCATCTCTGGGTTTTTTATTTTTTGCGCTATAAACAAAAAAACACTGACAACAAAAAAAACCAAAACAATATTTTTTACTTTCTGCTATAAAACGTATCCAATAAAAATTTTAATTTATTCATAAATTTAGGCCAAAATGTATTCACTACATATTTTTAATAGAAAAAATCCTGATAATAATATATTGATTTGTTTGCACAAACGTTATAGTGCCTACAAATGGTGTTATATATACTGGAATTTTTTTTTTTATTATTCTCCAAAATAAAGGTTTATTGATTATATAAGATACGAGGAATACAGAGAATGGGGGGTGATGATATAACAATCGGGAGAACAAAAAGCAAAACAACCCCTATAACAATCAAATGTAGTCATTTCCATAGTTAACATCAAGTAAATACAATAATAGCACCATGTATTAAATGGCAATTCAGTAACCAACATTCATGATGGCAAACTTTTCCTTTCTCTTCCCTTCCCTCCCTCCTCTCACACCCCTCCTCCCTCCCCCCCTTTGAAAGTGAAGGGGGGGGGGCTAATTCCACGAATCAAAGACTTTCCAAAGTATGTGTCAGTCCAATGTTTGCAAATCAGCTGTAGTGACTTACACATGGATATGTATTGTCCGGAGACCAGTATACTGCCTGCAGTAACCGGTTGCAGGGGTCTCAACAAAGAGAAGAGGGGAATGAGAAGAGTAAAGGAAAAGAAAAAGAAGAAGAAAGGAAAAAAAGAGAGAAGAGAAGGAAAAAACTAAAACAAAAGGAGGGGTGGGGGAGGGTTAGAGGGTTGGGGTACCCTAATTGTATTAGTAGCGGTCTGTGTGTATCGTTCCATCACATCGTACTTTAATCAGGCATGGATGCGTGTAGGGAAGGTATGGCTGTGGGTAATATGGATTCATGTAGAACTGTAGTGTGCGCAGTACGTTTTCTATCTTTTCAGCTTGTGATTGTGAGTAAAGAACGGTATTGAGTCAGAGACTCAGTGAACGTATATATATCTGGGCATCCACCTGATGCCCTATTCATTCATGGGGGGATTTTCAATTCCCGAATGTAGTCCTCAGGGTTTGGAAATGGAGCCAGCATGCCCCAGTTGAAGTAAATTTCGTAGGTGCGTCTTTTGACACAGAGATTAATTCTTCCATTTTCGCTATTTTGTTTATCCTACTGTACCATTCGGGTATAGTTGGAGTTTTAGAGGTTCCCCAAAGTATTGGTATGCACAGTTTAGCTGCATTGACCATCATCATGTCAAGAGATTTGAAGTAGGGGGGCGAAGGGGAAGGAGTGTTGTGCATGGGTAAATGCCAGTGGGTGGGTAGTAATCTGGGTAGTTTGTTAATGTACTTCTTTCCAGAAAGGCTGGATGAATGGACATTCGCATCAAATGTGTAAAAGAGTTCCTATTTCTTGGTGGCATCGCCAGCATTTGTCTGATATAGTCACATCAAATTTATGAAGTGAGGGTGTACGGTACCACCGTGATAGGATTTTGTAATTATTTTCCTGAATGAAGACATTGATGAATCCTTTGTGAACGTGTCTATATATTTGTTCCCAGTTTTCTTCAGTAAGGTCTAGATGTAAATCATGATCCCAAGACGTGCATGTTCTTCCTGTGGCAGCAGATTCATGCGACCATAGCAGATTATGTAAAATAGAGATACCGTGTTGTAGGGGTTTATTGGAGGCGCACAATTTGTCAAAGGGTGTGAGGGAAAATGAAGTGTGCCTAAAGCCTTGTATAGATTTAGCAAAGTGTCTAAGTTGCAGGTATTTCCAGGTCAATATTTGAGAGACAGGCCATTTCACTTGGATGTGATTAAGTTCAAGGAAAGACTCATTCACAAAGAGGAGATGAAGCTGCTCTCCTGCTCCTCCACTCCTGTCCGCTGAGTGGAAAAACCACCCATTTCACTCAATAATTCCTGAGCACCAATGTCCTCCTCTACCTCCTCCTCTTCTTCCTGTCCTGCCCCCACAGGGGTCATGTGGCGTTTAGATCTGTGCGCCACGTCTACCGCACCCTGACCAGCCATTGTTAACAGCATTTGTTCCAGGACGTGCAACAGAGGAATGACGTCGTTCATCCCATAGTCTTGCCGACTCACGAATAGCGTGGCTTCCTCAAAGGGCCTGAGCAAGCGCAGGTGTCACGCATGAGCTGCCAATGGCTGACATCTAAGTTACACAGGGAGTACCTTTATCCGCTTTTAACATCAGGAAATCTGTGATGGCCTTTTGCTGTTCGTAAAGGCGGTCTAACATATGTAGGGTTGAATTCCACCTTGTTGCAACGTCACAGCATGAGGAGTCGGTATAGGGACCCATGGCAGATTAGGGGCCTGGCAGCAGCTATCTGGATGTTCGGCAGACCTATTCCACCTTTGGTTTTAGGTGTGGTGAGGTGATGATAGATAATTCTGGGACGGTGTTGTTTCCACAGGAAGTGAGAAACTGTCTCACTGTTTATATGTTAGAAAGAAAGATGCTGGCAGGTCAATCAATAAAGTTCAGAAAAGGTATAAAAGGCAGGGTAGGATATTCATTTTGATAATGGCAGCAGGTCCAAACCAGGAGAAAAGGGGTTTGGACCAACGCTCCATGTCTGCTATTATCACGCGAAGGAATGGTATGTAATTCTGAGAGTAGAGGTTTTTGAGCTTGGAGGGTAGTTTAACTCCCAGGTAGGTGATTGTGTCTTTTTGCCATGTGAAGGGAAAATGTTGTTGGCATAGTTTGACCTGTGTTGTTGGCAGTGTAATATTTAGGGCATGGGACTTGGAGAAATTAATTTTAAAGTTTGCTATATACTGGAAATATTGGAAGTCACGCAACAAATTAGGTAGAGATATGAGGGGTTTTGTTAGGAAGAGTAAGATATCATCAGCAAAGGCAGCAAGTTTATATTGTCTGTTGTTAATTCTTATACGCTGGATATCCATATTTGCACGTAAGCGACGTAGGAAGGGCTCAAGAGTTAGAATAAATAGGATAGGGGATAATGGACAGCCTTGGCGGGTGCCGTTGCGGATATTAAAGGCGTGAGATAGAAAGCCATTAATGCATACTTTTGCGGAGGGTGCAGAATATAGGGACATAATGAAGTGGATCAAGTTGGTGCCAAGTCCTAAGGCATTTAAGGCAGCTTCAAGATAGTCCCATGCCAGCCTGTCAAATGCCTTTTCTGCATCCAGGGATAAGAAAAAACCTTGTTGGCTAGATTTGGTGAGCCAGTGGTGGATGTTTATTGCTTTTAAGGTATTGTTCCGGGCCTCTCGACTGGGTACAAATCCCACTTGGTCTTTTGTTATGAGGTTTGTGAGCATGGGAAGTAGTCTATTTGCGAGTATTTTAACGAATAGCTTAATGTCAATGTTCAACAGTGATATTGGCCTATAATTGGATGCTATGGTTGCGTCTTTGCCAGGTTTGGGGATAAATGATACGTGTGCCTTAAGTAGGTTGTGTTCTGGGGGAGTTGGTTTGGATAGTAGGTTAAAAGCTCGTAGAAAAGGAGATGCCAACAGGTCCGGGACAGTTTTATAGTAAGCGGCGGAGAAGCCATCTGGGCCTGGGCATTTCCCTACTTTCGTTTGTCTAAGCGGTAATATTAATTCCTCAGGCTTTAATGGGCCATCCAGCTTAGTAGCCATTTGATGGGGTATTGGCATGGGGCTATAGCGACTAAGAAAGTCTTCTAGGATTACTGTGCGTGGTCTGCAGTCATCAGGTGGTTTCGTTTCAGGGGGTAAGTTGTATAATTCAGCATAGAATTGTACAAAGTGGTTTGCAATCTCTTCATTAGATATGAGCATTTGCCCTTGCGGTGTGCATGGCGTTGGCCTTTTTAGTTTGTAAAGCTCTTGCTAAAAGTCTCCCATATTTATTACTAAACTCATAGAAGAGCTTCTGTGATAACAGGTACTTGTGTCTGACTTTCTAGCCTAGTTCTGCAGTTAAGAGAGATCGGATGTGTTTCAGGTCTGTAAGTGTTTGTTGGGACAAAGTCATCTTCTGTGATTTTTCCAGATTTTGAATTTTTTGTGTAAGTGTATCAATAGATTCTTTTGAAATTTATTTGCATTTTGCTACCATGGCTAGAAGAGATCCTCGTATAACACACTTATGAGCTTCCCATTGAGTAATAGGGTTAGTGTCTGGTGTGTCGTTATTTGCAAAGTAGGACTCAATGTGTGTACCTAGGGTGTTAGCATTTACCGGGTCAGTTATCAAGGTAGCATCCAATCTCCACATTTTATTATAGGA
Source organism: Staurois parvus (assembly GCF_062004578.1). Classification (NCBI taxonomy): domain Eukaryota; kingdom Metazoa; phylum Chordata; class Amphibia; order Anura; family Ranidae; genus Staurois; species Staurois parvus. The sequence continues at coordinate 5,820,714 of NW_028317886.1, forward strand.
TAGACGTTCTGGGAAATTTAGGGTCATAGCAATAGGGGGATGGTCCGATAAGAACATCGGTTCAATGGATGTGGTTTTTAAGAACTGGAGGTCTTTTTGCGTGATCCATATGTAATCTGTTTGTGAGTAACGGTTGTGGGGGGGTGAAGAAAGTGAAATCCCGGCCTTCAGGGTTGAGGGTACGCCAGGAGTCATGGAGTAGGAGCTCGTGCAGTTGCCGTTTAATCTGTCGAAGAGCCCGGTATGGCAACGATGAGGTACCAGAAGAGGTATCTTCAAGGGGATTAAGAGCTAGATTAAAATCTCCATCGAGGATAAGGATACCAGAGTGGAAAGAGGCTAATAGCATGCTTATGATATGAAAGAAGCTTACTTGAGCCGATCTGGGACTATAAATATTAGCTAGAGTAATCGGTCTCCCCCATAGTGTTCCTTTAAGGATTATGTATCGTCCGTCAACATCCACAAGCGAGTCTGTAACTTGTATTGGTATATGTTTAGAGATGACAATAGCTACACCCTTTGTTTTCACTGAGGGTTTAGTAGCGTGCTATACTGTTGGGAAATCTTTATTAGTTAGCTTAGGGATATTATCTGTTCTGAAGTGGGTCTCCTGTAAGAATATTATGTCTGTTTTACATTTTTTCATGTATGTGAGAATTTTCGAGCGTTTTTCTGGTATATTGAGACCCTTAGCATTCAGGGATACAATCTTAAGAGAGGCATATTTCAATGTACAATGTTTCGGGTCCATTTCAGGGTGTCTCTGTGTTGGAGAGTTTTCTGTCGGCTGGAGGTAACGAGCTAAGGGGTATGAGAAGAATAACGGGTAGTGGAGTTTGAGGCAAGAGTGGATGGGGCAGTGTCTTGTATCGGATGTGGAGTGGTAGAGGAGGGGAGAAAAAGAAAAAAAAAAGGGGGATTTTGAAATTCAGAAAAAGAGAAATAGAGTGGTAGCCAAGTCCGTAGCAGATTATAATCGCCTATAGGGCTAAATAGAGAAATCTGATAGCAGGAGTTAGGCCAGCTATCCTAAGTTGTAAGGTAGAAAAGAAAGGTGTCGGAGGTATTCAGCACGAGTTCATGAACTCTGCTGTTGTGGGAGGTGGTAGGTCCTTGGTAGACAATGGTGTAGTCGGATAAAGAAAAATGGAGTCGTAGAAGTGTCTAGACTGGACGGTACTAAAATTGAGTAAGGTTTATGGTTTCACTGTATGTAGGAGGGTTGTTGGGTAGATGTAAGTGTGTATGGGAGATCAGGCCGTGTATATGTGGTGGGGCTTAAAGAAGGTGCGAGGAGGTAGATCCTAGTGAATTGGATCAACTCTTTTGTCTGCATTTTGTCTGTTACTCGTGTGTACGGGGAGAGTATTTTGTAAAAGATGTCGCACTAGTCATGAGTTTTGTTATGGTTTGATTGTAGCATGGGGGTATAATGGAAGTGAAAGCGTCTGCTAGGTCAGTTTAGAAAATAACGTATATGAGTCCATCTAACATGTTATCTGGAGTTATAGTTCCCGTGATTACTGCCCACTGGGGGACTATATGTAGGTATGTGTATGGCAAGAATAAGCAGTAATATACAACATTCTTATCAGACATAGTAAAGGTCATAGGCATGATAAATCAACTATTACATCTAACCATTTTGGTCAAAAACAGGTAACATTGTAGGAGAGTGCTAATATATATACATGTAGAAGGATCGGGTATACCATATGAGGGAAATGAGGCGTTGAGCCAGTAGGTCCGCAGCACCAGCGAGCGCCTAGGCTCTTAGTCATAGAGAAAGGGTATAATAACTTTTTCACACAGGAAGAGAGGAATATCTTCAAGAAAGATGTGAGAAATAAATGGCAATAGTACTGCGGGCCTAAGCGGCCAACCCCAAAACACTTAGTATGTAAACATAATGCCCTGTATACAGGTGCAAACACAAACCAAACATCTCAAATATATAGTAAACAGTTTAGGTAACAGTGAATGGGTAGACTCCCTCAAGGCCTATGTGTAAGAAACGACCTAAGGATGAACAGATCCGTTTCCCTTTGCTGCTGTCCGCAGATTAAGGGATGGCATGTAAAGTAGTTGTATAGGTCCATTTTAGGTGATGTTCTTCCGTAGAGATAGGGTGAAGGATGCCCCACTAATGTTCAGGTCGTGAAGTCTACAATTGGACTTAGATGCCTTGTATGGCTACATGGGCTTGAATCCCTGATGATAGGGTCAGCATTCATGCCACGTATAGGTAAGAGAAGTGGCCGTATGTATGCCTTAGGAGAGATTGGGTTCCCCAATCGTTAACTATCAGGTTGTGGGACGTGAGGAGCTGGGTGATCTCCCAAGTGGGTCAAGTGATGCATAGAGATGCGGCAGGCAAGCAGGTAGTATGAGATTCCTGCATTTTTCTTAAAAATGTCACAGGGGTGCATGGCAATATCAGAGTAGCGCGTCATGTCAAGATACTGTGTTCCAGTGTGCTCCTTGTGAGAGCAATAAAGAGCATGCATAGGTAGACAATCCCTGAGCGGTTCAGCAGAGGGGGAGGTGAAGTCTATCAAGTGATATACATGGCTAAGGTAGTATAGCAGTGAAAATATCTCATATATATCAGCGTATTGCAGGATAGTAGTGCATGAGTATACTCACGGCAGTGTGTCAGGGAGCATTAGCTGCGTGTTCGTGGTTTCTCAAAGAGGGTGGAAGAGTGGTTGAGAGGATCAGAGTAATTCTCGTCTGGGTTTACGGTGAGCTGGCGATGCAGGCACACTGCCTTCTCCGGGGGATCGGCGGTTAGCCGGAGGAGGGGAGTTGTGCGGTGGTGAGAGATGTCTTCTATGGCTTGAGGGACATCGTCTTTGGTGGTGAATTTACATCGGTTCTTCCGCTGAGTGTTCTGGGAGGTGAAGATCACCGTACTAATCTGGTAGTGCTATACAAGGGATATTAAGAGCATTGCAGAAAATCGGTAAGTCTTCAGGGACTCTCAGTTGTGCAGAATGGCCCGCAGTACCTGCAGATAGACAGAAGGGAAAGTTCCAGCGGTATGGTATCTCCCGTTCCCTCAAGAAGTCAAGCAAAGGTCGAATACCTTTGCGTTGTTGTATGGTGATTTGTGAGAGGTCTTGGTATAACTTGATCTCTGTACCCTGGTAGAGGATACAGCCTCTGAATCGAGCCCTACGTAAGATTTCCTCTTTGAGTCTGAAATCTACTATACAGCAAATCAAATCCCTGGGTGGGTCCATGTCCCTGTCTCGGGGTCGTAGAGCTCTGTGTATGCATTCCATGTTTATCTGTGTGTCCAGGGGTCTGCCTAGAAGATCATTAAAGATAGCAAGTGCAGCTTGCATAATATGATTTGTTTCCACTGTTTCAGGGAGACCTCTGATTCTCATATTGTGTCGGCGACCTCTGTTATCAAGATCTTCAAGATGTCAGTGAATTTCTCGCAGGTATTGAGTATGGGTGTCTGCAGTAGTACTTACCTCCTGATTTGCAGTGTCATGGCGCACCGTGATTTCTTCCACCTTTTCCATCCTAGTAGCTATTGCTTGCATATCTAATCGTAAGCCAGATATTGCAGCCGAAAGTGTTTCTTTTATGTCTGCAGCAACTGCGTGCAGATCATCCAGGCTTGGAGGTTTAGCTGCCTGCAGAGTGGTGTCCTGTGTCAATGTGTGGTAGGCCTGGGTCAGACTCGTGCTTTCCTTTTCTGAGCATGGTGAGCTGCCGGAGGTCAGGGAGGAGGCTGTCATGTCACACTACTGTGTTCTAAATATCTTAGGGATACTTCTACTGAGCTGCATGCCTATGTTCCTGGGGGATGGAGAATGGACAGCAGAAGTGCTCCGGACTGATTTCCCCATACTAGCTAGACTGGTTACCCTCACAGAGTGCAGAAAGGACCTTCCTATGCCAGAGCTGTGTGACTAAGCAGCCATCTTCCTGGAATTTCTTTTTAATATATACTAGTAATGTCAGTGATCACTGACTTATAGTGGGACTGCAATATTGCGGTGGACAATCTAACACTAACTGACACTTTGTGGGAATCAGTGACCCTAATACAGTGATCAGTGCCAAAAGTATACACTGTCACTGACTACAGGTTCCAGCATGAGCCCCTGAGATCTAAGGGGTCACATCCTTAGATTTCAGGGGTTCATATTGGGATTTGTAGTCCTTCAATTTGGGAGAGGGATCACATCCTTAGATCTCAGGGGTTGATGCTAGGACTTTTAGTCCTTCACTAGTTGGAGATTGGGGGGGGGTCACATCATCAGTTATAAAGGGGTTCATGCTGGGACTTGTAGTAATTCAATTTGGGAGAGGGGTCACATTTTTAGAGCCCAGGGATGCATGCTGGGACTTGTAGTCCTTCACTAGTTGGAGACTGGGGGGGTCACATCATCATCTATAAAGGGGTTCATGCTGGTACTTGTAGTCCTTCAATTTGGGGGGGTCACATCCTTAGATCTCAGGGGTTCATGCTGGGACTTGTAGTACTTCAGTTTGGAGGGGGTCACATCCTTAGATCTCAGGGGTTCATGCTGGGACTTTTAGTTCTTCAATATGGGGGGCACATTCTTAGATCTCAGGGGTTCATTCTGGGATATGAAGTCCTTCACTAGTTGGGGAGGGGGTGTCACATTCTCAGCTCTAATGGGTTTGTGCTGGGGGGAGGGTCACATCCTTAGATCTCAGGAGTTCATGCTGGTACTTGTAGTCTTTCACTAGTTGGAGATTTGAGGGATCATGTCCTCAGCTATTATGGGGTGTATGCTAGCCCTTGTAGTCTTTCAGTTTGAGGGGTTACATCCTTAGATCTCGGGGTTTCATGCTGGGAATTGCATTCCTTCAATTTTGGGGGGTTTACATACTTAGATCTCAGGGGTTCATGCTAGTTGGAGATTGTGGGGTCACTTCCTCAACTATAAAGGGGTTCATGCTGGGACTTTAGTTCCTGGAGGCCATGGTGGTACAAGTTCCCAAGGGGCCCTGGATGGCCACACTATCCTCCACCTATCTTTGTGATAATGGTAAACCTTAGATTAAGTTCCCCGAGCCACCACTGGCTCCAATTTAGATGGGGGGCACCCAATTTTAGTCTTGCCTAGGGCAGCACAAAACCAAAATACACCACTGGCAATAAGATACCGCTTTGTAGATGGAGCCCAGTGTCCTTAGACATTTTGCCATAAAACTTGAGAAATCCACAGAAGGCTTCCATGTATTGGTCTTAGAAGCCATTGCCAAAAATCTTCTGGATCTGTACATTAGACATCCTATCTCAATAAATATTAAATGAGAAGATTGAGATTAATACTATTAATTAAAATCCCAAAGCCAATTAAATTTCATAGTTTTGATAGTCACCATGTGGTTTTAGTATTTACCTAAACACAAAAATCACTTCTTTTATAAGATATTAATTTGTATAAAAACATTTTTCTGTTTAATAAAATACTTGTTTTTTATATTTGTTATATATATATAATATTTGCTGCATATATATATATATATATATATATATATATATATATATATATTTATTTTTAGTAAACTTTATACTCCTGGGTTTAGGGTAATCATGTACATATAGTTATATATTTATTTGTATATTTATGTTATATTGTTATATATGTGCATTTTCCTTTGCATCTACCAACAGCTGTGTAATAAAGGGGCCTGGAAAAGTATATAGAAACTGCTCTGTTTTGGTGGTTTTAATGAGGTTGTACAGAGCTTGCACAATCAAATTGTGGTATGTATGGCCACCTTTAAAAATACTTCAGTATTTATTTTACATTAATTTAAGATCTAAACAGTCTAGCTGTTTTATCCTCCAGTGCACGTTATTCATTGGGTTAAAAATCAGAAGCAACCAATAGTAGCTGTAGCAGTGGAATATAGTTTTATTCCACATGGCACATGACAGGCTTGATAAAGGGGCATAAATCCCAGAGCATGTTGCGTACCATGTTCCTGTCCATCTCCCTATGTGAGAGGTGTCCAGATCATCCAGCATACTGAAAAGGACAGTGCTGTGTGCATGTTAAGCTGGTGGCTTCAGCTCCTGTTCTTTTCCTTCACTGAGTGTTCCCTGGTATCTGAGTGTGGTCTCCGACACTTCCACATGCCAGTCTCAGCTATTTTAACTGTAAGTGGATACTTTTTTTCCTGTTTAATTCAGTAACAGTTATTTATTTATTTATTTTGGACTTTGTAATACACTTGGAAAATCTACAATCTATTTTGAACTCTTGTTGAGAATGTTTTGGTCATTTCTGGAGGAGACAAAAGTATAAACCTGGCCCTGGTTACACCCTGTATAAAACTGCAACATAAAATCTGAAGATGTGAAGCTGGTGTAAAATGAGCATGAAGAAATAACACACGACATAGATGTCTTTTTGATTGTTATGGGGGCAGTACTAAAGGATGATTTTCATTATGACAAAAATATAAGCAGATAACTTGAAAATATTAGAATATTTTAGTGTACAGTTCTAACTCTATTTTATATTTATTGCATGCTAGAATCAGTAATAAAACATGTTCATCTTCAAAGGTGTTAATGTGAAATATCTTGAATACTAGTGGAACTTGTAAAGTGTGAATGAGTATGGAAATTATTCATTACTTACTGAGGGTTACACGACTCATCCTAAATGTTTTTTTTAATAGCCTTTGTATCTGTAAAGGAAAGCAATACACTGGATGATCTTTTTTACACAAAACACTAATACATTTTTTCTTACATATAAATGGAAAATCCTAAATTTTTCTTTAGAGAAAGAACTTTTAGTTTTAGATGGCTCTCCTCATCTATGCTTTTACTGGATCCTAGCCTAGTTCTCCCCATTCTTCCTATCTGCAAATATTGTCACTCTGACTGCCTACCCCTGCTCTAGCAACTGAAGCTTGGGACAATGATTCAATTTTATATTTGACACATAAACCCAACTGTGCCACTAAAATGGAAAGAGTGAACATTCACTTATTTAGGAAATCTTAGCTCTAAGCTCCTAAACACTACAGTGTTGGAAGTCCACACTAAGATCTGGATGGACAAAATGCAAGAGATACTTAGAGCTTTGGAAATTAGCTGTGCAGTAATACTGAGTGTTACCAATTATGATCTGTTAGTGTGATAATATAGATATGCGAGCACAACTTGCATGTTAACATCATCATGCCTAGGTATGGGGAACACATCATCCAACCTCTTCAGAATGCAGAGCTTAGGACTTAAACAGCTATTCACTGTCCCTTAGAGCAAGGAACATGAGAATCATTGTCTCTGACTCTCCAGAGATGGTGGTAGGGATCTGAGTGGTGGGAGAGTGGCAGTAAAAGTAAGCATAGGCATTAAAGTATGCCCAGAACAAGGTGGGAAATGGGCTGAGAATTTTTTTTTATTATGACAGTTTGGTAAAAGATGCTATGTTACTTGCCAGAAATGGACAAAATGATGTGGAGGACTAACAAGAGGCCTTGCACGTTGACCTGAATGGGCAAAATTTCAGATTATTAAAAAAAGGAAATTCATACCTAAAAATATTTTTTTTACTTGTTCTGGAATGCATTCCTGTTCTGAGAATTCAGTTGCTAGATCATGTCCCCCACATAATTTCTTTGAACTTGACTTCCAAACAAATAGGATATTTTTTTTGTGCATTGAACATGTCAGAGTCTTGGTGTATATGTGCTACAGAAACAAAATTATAAATCCAGACTCTGCTCTATCATGTTTTACACTACAGATCTGTAGATCTGTAATTATAGATATAATAGATAGACAGTAATAGATCTTTGACTGTCACCATAGTTAGTATTCGCTGCTTTAGGTTGAGGTCTTTTAACACTAACAATCTAGGTGACTTCTGTGATGTGAATTTATATATTTATACATTAAGTATATAGGCTATATTTTTTACACATATGAAAAAAAAGATATCATTACTTTTTTTGAAGTTTACCTATATAAAGCTTTATTCTTTTTTTTTTTTTATCAAGACAGAACAAAGCCTAACAAAAAAGACAGAACAAGTATCTTAAAAATCAGGGATATGGGGTCATTTGTCACAGGCTTTAAGCTGCATCTGCTCTTGTTCTTCCGTGCAGTGCATAAATTGGTGATTTCATGCTCTGTTTGAATGTGGCATGAATAAATGAACACTTTTCTTCAAAGAGAGCTTGGAACTAATGCTAGTAAACTTAAACAATATTAGATTACGTGCAATTTGATTTCTTAATTATTATGAGCTGCAGAAATGCATTTCGAACAGGTTTTCAAATAGAATATTGTAGATGGGAGACAGATCATTCTTGGATGGAACTGCACTAATGAAACTTACAGATCCAGTAATGCACATTGTTATGGTTTAGGTTTTCTTTGACCATTTTACTGCTATGACTGCATTCCTTGATCCCAGAGAAAATGTGACCACTATGCTGCTGGTATGGGCAACAGAGGTACTCAGAAGCTGGTCAACCTCGTAGCATAAACTAAATGTGAACTCTAAGTGACGGAATTTAGTTTGCTAAAGCACTAAGGGGGAGAGTTTTTAAAACCGGTGCACTCAGAAGTTGTGCAGATGTGCATGGTAGCCAATCAGCTTCAATCTTCAGTGTGTTCAGTTAAGCTTTCACAATAAGACCTGGAAGCTGATTGGTTTCTATGTAGAACTGCACCTGGTTTTGCACAACACAGTTTTAGCAAATAACCCCCTATGTATCATAGGCCTTTTCCATGTTGATTTTATTTTATTAAAATATTGTTTTACAGTGTTTTATCCTTTGTTGCATATAGGCACTGTGAATCTCCTGCAGCACCTTTGCATCCACATTCTGTCCCCATGCATACACTTAAGCAATGGTTGCCGGGCATTCCTCAAGATAGATTTTGATGGCAACAAAATTGACCGTGCCTGTGCAAAATGTGCTGAAATAATGTTTCTATAGAAAGAAAAGGTGACAATGAGGGAATATAATTGGATTACAGGGACAGTTCATTGTCACCCTATAACAGGAAGTGCCTAAACAAGGACCTTAATGGTAGGATCACTAGGTATTAAGGAGTCCTGAAGATTTAAACATAATAAACATGAGTTACTTTATATGAAATTTTAGTGATTTCAAAGTCATAGATATTTAATTATTCTTGTTAACTTAGAATAAAGCAAACATACAGCTTTCTACTTTTTCTGGTCTGTATAAATGTTAGACATCCACTGGCCTTCCTGCAGTCTTTCATTGTCATTACTACTACCAACATGTCTATCAGATGAGGAATCAACTTCATCCCTGCAGTACAGAAATAGTGAAAGGGATATTGTTATTCTTCATCTTGATGCACTGACATGAGTGCTATTTCCAAATAAAAGTAAGGGGAAAACATTGTTGATCTTCGAACAGCCTCCACAGACAACACGCATCATTGATTAGCTGCCATTTGAAGGTTTTGAAAAAGCTCTTGCTCCATGCTTTGGTGTCAAGATACATGATGTAGTTTTGATTGAATTTGTTGCCTATAAGGGCAGTCAAGCTTATGAAATGGGTATAATTCCATCACCAGGAAAGATCACAGCGTAATTTGTAAAAAAGCTACAATACTTTACTTCTGGAAGTTAAATAGCACACTTTTGTTAGTGTAAAATCCACTAAATTGGATAAATGGAGCAGAAAGCATAAGTGAATTTCCCCAAACACAGTGTATAGAAGATATGTATGATTTTGTCACTAATTACATAAGAGTAATCAACAATGGAGGAAAACAGACAGTGAAATTGCTAGTTGTTACTAAGGATGAAGTTTGAGTTTGCCATTATCATAGGTTCAAGGCCCACCTACCATGGAATCCTTCCTCCTGAAAGGAGGCAAAGCAATGGCTTCCTTGGAGCTGTTTTTAGAGTTTTTTTAAATAACAGCATCCAAGCATGCCTTCAGGTAGCACTCATGGGCAGCACCTGAACCACATAAAAGTACCCATAAGAGAACCCCAAGGACTATTAGGAATTAAGCTAGACTGCTGGCCAGAGTTTTCACATTATGTGCTACAGCTTCTGGCTTGTCATGCTGCCTATGTGCTGTCTGAGAGGGACTTCAGTACAGCAGAAGGTTTACTAGGTAATGGAGAGTCTACCTAACCCATGACAGTGTGGACTGGCTCACTTTCAATAGAATCACTGTTGTATTACCAATAGCTACAAAAACCCTGCTGCTGGTGCTATACACTAAAGTTTTAATCACCTAGCTCCAGCCCCTCCCCAACCAAAAAAATACTATCTGCTACCATCACTAGCTCCTGCCACTACTCCTAGCATATTCCGATGCTTCAGTAGTGTAAAAGTGCCACAGAATGTTTCAGCAGCTTGAATCCAGTTTCCAAATATCTAATGTTTAGTGCAGAGTAAATCCTGCTTTGTGTCTCAAGGTTTGCATACTATTCTGGTTCCCAGGCACTACAAATGTTCCACAAAATGTTACCAAACTTGGACCTCAGCTGCCAAATACTAATGTTTGCTGTAGAGTAAATCTTGATAATATCTCAAGGTTTGTGGTCAGTTTCTGCAGCTAGTCCTCGGCTGCCAAATTTCTAATGTCTTTTGCATGGTAAATCCTGTGTTGCATCTTGAAGTTTGTGACCCATTCTAACACTTAAGTACTCTGCAGGTACCAAACAATGTTTCTGCAGCTGGGCCTCAGCTTGCTAATTTCTAATCTTTGCTGCAAGGTAAATCCTGCTTTGCATATCAAAGTTTCTGTCCTAGTTTCTATAGGTAGACATCACCTGGCAAATTTCCAATGTTTGCTTCAAGGTAAATCAAAAAGGTAACTGTGTGCATATACACTCAAAGTCTCAAACCAGTGCTCAGGCTGATGTTTCTGAAGTCTCACAATCACACAGTCCAGTGGAAAAGTCAGCACAGTGGTATGGATCAGTGAACTGTACCTTTATTTATGATGAGCAGAAAGATACAGCCAATAAAAATCATCATGTTTCAGTCATTACAGCCGTAATCATGACATCAAACCTCAAAGTTTGCAGCCAATTCCAGTGTTCAGGCACTCAAAAACATTTGTGGCTATTGTCTCTCAGATAATACAAAATAAAACCTACCTCATCACTCCCTCTTACAATGCAACCTAACATACTATCCAGCCACTGAACAATATTTGTGACTATTGTCTCTCAGATAATACACTCTAATACTTATTTCAAGACAAACCATGCCTTTTCTCCTCCTTCTTACATTGTGACCTTACTACGCTGTGTACATTCAGTCTAGAAGCTGTACAAAATTTGTGGCTGTTGTCTCTCAAATAATACACTCTATTGTTTATCGCAGTATAAAACCTGCCTCGTTTCCCCTTCTTACACTGCTGCCTTACCAAGCTGCTTACATACTGTCCAGCCACTGTACAATATTTGTACTTATTGACTCTCAAATCATACCCTTTAATATTTGTTTTAAGATAAAATCTGCCTTGTCTCTATATTTTACATTGTGGCCTTACAAAGCTGGTTACATATTTTCCAGACTCTGTACAAGTTTTTGGGCTACTGTTTCTCAGATAATACTTTCTAATTTCTATTGTAAGATATAACCTGCCTCCTCTCCCTCTATTATATTTCAGCCTAACCAAGCTGCTTACATACTGTCCAGCCACTGTACAATATTTGTACTTATTGACTCTCAATTAATACAATATAATATTTGTTTTAAGATAAAATCTGCCTTGTCTCTATCTTTTACATTGTGGCCTTACAAAGCTGTTTACATATTGTTCAGACTCTGTACAGGGTTTTGGGCTATTGTCTCTCAGATAATACACCCTTTTCTATTGTAAGAAAAAACCTGCCTCCTCTCCCCCTATTATATTTCAGCCTAACTAAGCTTCTCACATACTGTCTAGACACTCCCACTTCCCCTTATATTGCAGCCTAACCATGCTGTGTACATTCTGTCCAGCCTCTAAACAATATGTTATGGTTATCATTTGTCCGATATTACACTTTAATTTTAAAAAAAGTTGCACCCTCTTACATTGCAGCCTTACCAAACTGCTCACATACTGCCCAGCCACTGTAAAATATTTGTGAGTGTTGTCTCTCAAATAATTCATTATAATGTTCATATCAATAAAATCTACTTCATCTCTCTTTCTTATATCATGACCTAACCAAGCTGTTTGCATACTGTCCAGCCACTGTGCAATATTTGTGGTTATTGTCTCACAGATAATACACTCTAAGTTTTATTGCAAAATAAAACCTGCCTTGTCTCTTTCTATTTTCTATCAGGAGAGGGAAAACACAGTGCAAACCAGCATAGTGTAGTATCATTAATAAAAGTGCTTTAATAAAAGGAAAATTCCTACTCACAGGGTATGTGACAAACAGCACACATTGGGGATTTCCAAGCAGGGGATAGCAAGACCATACATCATCCACAAACCATGGCTCTTCCCACAGCCTGGCCCCCTGTAAGATGTCTCTCCTTGGACTATGTGCAAAACTTGTTTCAAGGTGGCTACCTCTTCATCAGCTGCATACCTACTTGGCTACCCATGGAAGATTAAATACTGAGTGGTACTAGGAAGTTCAAAGCAGCTGCCGATCTAGTTGCTCTCCCACATGTGTAGGTTTTACAACAATCAATGCATCGAGATAAAAAGAGCCATTCACTCAGACGAAAAAGGCTCACTTAAATTGACCTATTGGTAATTAAAGAAAATACAACACAATAAAACATGATAAAATAAAATAGGGGATACACAGAAACATTTTTGTATGCATGTACTATAATCTAATAGCTATTAATTGATTAATAAAAAGCGCCTTCATAAATAATAAGAATGCATATTTTCAAAACATATACACTATATTTCCAGAAGTATTGGGACTCCTGCCTTTACACGCACATGAACTTTAATGGCATCCCAGTCTAAGTACGTAGGGTTCAATATTGAGTTGGCCCACCCTTTGCATCTATAACAGCTTTAACTCTTCTGGGAAGGCTTTCCACAAGGTTTAAGAATGTGTCTATGGGAATGTTTGACCATTCTTCCAGAAACGCATTAGCGGGGCCAGGAACTGTTGTCGGATGAGAAGGCCTGGCTGCTCTAATTCATCTCAGAGGTGTTCTATTGGGTTGAGGTCAGGACTCTGTGTAGGCCAGTCAAGTTCCTCCACCCCAAACTCGCTCATCCATGTCTTTATGGTCCTTGCTTTGTGCACTGGTGCGCAGTCATGTTGGAACAGGAAGGGGCCATCCCCAAACTGTTCCCACAAAGTTGGGAGCATGAAATTGTCCAAAATGTCTTGGTATGCTGACACCTTAAGAGTTCCCTACACTGGAACTAAGGGGCCAAGCCCAACCCCTGAAAAACAACCCCACACCATAATTCCTCCTCCACCAAACTTTACACTTGGCACAATGCAGTCAGGAAAGTACCTTTATCCTAGCAACCGCCAAACCCAGACATATCCATCAGATTGACAGACAGATAAGCATGATTCATCACTCCAGAGAACATGTCTCCACTGCTCTAGAGTCCAGTGGAAGCGTACTTTACACCACTGCATCTAATGCTTGATTTTCACTTGGTGATGTAAGGCTTGAATGCAGCTTCTTGGCCATGGAAACCCATTCCATGAAGCTCTTTATGCACTGTTTTTTTGCTAATATGAAGGTAACACAAAGTTTGGAGTTCTTTAGCTATTTACTCTGCAGACAGTTGGCAACTTCTGTGCACTCTGCGCTTCAGCATGTGCTGACCTTGCTCTGTCATTTTACGTGGACTACCACTTTGTGGCTGAGTTGCTGTTGTTCCAAGTTGCTTCCACTTTGTTATAATACCACTAACAGTTGACTATGGTATATATAGTAGCAAGGAAATTTCACAGAGGGACTTATTGCACAGGTGGCAACCTATCACAGTACCACGCTTGAATTCACTGAGATCCTGAGAGTGACCCATTCATTCACAAATGTTTGTCTAGGTGCTTGATTTTATACACCTGTAGCCATGGAGGTGATTGGAATACCTGAATCCAATGATTTGGAGAGGTGTCCTAATACTTTTGGCAATACAGTTTATGTTTATATAGCATGAGATCACAAACTTATGGCAAACCCTACAGAAAGTAGAATGTCACAATATTCCATAACACCAGATGCAGCAAAAAGTCATCTCCCAAGCATGCCATTAAAAAAAAACTGCTATTTTTCCATGTTGCATTTTGAAGTTAAATTAAATGACCAAAATTCAGTATCAATATTTTACTCAATGTTATGTTTAAATAGACCATTGGGTCTAAGCTACTGACTGAGTCATAACATACTGAATGTGCAGTCTTTGGCTAAAGAGTGAGGCTAGGGAGTGAAGCTGACCATTCATAGCATATAGACCATTGTGTTTCTGTCTTATTTATCTAGCACCCTTTCATCATCACTACAGCAAATGATGGATAATTCAACCTCAAGACTAATTACCCTCTCCTGCAAAAGAATTATGTCCTAAAAAATACTAAAAAAAAGACATGTACAACAACAGCAGCAAGAAATGATGCCAGGTATAGAAAGTAGACAGAAGTCAATGAAAACAGATACAATTAGATTGTCATTGTTGGTCACTGTGACTTGTTGTAAGGCAGGGTTTCTCAATGAGAGTTCTGTGGAACCCTAAGGTTCCTCCAGAGGTTGCCAGGGGTTCCTTGAGTAATGAGCAATTTTTGCCTCTCAGGTAAGTTCCCACTGACACCATTGATCATTTTAGCAATCTGTAAGGAGGTACTTCTTCCCAATGACCACAAGTGTTAGAATCATTCTTACCTCTGGCTATCACACTAATGTATCATGAATTGTAGATAAAGTCATTTTTAGCAGGGGTTCCCTGAGACCGTAAAGTAATGTCAAGGTTTCCTCTGCGTTGAAAAGGTTGAGAAAGGCTGTTGTAAGGTTTCAAGTACTACATGAGAACTTGCATAACCAAATGTGTTCCTATGTGGTCACAGCTTAGACGTTTATGTCAGGTAAATTTTTCCAGAATTAATTAAATCATATAAATAATGAATCATAAATACCTAGGTTCCAAAATTCCATTGTTTTTTTCTTTTCAGATCAACTGCTGTACATTTGCTTAGAAATATTTTGTTTTCAATCTGAATCTATTAAAAGTTTCAGTACAAAACAAGATGGAGTATGGAAACAAAATACTGAGCAAATACTGTAGATAACAAATCCAACCTATAACCAAACACTATTACAACAAGAAAAAAAAATTATATTACTTACTCTATAGATAAAAATGACTGCATGTGAAAGTCAGAGAACAGAGCTAACCCCATATAGGAGTACATATGAATAAGCTGCAAGGACAATCAATGTGAGTTATAATTGACAGAAAAAGGAAAAAGAAAGAAAGAAAGAAAGAAAGAAAGAAAGAAAGAAAGAAAGAAAGAAAGAAAAGGGGTTCTGAACACGGCACCCAGAGGAAAATATAAAAAATATAATAAGGAGGGTCACAGATTCCACTTCAACATGCTATATGTAGATCTTGAAATTCTTGAGAAAGTCTAAAGGCATTCCAGGAGAGTCACGTTTGGTGATTATGGTCATAGGTGCTCAGTTCACGTGCATTAAGAGCCTCCATTACTCCAGCCTCGGCCACTGTTAAAAATGCCTTAATAAGTCTTTGTTAATATATTTGAGAGTACCAGGAATACAACCAGCAGTGCAATCTGGGAAGAGTTTGGTATAGTCACAGCAATGATCTTTATGAACACCTCCAAGATCGAGGTCCAGAACCTATAAACAGGAGGGCAAGCCCATCAATGGAGGGTCAGGGTACCCTGACTCTATTGACAATGCCAGCAGAGGTCAGCCACAGACAGATCGAGACAATAAAGAAGGTTATAATGGTGGTAAATAGTAAGCGCTCATAAATAATGCAAGCAGCTGAACATATAGGAAAACACATAAAAAGTCCCAAAATACATAAACAGAAGAAATGCAGCGCTCTTAAAAATGATATTAGAAATATTAATAGACACAGTCCAGTAAAACAACAGTGTTCCTTGTTTCCCAGTGTAAATGGTAGAATTTTGCACTAACCAGAACGCGCATGGGTAATGCGCATATGTGTATATATCCTGAAGATCCTTTCTCCACTTAAGGCTGGTCAGGTATATGGCTTGGAAGAATGGAGATCCTATGCCCTCATGTGGTGGGAAATGATCCAGCAGGTCAGAGCAATGACGATCCAGATGAGCCTCCACAAGGAACTGGCACAGGAATCCCAAGGGCTACAAGGATGGAAAAGCTCCTCACAGGAGACACAGGGGAGCACTCATAGTGTAGTAATTAAAACTTTATTTGAAAGCAGCATAAGTGCAGAATACAGGAGAAAGCCAAGTATGGGCAAACACACTGACCCTATTGGATGTCAAAATGGCCGCCGGGCCTCCTCGTGGCACCGGCGGCTTGATGTCAACGGCGTCCTAGGGTCCCACCTAGGACGCCGTTGACATCAAGCCGCCGGAGCCACGAGGAGGCCCGGCGGCCATTTTGACATCCAATAGGGTCAGTGTGTTTGCCCATACTTGGCTTTCTCCTGTATTCTGCACTTATGCTGCTTTCAAATAAAGTTTTAATTACTACACTATGAGTGCTCCCCTGTGTCTCCTGTGAGGAGCTTTTCCATCCTTGTAGCCCTTGGGATTCCTGTGCCAGTTCCTTGTGGAGGCTCATCTGGATCGTCATTGCTCTGACCTGCTGGATCATTTCCCACCACATGAGGGCGTAGGATCTCCATTCTTCCAAGGCCATATACCTGACCAGCCTTAAGTGGAGAAAGGATCTTCAGGATATATACACATATGCGCATTACCCATGCGCGTTCTGGTTAGTGCAAAATTCTACCATTTACACTGGGAAACAAGGAACACTGTTGTTTTACTGGACTGTGTCTATTAATATTTCTAATATCATTTTTAAGAGCGCTGCATTTCTTCTGTTTAAATAAAGAAGGTTAGGCTCCGGTACCACCTAGATAGTAATTTGAAGCTAGTCTCATGGGCCCTACTGACTAAAGATTACAGGTGAGTAAGTTAAAAAATTTTTTTCCAGTCTTTCAATGGGATTGAAACATCTAGTTCTGTTGCCCAGAGGTCCGTGTAATCAGGAAGATCAGGATGTGATGATGCACAAGGATGTTATACATCACTGAGAAGGTACAATCGGCCATGGAGCCCCTAAGGAGCAGATCCTCTAAGGAAGTTGGGTCCCTTACCAATAGATCCCTATTAGGCAAGGAGTGGAAAAAGGACAGCAACTAACTATATTCCAACCAATGAGAAGTATTTTGGTGAATCAAATGCTAATGAGCTGACAAATCTCCTGACTTGATTATCAGTACTCCAAACCTTGCAATTGTCATAAAGCACGGTGTAATAGGGAAAGGGAAATTGCCTTTATATTACTGTATATAGGGGTCACAAACAAATTAGGTCATTATATGTTGTTAGAAATCTTCGTAAAAATGCACATTACCCCATGAAACCAAAAAAGAGTTAATAGACAATGCAGCAAAAATAAAAGTCCTGCCAGACTTTCATTATGCTGCATGCCCAAAGACGTTCTCAGATTTCAAGTTTCAGCAGAATTAAAACCTGTTTTTATGGAAGGTGATCTGTGCAACAACTCTTCTTGATTAAGATATGTCTGAAGTCTATAAAATATTCAAAATTCAAGCATGATAAATGTCTTCTATAACTCAATCAAAATGCTAAACAGGAGGAATCTGTGATAGCAGTTTGTCACAATCATAAATTAGTTACCTTTTACACCCACTTTGATGTTATTGTTTATTTTATTTCTGCAGAGACATTACTCAGACAGATGACATTGCAGAACAGAGAACTGTTTTTTATGGTGGAAGAAGTTTAACTTTACTTGTATATTTAAACTTGTCAGATAAATGGAAACTTGACAAAGAATGTGTAAAAATAAAGGATAATGTGCCATGACATCTGATCCCTTAGGAAGTTCATGCTATTGGTTGGAAAATTTGGAGCTGCACAACCAAAAACGGGGAAGAGGATGAGAAGAAGTGGATGCAGAGGAGAGAACACAGTGCGGGCTACCAACCTGCTAGGCTGCCAAAGGAGGGAAGAAGGAGAAAACTAGAACACCAAGATGCCATTGCAAGAGCATCATTTTGGGTTGCTTGCTGGTCTGGTAAGGAGGGAGCACTTCACAAACAAATTATTTCTCAGGACACTTACCTGCCAGCCCACAAAAAAACAAAATTGACCCTGTCTAACAATTCATGTTAAAAACAGAGGGTTTTGTTTGTGCACATTTGCAAATACAGTATATACAGTGGCCACGTCAAGGCTCCTCTGTATACTGCAGTTTGTGCAAATTAAAAACTCTGTTTTTAACATGAATTGCCAGACAGGGTCAATTTGGTTGTTTTTCAGGCTAGCTGGTAAATGTGATGGGAAATCTTTTGTTTGTTTGTCAAGTGCATTACCCTTCCACGTGCACCTTACTGAAAAGGCTAGTTATAGGTTGGGGTGGTTGCCACTTTTTTGTACAGTTTTGATGTAGGGAGCTATTGTGAAAGGACTGGTTTCTGCAATGAGAAAGCTGGATCTGCTATACTAGCGCTGGTGCCTAGTGTCTGCTGAGAGGGGGTTGCTGTATGCTGTCTGATGTCTGGGAAGTTGGTTGGTTTCTGCAGTGAGAGGGCTAAAGAGCCTGTAAGGTTTGGACTAGGCAACAGTGCAAGCAAAGTTTCCTGTGTAAAATGTATTGCTGTGATAAGTGTATAGTTGATACAAGGGCATAGTACACCACAATGAGTAGCAGAACAGATCAAGATTAAAGGATTGTAACTTATCTACAACATTGTTGTAAATTGTTGCAATACTCTAAAATTCTGATTAACCCCAGATAGCTAGTGGTGACCAATTCTTTCATAAATGGTAATGCAACACCTTGCCTTATTCTTGAGGGCTTTCAAAACCATTACAGGGTGAACTCTGAAATTTGTCATCAAGTTGTTCATTCAAAAGCCCAGATACTGGATCTAAAGGTATACATAGCAACACTGTGGATATTTAACAACTTGGGGGCAGTATAGAGTGAGAGTGGAGAACTGGAGGAGCAGGCACCAGAGGTAGGTAGCTGGATCACAGTTTGAAGAATGATTGAGTAAAATAGAAATAAAAGCATTAGAAAGGTTAAACCTGAGTTTATATACAGCATCCCAATAAATATGCCTGGTTGAATGATAATGGGGATATGAGTATGAGTATCTCCTTTAGCAACCAGGGAAATGGCTGCTCCAGTAAGGACAAGAGCAGGTTTGTAGGCAAGAACAAACAGATAATGGTGGTCAAGGACACTTTATTAGAAAAATAGACAGTGTAATCTGTCACCAGGACCTTGATCGCCGAACAGTTTGCTCTTTACCAGATGCTTGGGCCCATCGTGTTGTCTTAATTTACAAGGAAATGAAGCCTGTTGGTATGGCAAGAATTTAAATCTTAAAAAGATTAACTTCAATAAATTGTCATCCTTACTGCATAAGACCTGATAGGACCAAATAGTCTTAAAAAGACACAGAGGACAAGCGACTGTGTTTTAAGGATAAATTAAACAGCTTTGCCGGTATATTCCAATGGGAAACAAATATATATATATATATATATATATATATATATATATAATAAACTAAATTAAATCCTACATAGCTAGATTCTTGTTTAAAAAAGCAAATGCATGAGGTAAAAAATACAAATTTAATTGACATTTGCGGCATTTCAGCACTACAAGGAATTCAGCAAAAGCTGTAAAGGAGCTAAAATAGAAGACTATAAATATATTGCTAGAGAAGGTAACAACAAACTAAAAAAAAAAAAATCTTCGAATACTGTACATAGTAATAAGGTAAGGACAGAGCACGTAAGTTCCATAAATGATGTGCATGGGAAGTTGGTCTCTACGGGGAGAAGGCAGATGAAGTAAATACATCTTTTTCTTCTGTTTATATAAACTAAAAAGATGGGTTTGACAGTTGGAACAGTTATTATAAAAACAATAATAATAATATAGTTAGTATACCCCAGTGGCTGACAGAAAACCGGGTTCAAAACAGACCTATAATTACTTAATTTGAATAAATTGCCTGGACCAGATGGCTTAAAGCAATAAGTCCTCAGGGAGCTTAACTCTATTATAGTCAAGCTGCTATTTCTATTTTTAGGACACCTTACTAACTGGAATAGTGCCAACAGATTGGCATAGTGCAAATGTGGTACCAGTATTCAAACAAGGGTCGGGATGTATACCAGGAAACTCCAGTCAGCCTCACGATAAAAGTATGTTAGTATTTGAGGCAATGATAAGGGACTATATTCAAGAATGTGTTAAAGGTATCATACGTAACAACCAGCATGGACTGATGAACCCGCAGTCTGAACAAAAAAAAAATCTAAGAGTGTATGGCCAGTTTAAGTTGTTTGCAGAGTTCAGACTAAAGCTGGCCATACACAGTTTGAATTGTGGCCAGTTCCTGGTGAAATGGCCAAATTTGCTTAGTGGGTGGCCCCATCATCTCCCTGACCCAGATATCTTTCTAATAAAAAACTGAAGGAACCAGTCAAAATTTCTGAACAGTGGCTGCATCCACAAAACCAATGAGTTTCAGGGCTAAACACACAGTTCCCCTTCATTGGGGCTTAAGAATTATGACTGTGCTTAGTAAATGCAGAAAACTCTGTTGTCAGTTGAAGCACAGTCAACATTTTTAAGCCCTGATGATAGGGGGGTCTGTTTGCCCCCTGAAACACTTTGGATTTGTTCTGCTGTGAATCAATTTTGTGATTAAAAGAGAAGTTTGGCTCCCCCCCCCCCCAAACTATACTTACATAGGTGGATGCAGCATTGGTCCAAGGCTGAATCTGTCCCCCACTGTCCCTAATTGTGAGAATTCAGCGATCACATGACCACTGATCGCTGAGTTCTCCCTGCCGTACTGAGCAGACAGCGGTGATTGTCATGGGGGGCCCCCATGCTCACTGGAGAGCTGGGCTGTGGAGGGGAACAGAGCGGCTGGCTTAGGCTCTCAGCAGCTCACTGAGAGGCTGAGCCAGGTGCCACTCCAGGCTCTGTGGTGAATCCTGAATTTAAAGTCAGGATCTTTCCACAGCCTGGACTGATTGAGTGACGTCAGCCAACAGCAGACTTCAGCCCACTGTCAGCTGAAAATGGGTAACAGAAGTGCAGAACAAACTGCACTCCTGTGATCCACAGGAGAAGTACAGCCAAAAGAGCTTTAGCTGTACTTCTCCTTTAAATTGTCTTGGATACTTGGACATTTGTTTAGCCATCTCACTGAATTATACATATGTGGATTCTGAACTCTGCCCAGTGACAATTTCAGTTACAAAATTTGAAACCAGTAGTCCATTTATTCTTTTGCTTGGGCAGTTTGGGTATTCTGACGGAATTGGTGTTGGGTGTCAGTATACAAGGTGTGACAATTTAATTCCCGGAATGCCTGCGGCATAGCACTGTGGTAGTGAGTCCCACAGCCATTTACATCCGTGCGTGTTCTGACATGTTCTAACTGGCACTCGCCTGGGTTGCAGACCAGATGAGTAGTAGAAGAAAAACACTCATATGCATTGCGCTGTTGGCAGAAAATGAGTGACAGGACCTGTAGCAGTGGAATAACATCATATTTTGCATGATTGAATTGCCAAAAGTGCAAGTGAAACTTTAGCTATATGTTAACAGGCCACTCTTTATCATTTATTCACCTGGGCAGGTCGGGAGTAGCGGCAATCCGTTCCTCTTTACATTTACTAGCCCCCTGGATTGGTATTAGGACAAGCCTATACCCTATGTTCTGGGACACAGGGCTATGCTTTCACCTCTACTTTGAGCAATGGAACCTTAACACTGTTACAAAATGCTTATGGTGAACATTCCTTTAAGAAATCATGTATTTTTGAGTGGCATAGGCAGTTTAAGGAGAGGTGGGAAGATGTCCATGATGATGTAAGAGGTGGGCAGCCAAAACACAAAGGACGGATGCAAATGTGGACAGAGTGCAAACCATTGTACCCTCAGATCGAGTATGGGCCGAGGAAATGATGGCCGAGGAATTGAACATGAACAGGGAATCAATATGGCAGATTCTAATGGAGGATTTGGGAATGAGAAAGATTTCAGCAAAGATGATGTTTCAAATCTTGACAGAAGATCAGAAAGAATTCATCTTCAAATTTCATTCAATCTTTTGAAGAATGTAGAGGTGTTTGATAGGGTTTTTACTGGTCCCTTCTGGGAATTAAATTGTCACACCTCGTACAGGGGCGGACTGACACTGACCATTTGGAAACTCGGCACTGCCCGAGGGCCCAGGGTCAGTAGGGGGCCCCATGAGATGCCCCTGGTACCTTTTTCATAGGCTTTTTTGAGTTTGGGCAAGGACACAGGGGCCCCATGATCCCCTATTGCCCGGGGGGCCCCATGAGTTGTCAGTCCGCCCCTGGCCTCATATAGTTGGCACAGCGGGAGATTTGTCCACCAGTTCTGTATAGCATAGATGGAGAATTCTTTCAGTTATTTTTTTCGTTCAGCCCATTTCTGAACAAACAAAAATCTAATAGTGTATGACCATGTTAACTTCCAGGAGATAGATGTATGTGGTGTTATTTGTTTCCTCTCAGATTAGAAATGTTAGTCCAGTGTTGGGCTATATGGTGCCCATGAACAATCACTTGCCTCCTATCTGTGCAAGGGCTGCAGAAGAAGAAACAACTCTCAATTAACAAATATTTTTGCTTTATTTCATTCTGACAGATCTTGTGTTAAGAAAGTTATTGAGTATCTGTTACTATCTGTAAGCTGAGGAGGGAGAAAACATGACACATTGGTAAAAAAATGACAATTCAAGTAATGCCTAAAAGGTAAAACTACACTATAATAACAAATCAAAAGTGGAGATCCAGGTATCTTTAAACTTCCATTGGTGACCGATTCTCTTTGAAAAATGTTTTAGTAAGTCTGTTTATCATATATTTAATGTAAAGAAGATGGTCAGTTATTTATTTTATAAACAAATTGAGTCTGGCACACAGGCGCATTTTGGCTCTTTTAATGATCCTGACAGCAACACTCTCATGTACAAGGCTTTATTTATGACAATGCGGGTGGAAGAATAGTCTCAAGATGTCTATGTTGCCCAGCAGCAACCAGATTTTTTCCTTGCAGTAAAGGACAATAAAACAGAGAATCTGATTGGTTCATGCAATGCCTATGTTAATGTATCAGGTGCCGGCATTATCCCTATCACTATACAATTAATCCTTTTTCTGCCCTAGTGCCCAGTACTGGGACTATTACATCACTTCATGTTAGCAGAGTGGATACAGCTCTTGTACAGCTGAGGATCATGGGATCTGTAGTCCTATAGCCAGAACATGCTGTGTTCCTGAGTGCTGATTGGACTACAACTATCAGGCAGAGTTTAATACAGAGGGTCATTAAAAAACCTATATATTCTAAAGCAAGGGGATGCCTAGCTCTCTTGGACTGAGATTCAGAGCTGAGGGGACTGTCATTCTCCTCTTGAGATAAATTTCTGGATTCTACTGTGGGACTCTGCATACCAGTTCAGCACAGCGGTGATGCCGATCGCCACACTGGAATCGAATCAGCTTCTCTGCATCGAGACTGTCACTTTCCAGTGTTCAGCCAGTCATCTCTGCTTGCCACACTGACAGGTTGTCAGATGGTAACTCTGCACTTCTCTGCAAGTAGCCAAGAGCCTGTGCAAGAACCTTGTTTCTAGGATGCCATGCTATCCATGTCACTTGTGAGTGGGTGGATACCCAAACTCTTTCTGACAACACTCTAGAGACACTGCATGCAGACCTTTACACCTCAGTACCAGGAGAGCTTTGCTTTGCGCATTTATCACAGTCTATCTGTTATCTTCATTGAATTACCATTACTCACTACTATATATGGGCTCCACCATTGCCAGCAGAAGACAATGGCTACTATCTCATCAGGAACTTTAAACATCTAAGGACTCAAGTTGTTATTTCTGGTAAAGGAAACTCTTTGCAAGCCATTGTTATTCAAATTAGGATGTCTATACCCATTTATGCCAGAGTAATATATTTAATAGAAAATCACAGCGTGTGTGCAAAAAAAAAAAAAAAATATATATATAAAAAATATTAAAATGCAACAGCACATAAAAGGTACGATATCAAATAAATATAAACACTCCAAAGCATAGGACACACTAATAAAGTGATAAATCAGTGTATTAAAATAAATGAACAGTCCAACATATTATAAAAGTTCATGCAAAGCAATGTGTCCACTACCTGTGCAATAATTTTTCAGACTATGGTGCTCTTCAAACATAAATCACCCAGGTGCTCCTTACACCATGACATATATATATCTGCATTCCACAATGAGTGTGACTCTCAGTAATAGAGAAGTCAAAATGGGCTTAATATGAAGATTCTATGTTCCAAAGCCTCACTTGGATGGACACTTAAAACCTATCAGGCAACAGAATCCTCTCTGGGGCCTCTAAGTTCTTTAATGCAATTTCTGATCTCAGAAACTCTGGTAGCTCCCTCCCCAGTGTATCGGTCAGTAGAGGGGTCCTGGTCTCCCGGAGGTGCCTCAGTAGTTGTATTAGGCTCCCGGTCCCCCCAGTGATGATCAGACACACTGGGAGGACCAGGAGCTGGGACCTGTGCACCTGATCATCCCCAGGGAGACCGGGAGCCTAATACAATGACTGAGACACATCTACTGATCGATACTCAGGGGTCAGACCATCCCTGGAGGGTGCAGCAAAAGCTACCAGATGTTCTGAGTTCAGAAATTGTAATTAGAGATGAGCGAATCGAACCTGGCGAAGTGGAATTCGTTTAGAATATTAGGAAAAATTTGATTTGCGCCGAATCCGAATATTAGCAAACTTCGGATGCGCGAATCGAATTTTCCCCGATCGGCTGATTTTCATCCCTTCTACAGCCGGCAAAAAGTGTCCCTGCAGAGAGCTCCGCTATTTCTGACAGTTCTCTGACAGTTCCTTCACATTTACAGCAGTTGAAACATTGTATCTATTTGTTTCCATTTAGGATACAGATGTTTTTATTCGGAAACAAATAGATACAATGTTTCAACCGCTGTAAATGTGAAGGAACTGTCAGAGAACTGTCAGAAATAGCGGAGCTCTCTGCAGATACACTTTTTGCTGCACTGGAATTCTTCTTCATCCTCATCCTACTTCTTCTTCTTCTTCATCCTCATCCTACTTCTTCTTCTTCTTCTTCTTCTTCATCCTCATCCTTCTTCTTCTTCTTCTTCTTCATCCTCATCCTACTTCTTCTTCTTCTTCTTCATCCTCATCCTACTTCTTCTTCTTCTTCTTCATCCTCATCCTTCTTCTTCTTCTTCTTCTTCATCCTACTTCTTCTTCTCCTTCTTCTTCTTCTTCTTCATCCTCATCCTACTTCTTCTTCTTCTTCTTCTTCTTCTTCTTCTTCCTCATCCTACTTCTTCTTCTTCTTCTTCATCCTCATCCTACTTCTTCTTCTTCATCCTCATCCTACTTCTTATTCTTCTTCTTCTTCTTCTTCATCCTCATCCTACTTCTTCTTCTTCTTCTTCATCCTCATCCTACTTCTTCTTCTTCCTCATCCTACTTCTTCTTCTTCTTCTTCTTCTTCATCCTCATCCTACTTCTTCTTCTTCTTCTTCTTCATCCTCATCCTACTTCTTCTTCTTCTTCTTCTTCATCCTCATCCTACTTCTTCTTCTTCTTCTTCTTCTTCTTCATCCTCATCCTACTTCTTCTTCTTCTTCTTCTTCATCCTCATCCTACTTCTTCTTCTTCATCCTCATCCTACTTCTTCTTCGTCTTCTTCTTCTTCATCCTCATCCTACTTCTTCTTCTTCTTCTTCTTCTTCTTCATCCTCATCCTACTTCTTCTTCTTCTTCTTCCTCTTCTTCTTCTTCATCCTCATCCTACTTCTTCTTCTTCTTCATCCTCATCCTACTTCTTCTTCTTCTTCTTCTTCTTCATCCTCATCCTACTTCTTCTTCTTCTTCTTCTTCTTCTTCCTCATCCTCATCCTCTTCTTCTTCATCCTCATCCTCTTCTTCTTCATCATCCTCTTCTTCTTCTTCTTCATCCTCATCCTACTTCTTCTTCCTCTTCTTCTTCTTCTTCTTCTTCATCCTCATCCTACTTCTTCTTCTTCATCCTCATCCTACTTCTTCTTCTTCTTCTTCTTCTTCTTCATCCTCATCCTTCTTCTTCTTCTTCTTCTTCTTCTTCTTCATCCTCCTCATCCTACCTCTTCTTCTTCTTCTTCTTCATCCTCATCCTACTTCTTCTTCTTCTTCTTCTTCCTCATCCTACTTCTTCTTCTTCTTCTTCTTCTTCTTCATCCTCATCCTACTTCTTCTTCTTCTTCTTCTTCTTCATCCTCATCCTACTTCTTCCTCTTCTTGTTCTTCATCCTCATCCTACTTCTTCTTCTTCATCCTCATCCTTCTTCTTCTTCTTCATCCTCATCCTACTTCTTCTTCTCCTTCTTCTTCTTCTTCATCCTCATCCTACTTCTTCTTCTTCTTCCTCATCCTACTTCTTCTTCTTCTTCTTCATCCTCATCCTACTTCTTCTTCTTCATCCTCATCCTACTTCTTCTTCTTCATCCTCATCCTACTTCTTCTTCTTCTTCTTCCTCGTCCTACTTCTTCTTCTTCATCCTCATCCTACTTCTTCTTCATCCTCATCCTACTTCTTCTATTTCTTCTTCTTCATCCTCATCCTACTTCTTCTTCTTCTTCTTCTTCATCCTCATCCTACTTCTTCTTCTTCTTCATCCTCATCCTACTTCTTCTTCATCCTCATCTTACTTCTTCTTCATCTTCTTCTTCTTCTTCATCCTCATCCTACTTCTTCTTCTTTTTCTTCTTCTTCATCCTCATCCTACTTCTTCTTCTTCTTCTTCATCCTCATCCTACTTCTTCTTCTTCTTCATCCTCATCCTACTACTTCTTCTTCTTCTTCTTCTTCATCCTCATCCTACGTCTTCTTCTTCATCCTCATCCTTCTTCTTCTTCTTCTTCTTCATCCTCATCCTACTTCTTCTTCTTCTTCTTCTTCTTCTTCTTCATCCTCATCCTACTTCTTCTTCTTCTTCATCCTCATCCTACTTCTTCTTCTTCTTCTTCTTCATCCTCATCCTACTTCTTCTTCTTCTTCATCCTCATCCTACTTCTTCTTCTTCATCCTCATCCTACTTCTTCTTCTTCTTCTTCATCCTCATCCTACTTCTTCTTCTTCTTCTTCTTCTTCTTCTTCTTCTTCTTCATCCTCATCCTACTTCTTCTTCCTCTTCTTCTTCTTCTTCATCCTCATCCTACTTCTTCTTCTTCATCCTCATCCTACTTATTCTTCTTCTTCTTCATCCTCATCCTCATCCTCATCTTCTTCTTCTTCTTCTTCTTGCCATGGGCCCCTGTACTGCTGCTGCCAGGTCCAGAGTGTGTCATGGGTCCCTGTACGGCCTCCCATTGCTGCTGTCTCCATCGCCAAACTCTGCCATGTGCCACTTTCAGGTCTCCTCACACTGCTGGTGGGTTCCATTTTGTCATAGGGTGCTGTATGGCCTCCCATTGCTGCTGCCTCCACCGCCACACTGTGGCTCCACACTCTGGTTTTGGCCCCGTGACTGCCCAAATGAGTGAAGTGTGCGGTGATTCTAAGATCGACGGCACTCATCTGCATGTCATACTGACTGACAGTATTATTTCTCTTCCCCAGCAGACTCCAAGGGCATTTAAATTAAAGGTACAGTGTTCTGCACTAATATAAAGGCTCTCTGGAGCCTAGAAACCCTTTTTATAAGTTAAATTCGCAGCGAATAAATTCGCATCGAATCAAATTTATTCCACAAATTCGGCGAATCAGCCGAATCGAATTTTTGAATAATTCGCTCATCTCTAATTGTAATAAAAGAACTTAGAGGCCCCACAAAGGATTTTGTTGCATGACAAGCATTGAGTGTCCATCCAAGTGAGGCTTTGGAACATAGGATCTTCGTATTAAGCATGTTTTGACTTCTCTATTGCTGAGAGTCACAGTCATTGTGGAATGCACATATGTGTAAGCAGGGGTAGACTGACAACTCATGGGGCCCCTGGGCAATAAGGGATCATGGGGCCCCTGTGTCCTTGCCCAAGCTCAAAAAAGCCTATGAAAAAGGTACCAGGGACATCTAATAGGGCCCCCTACTGACCCCGGGCCCTCGGGCAGTGCCTGAATTTTCAAATGGTCAATCCGCCCCTGGGTGTAAGGAGCACCTGGGTGATTCATGTTTGAAGAGCACCATTAGCCGAAAAATTATTGTGCAAGTGGTGGACACATTGCTTTACATGCACATTTATTATATGTTGGACTGTTCATTTATTTTACACTGATTTATCACTTTATTATTATGGCATAGGCTTTGGAGTGTTTATATAATTATTTGCATTTCCTATTGTAACGCCTGTGGTCCAGAGGGAGCTGATAAGTCAGCAAGCCTTTTCTTCTCCCTCCTGCTGATGTTGTTTGCATTTATGCATTAACTGGGGATGCACCTCCTAAACCT
The DNA here is from genome assembly GCF_062004578.1 of Staurois parvus. Classification (NCBI taxonomy): domain Eukaryota; kingdom Metazoa; phylum Chordata; class Amphibia; order Anura; family Ranidae; genus Staurois; species Staurois parvus. Next base: position 5,849,444 of record NW_028317886.1, read on the forward strand.
TCATTCTGTGGCCTACTCTTTTGAACAAGCTTAACATAGAGGTGTTACTAAAGAATCATGTCTCTTGCATTATTATTTCATACAGTTGAAATATCTCTGAACCTAGAGTATCAGAGGTGTCAGGAGGCTTGCAAGGTCTGTGCAAACATTGGAGACAAGCATTATCAAGCATCCCCTGTGGGTGTATCGCTACATTAATAATACCATGTGTACATACTAATTTTATCAAATATTAAACATCAAATATATGGTGGTGAGGGGAATAGGAATAGGTCAAAATACAATTTGCAATAGAACATAGGCTTTAAAGAAATAATAAACCCAAAACTAAAATTGTAATGTACAGCAGGTTAACAATTGTTCGATGTGGTAGTTGCATTTGTTTTCTTTTTTTTGTTTTTTCCCTCTGTTTTCCCTACGTGTATCAATCTCCTTTCGCATCTTTGCATACCAGGAATGCACTCAGAGATGCATGAAAAATGTGCATCACAATTGTGGTGCCATTAATTGTTAATGGCACACCAAACACAGAAAGCAAGCACGCTTTTTGCCACATGCAGAAATAAAACTAGTAAATATGTTGAAAAGCATAGGGCTGGAGGCTGCTCAACGGACCCCAGGAGTCCAATGTAAAGGAATGTTAAGGAATGGCCTCAGCCGCCATTCTGGACACACCCTCTGATGCATTTCACCCCGTCCACCAGGGCTTGATCACAGAGGTAAACCAAGCCACAGTAGGCGAGGTGAAACGCATCAGGGTGTGTGTAGGTGAGGCCATTCCTTAACATTCCTTAACATTTGATTCCTGGGGTCAGTTGAGCAGTGTCCATCCCTTCACTTGTATTGGCTGACACTGGAATCGCTCGGACTCATGCTCTCCTCTTCTCACTTGCCGGTGGGGTGATCTTTTTCCTTCCATCCACAGTGCCATAAGGTATACTTTTAACTTTCATGTTAAAAAGAGTGGTAAAAAACTGGAAACTGGAATGAGGCAGAATGCTTCATGAGCTACTTTGCTGTGTTAGTTGCACGTTGGGCAGCTCATTGAAATCAATGAGATACCCTTTGCTTGTTGCAAGAAAACTCAGGAAAAATATATGATAAAGTGTGAAAAACGCACATTTCAAATCGCTAGATGGGGGTTACGGCCTTATATGTATACCCTGGATGAAGGAGCACAGAGAAAGCAACATTGTTAATCTTGAGAGAGAGGAGTGTTAGATGCACTAGTAGCTTTAGATACACAAATTAAAGCCAAACTCCAGCTAACACTTAATAACACTGTTCAACAAATTTTTATTTTTTGCCAGTTTTGGAAACAAAAGGATCCATTTCTTAATGAATTTCACATTCTGAGTTCAAATATAACAATGAAATTTGTCAATTGGCTCTAGTTTTTCTGTAAACGGAAAGTTTTCTACTATAGGCGTAATGACTACATAATGCACAATAATTATATAGATAGATGTCTTTCCACAAATATAAAGCAAGTGATATTGACTACATAACAAAGCCTAAATGGCATAATATATTGCATAGGATTACCAAGAAAAATTATAGCCATAAGCTAAGTTGAATCATTTTAATACTTAGGATTCTCACTAGTTTTGTCTTCAGTTTGTGTCGGTTTTGCTTCTCTTGGCTTTTCTCTTGTATTCGAGGAAAGGGCTATCTCTTACAACTGTCCAGCAATAGTCAGCAAGCATTGATGGTCTCCATTTACCTTGATATCTTCTTTCCATAGCTGCAATGTCTTGATGGAAGCGCTCTCCGTGTTCATCACTCACTGCTCCACAGTTTGGTGGGAAAAAATCCAGATGCGAATGTAGAAAATGAATTTTTAGAGACATGTTGCAACCCAGATTTCTGTAAGTCTGGATGAGTTTTTCTACCACTTTCTTGTAGTCTGGTGTTTTATTGTTTCCAAGAAAATTTGATGTCACTGATACAAATGCTGTCCAGGCAGCCTTTTCCTTTCCACGCAACAGAGAAAGAAACTCATCATAACTTTTTCTTCTTATTTAGCCCTTTTACAATTGGAGGCACCATACAAAAGTAACAATTACTAACATGATCTGTTGGCTCTCTCCAAATCATTGGCACAGCGAAAGGCATAGATGCCTTTTTTACATTCAACCATTGCTCCAGTGCCGTCCCACAAGAATTGCAGCATATATGTGGTGCCCAGCTCTTGTCCTGGTCTCCTATCTTGCAGCCAAAATACAAGTTGTAGGCTTTCTTAATCATTCCTGTTATCCTCCTTTTTTGTGAGATAAAAGTTATTTCACAGCAGATATAGCAGAAATTATCTGCTTTATTCACACAAGTTCGAGGCATTACTGAGTAGCCTATATAAGCATAAAACGAAATGTAAAGACGCTGTCGAACTACAATCAGCTACAGATACTGCAGCTTTTATGCAGTGAAGTGATGCAATTAAAGGCTAATATTGCATCATCTCAGTATACATGCAATTTTCTATTGGTCACCAGTATCAACTGCGCAATATGCAGCTGAAGTTGCATCATAATTTTGAATGGCTTACGTCATTAGATGGGTGAATATATCATGGAAATTAGAGCCAATCAACATTTTTTAGGATCATTTTCATTTTCAGCACCCCAATATTATGTAAGATTAGCTAATTTTATGCCCAAAACTTTTTACCTGTTGAACAGTGTAATCAGTTATAGCAGCAGTCTTTTTTTTCCTTATGGGATAAACGTTTTACATATATGAAATGAACTGATCAATGTAAGCACCCCTGTAAGTGGTAACTGCCTTATCTCAACCCTCTAACTGCCATATCTTCATAACAGTTTGTTTGGTTGATAAACAGAGGTACTGGCAGGATCACCAGGTATAAAGGAAAGAAAGCCCAAAAAAGCTGCGATATAATAAATGATTGCTTTTGGGATTAATACTGCTTTAAAAAACTAAAGTTAAAGCAAGCTTCTCTTCCATATAACTTGTGTTGTATATAGTAATTCGTTTTTAGATTTTACACCAAAAACAAATTTATACCAACAACAAATTTCCGATGAGAAAGAAATGTCTAACAATTTAGTTTATCAGAGCCTAGGTCATCATCATGTAAATCCACATCTATTGTCACTTCAGCAGGCATGATTTATTAAAATGTTACATGTGCTGAAGTGGAACTGTTTTCACTTGAAACATCCAATTAACTGAACTGAAAAAAAAAAAGCTGCTTCTTGATACGACTAAATGGCAGAAGTGGATTTTTTAGTAAACCTGACCCACTTTCACTTCACTGAACTTAAACTCACTACACTGCACTTTAGTAAATCAGGCCCAGTGCAACTTTAGTAAAATGTCATTAGTGAGTAACATTCTCTTACTTAAAATTAGTATGCAAAGACCACAAACACTTGTAATCGTATGCGGAACGGCAATCACAGGATTTGCTTTCTGCTATTACATGGAGATTTAATCTGGCAAGTTTCCATAGAGACTTTTGCAGACAAGTAACACTAATTGGTCCTTCTGGGTCAGATAAGCTAAATGGCAGAAAAATCACAGTATTGCGGATGGCACCTGTTTGGCTTTCACTCGGACAGCATAATGTGGGAATGTCTTGTCCAATTTTCGTTTAAATGCTGATCTTCAAAAATAAACAGTATGTAGTTCTACATTTAAGTGAAACAACCCATTTGGAATCACCAGGGATAGACGTAGTTATTAGCAGGGAAGAGGCAAATATTGAGCACAGAGGGAGCACAAGTGACCTTGAATAATGCCTTAATAATACTTATGGAGAGCCAAACAAAAGTGATGTTGTACTTTTAGCTGTAATGCATTCTTTTCATGCATGCTGCACTGGAGGAGATTACCTGGTGGGTTTTTTAAATGTAAAAATATATAAGGACAGAAATATAGGAACTGCCATTGCTTGGATATTTTAAAGGTGTAGGCTCTGACATCATTGTCTTTCTTTTTGATTCTCTACCTAGTTAGTCACTATCTTGGTTTAAGCATGCAGATAACTAAGTCTGTTAAATTAAAGTTTATCTAAACCAAATTATAAAAATGGAATTTATTGCAGTTTACCAGCTCTTTGATGCGATGGGGGAATTCGTTTTTATTTTTCATAGTTTTAAAGCACTAATACGGTGTCATCACGGGTCAAAGGCTCTTTGGAGGACTTTTACAAATGTATTTTTCACCTTATTGATTTGGAGTGGGACTTATTTATTTGATGTAATCTATTATATTTTTATCATTTAAGTTTTTTGGCAAATTCTTCACTGGAGGTTTTTTATTTTTCTATTTATATATTTTGTTTATTTAGTATTTTTATTTCTTCATTTTTTATTTGCGCTATTTTGATGTTTTATATATTTTTTGGTATTGAATAATTACTGTATTCATTCAGAAAAGGAAGGGGCCAGCATATTTACTGGCCCCTTCCCACGCTCTCCATTCTGAAGCAGCCAAGGGAGAAAAGAGAAGGGAAGCTGGCAGCGCTGTGGAAGGAGGGCACATAGGAGGACCCAGGCAGTGGGGGAGGGGGGAATCTGATAGAGAAGAGGGGGTGGTCAATTATAAGGACCAATCCCCTGAATGGTTCTCCATGCAGCAGCTAAAATCCATGGGGGGGGGGGACAAAGAGAAGCAGCTTTCAACTGCTGCATGGAGAGACATTCAGGGGATCGGTTTTTGTAATTGCCACCACCTCACTAGTCACCCCCTCCTGTCCATGGGTTCCCACCACTGCAGGTGTTTTCTCTGCATTCACCTGTGCATAAAATGCAACATATGCCTGCAGCATGGGCGTGGTCACCATTGCAACCCCTGTGACCCCTCAAGCTCTGCCAGTGCCTGAAAATTGTGGCTAATCCTATTGAATCCAATTTGATCCTGGTAATTTTCTTGGCTAATTTGCAGGTAGTTGTTTAAAAAGTTTTGAATACCTGGGTATTGATAACGTGTGCCAATGCAAAAATATTTTTTTAAATATAACATTTAATGGAGCTTAAAGGGCAACATTAACCGGTTTCCGGCCGGCCTATGGCCGAATGGCGGCCGGCAAAAACCCTCACCGTTCCGGGTGGACGCCATATGGCGTCCTTTCGGGCATGTACAGTTTGCATGCCTGCAGAGCCGCGGCATGATCTGTCACTGTCTGTGCACCTCAGACACGGCCGATGACAGATCTGAGTACCAGCCCCATTGTCGGTACCATGTGACCTGCTGTGACCAATCACAGCAGGTCACATGACAGTTGTATACAATGGATGGCTTCATTCATGCCATCCATTGTATACTAGTGTGTCTAGCTGTGAATGGTCACAGCAATCACATGCACAAGCTGGGCCAATCACAGCCCAGCTGTGTCATGTGATTAGCTGTGGCCAAATCACAGCTAAGCACAAAAAAAAAAAACCCTGAATGAATCGGTCATTCAGGTAAATGCTTGCTTATAGCAAAGTAATTCTTTGCTATGAGCAAATTGTGTATTAAAAAAAAAAATACTGATCACTTCATATGAAATATGAAAAAAAATCTTAAAAAAAAGAAAAAAACGTAATATAAAATTAAAAATAATAAAAAAAATTAAACAAATTAAAAAAAATTATATATATATTTTTTCATACTGTCACCAGTCAGTGTCCCTGATCACTGCCATGCCAGTTATATGATGACGCTGTACTGCACTGGTGACAGTATGTAAAAAAAAAATAGTGAACATTTTTTTAATTTTTCCATTTTCCGAAAAATTATGATAAAAAAAATACAACTTCAAAAAACTCGCCATGCCTCTTATGAAGTACGTCGGACTGTCTACTTTGCAAAAAGGGGTCATTTGGGGGATATCTGTACTGTTCTGACATTTTTGAACCTCAAGAAATTAGATTGGCTGTCAGTACTTCAGGATTGATCAATATTCAGATATATCCCATAGTTTGTGAACGCTATAACTTTCCTACAAACTAAAAAATACATCCTAATTTGGGTTTTTTTCACCAAAGACATGTAGCAGAATACATCTTGGCCTAAATTTATGAAGAACAATTATTTATTTGCAAACTTTTATAACAGAAACAAAGAAAAACGTGTTTTTTATTTCAAAATTTTCAGTCTTTTTTTGTTAATTTAGCAAAAAATAAAAACCCCAGTGTTGATTAAATACCACCAAAAGAAAACTCTAGTTGTGTGAAGAAAATTATAACATTTTAGTTTGGGTACAATGTTGTATGACCGTGCAATTGTCATTCAAAGTGTGAGAGCGCTGAAACCTGAAAAATGGTCTGGGCAGGAAGGGGGTAAAAGTGCCCGGTATTGAAGTGGTTAAAAACACACAAAACATTTAAATAACATATAGTAAAATGGGGTAAAAGACGAGCGCTTGGTCTGAGGGATTCAAGCTGCTAGCATGAAGGTAAACCTCGTATAACCTCCTCATAGAAAATGAAAACAGCAAAAATGCAGCGCTTGAGCATGTAGTAAAAAGAATTGGCGTGTGCACATCAGAATTAAAAGAAATACATTGAAGGTATAACATGCACCAAATTAAACGTACAAATTAATGTAAACAATGGACGGGTAAGTATTAATGATTCATCCGACCAAACAAAGTGCATATAGTGATAGGGATGTTAGAGTCATTAGAAGTACATCCGTGTGCCAATCAAATTCGTGACTTCCGTGATAGGAGAATAGCTGCAAAACGCACTAACCAGATAGCGCAAGAAAAAGCGCATTGGAGTATAATGACCTACTCCTGGTCACAGCCAAAAGATCATCAGCGAAGTAGTTATTATTAATTTGGAATCATTGATTAATAATAGGAGGGGCAGCACAGTGGCTAAGTGGTTAGCACTTCCGCCTGGCAGTACTAGGGTCATTGGTTTGAATCTCAGCCACGGCACCACCTGCCTGGAGTTTGCATGTTCTCCCTATGCCTGCGTGGGTTTCCTCCTGGTAATCCAGTTTCCTCCTACACTCCAAAGACATACTGGTAAGTTAATTGGATCCTGTCGAAATTGTCCCTTGTATGTATGAATATGAGTTAGGGACCTTAGATTGTATGCCCCTTGAGGGTTAGGGACTGATGTGAATGTGCAATATATATGTGAAGAGCTGCGTAAATTGATGGCACTATATAAGTACCTGCAATAAATAAATAAGAGCCTATCTTTCAAAACAATTAATTTTTGCTACAGTGTTCCAGACCAGTCAAATTGCAGTCTCCTGGGTACTCTTATTATGCCATGCCTTACGGTAACTGAAAAGCATTAGATCTATCCTTGTTAAATATAAGATGACTATTGTAAGACTGTCACTTTATGTAGCATGGCTAGAAACTGTCACAACTGCTAGAGCAGAGGGGTTCTTGTCACAATCAAACCTGAATCCCTGCAGCTTGAGTGAAACTAAAAAACTGATCATAGCCATAGCCAGCCAAGTATACTGAACAATTTCTGTTATCTTCTACATTGTAACTGCTACAAGTGGTGACTATTTGCTGAAAAGCAAGTGTTCTGTAGCACGTGTGTGTGCTTTGTATTTACTGGGAAAAAAGGAACCCCTGCCATTTGCAACACAGGTGAATTTGCCCATAGGAGATAATTGTGCCTACATATCTCCACCAGCAAGATGTAAAGTCAATAATAAGGGCTTCAAAACAGCTGGAGATTACAGACTTCCACAAAAAGAAAGTTTCTGTGCAAAAATTGGACATCTGACACTAATGTAGTTTCTAGGCATTAAAGGACTAGGCTGACTCCTGGTGCCACTAGCTGAGGACACTTCTTTAGGATCAGGTAATATTGTGCTACATTATTTCTGCAGGATGACCTCCTTCAATCTCCTTTCTTTATACCTGCCTTTCCATTATAATGTTTTTGACTATTTTGTCCTGAGGGCTTCTGCCGATTCATGCGTCTTCCTTCAAATATCTGGTATGGCCAAAATTATATTACGCAGTCCAAGTCAAGTACACTGTAAAGCACATGCAGGTGTTTATGCAGGGATGAGAGGCAGACACTTCTCAAAGTAAAATTGATTTAAAATAGAATTCCGGACTTGTTGTCAATTTGGGTAGTTTGTTTGGGCCAAGCAAATTATTTCCATGCCAGAAAACAGTCTGGCTGCTGGGGGTGCTGCAATAGGCTGTAGTAGTATTAGCTTCCTCTGATTGGCTAAGGCAGATGATCTCACATACAGTATAATGTTTCTTTTGGCTTCAATTGCAACATTGAAAACACATATTATTCAAATAACATGCTTGGGGGATAAGGTTCAGGATTGCAGCATTTTCAAGAACACACCTAAAACTAGGTAGTGAGGCAGTCTACAATAAGTGAATTCAAACATACCTGAGACCAGGGGTGGACTGACAACTCATGGGCCCCCCCGGGCAATAGGAGATCATGGGGCCCCTGTGTCCTTGCCTAAACTCAAAAAAGCCTATGAAAAAGGTACCAGGGGCATCTCATGGGGCACTGTCCCCGGGCCCTCGGGCAGTGCCCGAGTTTCCAAATGGTCAGTCCACCCCTGCCTGAGACAAACATTAATCTATACTCTATACAAGTAAAGAAAAAAGAAAAAAATTGGGACAGACACGATGGACCACTTGGTTTTCTTTCCGCAGTCACTCTTCTACGCTTCTATGTTTTTCATCAAATGGTAATAGGCCCACTTTGAGTGGCTGATAAAAGTGTCCTGTATTTCACTGTGGCTGTTTTTGTTCTTGCTATTGCAAAACTATCCTGCTGCTGGCACATTTCTATCAAGCTCCCATTAGTAATTATGCGACTGCAGATAATACAGCATTGTAAAATTGTCCAACAACAGAAGATTTTTGAATAGTAAGGCTAGGTCCATATCTATCACAGACAAACATCGGAGGTTGGGACTGGTACCTAAAAAAAATGTTCACCTTAGGAGCCTCTTCATATTAACAGTTTATATATTTACTGCATGTGTTTAGTTACTTATGTTATAAGTTCTTGTCTTGTTTTCTCTGCTACAGGTGCCAATAATGAAACAAGCACTTTTGTATAGCCAATGTCTTAGAAGAAACTTAATGAAGAGGGGTTAATTTACTCAGTAAGTACGGACTGTTCTCTTAGCAAAGTATACAGTATTTTCACTTTGAAAAGTGAATGTTAGTAAATAAGATGAATCCTTATTCACTTTAAATACCCAGTCATATGCTAGCAGAATTTCTATTGGGCATTGGGTTTTTAAAGCTGAATTCCAGGCATGGAAATCTTATCATAGTTACATTGGACCAATGCAATTATGTATGTTGCATACCTCTGGGACCTGTAGGCATTGGTACTACAGTGATCTCCACTAGCCTTCAGGTCCGCGCTGAGTAGCTGCGCTACTTCATTGTGAACACAGGAGCTAACTCACTCAGCATGGGCACTATTCAGGGAACACTTTGTATTTTTTCATGATTTCCATCTTGTCCAATAAGAGAACACTTAACATTCATTTAGAAAATGGAAAGTATTCTCTGAATGGTGCACATGCTCAATGCGTGCCTTCCTATGTTTAATAGCAGCAGGGCAGCCACTCAGCACAGAACCAGAAGGCAGCAGCAATCAATGTAGTAGCAGTGCCTACTACAGTGATTTCCAGTTTCCAGGGGAATCCCATAGATATGGCACATGCATACTTACATTGGTTCAAGCTGGACGTAGAAATTGCCATATTCGGAGTTCAGATTTAAGCAAACATAGCTTCAGCATATTTCTATAATTGCAAACAGAACAGGCTCTATGCTTTTAGTAGGTCAACCCAAGAGTATCACAGAAACAATCCAGAAAAGCTAAATAATTATTTGCTTGTTTCATTCATGTATTTTGCCCAGAAGGTGGAAATACACATTAATTAGCTTTATTTCGTGATTTCTATGGCTCTTAGGTTTTAAAATAGTGATTTGCATTTCATTTGAATAGGAGATGTTTAAGTTGATTTTTAATATATATATAGAAGTTACAGACCATGTCCCCAAATTCCCTATGTGTGACATCTGTGCTATAAAGAGCATGCTCTCTGGGATTTCATATTGTGCATATATTTACATACATTTTCACAGTCTAACTCTATGTAAAAAAGAAGCTTGATTGATTTTTATGATACCAGCCTAATGAAGCAAAATAAGAATTTGTCAACAAGCTGTTTGACAATACTTTAGAGAGAAATTGCCATGAATTTGGTTAAGTTAATTAACATGTAACTATGTAATCATTATATCAGAGGGAACATCAGTGCTAATGGACTTTTCCTGCATTTAAAGTTGGTTTTAATGTTCCTGATGGATACATAAATTCAATGAGGCCTTCTTTTTCAAATCTGCTACAAAAGATACAGATGAGATTTATGGGTAAGTACTTGCATTTGCAGACATTTTGTTCTAAGTAACATTCAACAGAATGCATGCATGACAAAAACATAGAGCACAATTACATTTTGTAGATCAAATAAATATAATATTAAGCCTGCAAAAAGCATTCTAGCTCAAAGCAAATATGATTTTAACTGTGTGCTAATGCATTCTAATTCACTGAATTGATGTTCATAAAACTGAAAATTCTTGCCACAAAAGTATTTTACATTTAAACATGAGAACAAATGTATTATCAAGTTGTAGTGCAGAATACTGAATTCAAAGCAAAGCTACTTGAAACCTTGTAAATATAGAAGGTCCGCAGGTAATACCATGAAGTAATTGAATTGTCCAGGTAGAATTTTGTAATGAAAACAGTAAAAGCTGAGACCTAAATATATTAGAAAATCAGATTTTTTTTTGCAAATTTAAAAGCATAGTAAGACACAAGAAAATAAAATGCATTTTATTGACTGCAAAAATGTAAGGAATATTTAAAAAATGTGGTAAGATGGTTGTAAGCTAACTTAAACCTATAGATAGATAGATAGATAGATAGATAGATAGATAGATAGATAGATAGATAGATAGATAGATGGAGATATAAAGATATACTGTGTGTGATTAGTAAAACTTTGTATTCTTCACCTGATTTATTGTAAAGGCAGGAGATGAGAGATCCAAGCATCATTGTTATGATAGTCTCACTGCCGATCTTTGTGAGTAAACATCAGTTTTAGCTCATTTATTTTATCTCTGTGTATGTACAGTGAAGTGTTTGATCCCTTCTCTATGGTGAAAGAGGGAAACAGGTAATGACAAGCAGCTTTGAAGTTTGCACATATAAGTTACTTCACACAAATATGAAGCCTGCCTATTGAAAGCAGTGCCTGCATTGGTTGCATCACTCACTTAAATTTCATACTAAATGTTCTTACCTCTATTATATTTCATATAAACAGCAACAGAAGCAGATATATATAACGTGCATAGCTCTATCTTTTTTATATGTGTTTGCAGTTTTATATTTACTGGTCCACATTTTCTTAACTTTTTACATTTTATTTTTAAGTATAAAGCTTTAGTGATTTTTTTTTTCACTAAAAAATATGAGTCTGGTAATTTGACTGGCATTCACATAGCAAGATGACTGCTAGCCCAGTGCTATACTGATTCCAGTTTGTCCTAACACTGAGCCAGTGCTTCATGATTCTCTATTCACTTCTACAAAGGTAGTATTAAAAAGTAAAAGAAAATATGTAAACAATAAATAAATACCTTAGAAATGAGTAAATACAAAAAATAAGTAAATACAAAAAAAACAGTTTTGTGACTTTTGCTGTGTACAGATAAGATACCTAATGATGGTTATCTTAGGTCTGGAAGGTGGCTGTGCAAGGTAAAAATCCTAATTTACTTTATGCCAGTTACTACTGTCAGTGTCAAACCTCTGATGCGATGTCTGAGAGTGGAGGCTCTCATGGAAGGAAGAGGTCCTATTATTTACTCCTGTTCACAGAAAACACAGTGAAAAGTGAAGGGTTGAGGAAAGGGAAGGTAAATGGCAGAATCCCTGCACTGTACAAGAGCAACGGAAATTCAGCATGGATAGTAGTATACCACATTAATGAAAGAAGGATTTTTACCTTATACAGCAGCCATCCAGACTTAACCATCATTTGTGGTAACCTATTTGTACACAACAGACATCAGAAAAAATGTCTTTCTTCTGGAGTTCCACTTTAACTTGTGTTCAAGACATGTTTATAAGATTTTTGTGGTCTGAATCATACTTACAAAGCATGTTTTGCACCATGTTGACATTCAGCAGCCTTATATGCTTTCTAATATTCCCCTGTGCATTTCTTTTCACAGTACTAATAAAGAAGTGTATGTCATTGGGTACATTCTCTATGCAAAAGCATTGCAGGAATACAATTAAACTATTTTCTAATTGGACACATTTGTTAACGCTGCTTGGTTATTTAACACTTCAGCTCTCACAACGGTACACCCACTATGAATCAGTTCACTTAATACCTGTACATACAGTAATACATACACTATATTGGCAAAAGTATTGGGACGCCTGTCTTTACACGCATATAAACTTTAATGGCATCCCCGTCTGTAGGGTTCATTATTCAGTTGGCCCACCTTTTGCAGCTATAACAGCTTCAACTCTTCTGGGAAGGCTGTTCACAAGCTTTAGGAGTGTGTCTATGGGAATGTTTGACTATTCTTCCAGGAGCGCATTTGTGAGGTCAGGCACTGATGTTGGAGGAGAAGGCCTGGCTCGCAGTCTCCACTCTAATTCATGCCAAAGATGTTTTATCAGGTTGAGGTCAGGACTCTTTGCAGGCCAGTCAATTTCCTCCACCCCAAACTCGCTCATCCATGTCTTTAAGGAGCTTGATTTGTGCACTGGTGCGCAGTCATGTTGAAACAGGAAGGGACCAAATTGTTCCCACAAATTTGGGAGCATGAAATTGTCCAAAATGTCTTGGTATGCTGACGTCTTAAGAGTTCCCTTCAATGGAACTAAGGGGCCAAGCACAACCCCTGAAAAACAACCCCACACCATAATCCCCCCATCCACCAAACTTAACACTTGACACAATGCAGTCAGGCAAGTATCGTTCTCCTGGCAACCTCCAAACCTAGACACATCCATCGGATTGCCAGACAGAGACGCTTGATTCGTCACTCCAGAGAACACGTCTCCACTGCCCTAGAGTCCAATGGTGGCGTGCTTTACACGACTGCATCCAATGCTTTGCTGGTCAGTTGGTGATGTAAGGCTTGGATGCAGCTGTTCAGCCATGGAAACCAATTCCATGAAGAACTCTATGCACTGTTGTTGTGCTAATCTGAAGGCCACATGAAGTTTGGCCTGTGCTGACCCTGCTCTGTCATTTTACACGGCCTACCACTTTGTGGCTGAGTTTCTCTTGTTCCTAGGTGCTTCCACTTTGTTACAATACCACTAACAGTTGACTGTGGAATATTTAGTAGCAAGGAAATTTCACGGATGGACATATTGCACAAGTGGCAACCTATCACGGTATCACACTTGAATTCACTGCGCTCCTGAGAGTGACCCATCATTTCACAAATGTCTATAGAAGCAGTCTGCATGCCTAGGTGCTTGATTTTATACACCTGTGGCCATGGAGGTTATTGGAACACCTGAATCCAATGATTTGGAGGGGTGTCCCAATACTTTTTGCAAAAAAGTGTATATATTCTTTAGGACAAACAAGGTTTTCTTTTGCTGATGAAATGTTTTCCTTATCATCCATTGAGTGGTATAGGAATGTAGTAATTTTTAGACATATGGGTCATACTGATGTCTTCTGGAGGTTGGGCACTGTCAAACAAAAAAAGTTGTATCAGCTTCCACCTTTAACCATCATGCCTCCATACCAATTTTTTTGCTAGTGGCTCATGAAGTTGAACCCCTGCTCAGTAACTTCTATCAAGATTTTGAGAAATGCTGTTTGAGCTCATCTCTACACTTCAGCTAACTGTATCAGTGTATCCTAGCTTTGAAGATCATATGCAGACCCCACTGGATCAAATATTGTGGAGTTGGCCTTTGAGCACTGGATTCTGTATTGTGGTGCTTTCCTGTGTACTTACTTGCAGAGTTACTTACTCCTGAACTGAAAGATGAGGGACTTGCCTGGAATGTGACCTTTGGGCACTGAGCTGTGCATTGTAGTCCTTTCCAGAACCCTGTGTACTGTGTTAGTTAGCTTTTCAGGTTCAAAGCCATGGCACAGCCTCTGGTGTGACCCAGTCTCTAAGGACTATAGCTTTTAGTAAGGTCAGCTGGGCTGAAGCACTGTGATCTATCTCACAGTTGGTACCACTGGGAGCCATTTCAGAATTCTTGCAATCACCATCTTACCACAGTAACAATTAAGGCTGAGGAGGCAGAGTAATGTTGTCATCGACCAGGTGGAGTCTTGTGCTCACTCTATGTGCTTTCTCCCACCATGCAGCCTGGAGGAAGCACCTTGTGATTAATCTAGTCTCTGGTCCATGTCCACTGCATGCCTATAGTGACTTGGCCACCTCTTGTCATCTGCCACTTTCATCAGTACCAGCTGTTTACGTTTGTGGAAAGAAATTAGTAAAACATACCCAGGGTAGCTCGAAGGTGGGTTTGGCAAACTTTGCTGAAGTTCTAGGGCTAAATCCAAACCCCATGGTAGTCAATTGGAGTGGATTATTAACAAACAGTAATGCCATATTCTAGGCTAACAGGCACTGCCCTGGGGAACATGTACAAAAGGAAAAACATTTTATAAGTTCCATTTAGTGGGAAGCAGCAATTTAAATAATGCTTAAAGTTTAACATTAAAAATGCAAACATCCTTTAATTAACATGTCTGCCTTAATTTTTCTGTGAGATCATGCATCTGTACAATGTAAACAACTTACTAAAGCAAAGGCAACATTTACAAAGGACAACATGCCATTTGGATTGCTAGTCAATGACAGCAGCCTCTTACTTCAGCTTGTAAACAAAGTAGCTGGAGTTTCCCTTCATCTTTACCAGACCTGTTATTCCTGTGGCCACTAGTGCTCAGCGTTTGTGCCTGCCTCAATGTCAGCTGTCCTGATACGATGAAGGAAACCCATTCTTCAACTACTTCTGTAGTACCTCATAGACAATATCATTCTACCTCCCACTTGTTGTGGGGAATGCATAGTTGTGGGGAATGCACCACCTTGGAGAGGATTCACATGTTTTCACATTCAGTTTTTCTACTTGCCACAGAAGGATTGGAGAAGAATTTTTTAGGGTTCCTTCTTTGGAACTCTATTCAGGATGCAGAATTGTCCAAGTATAAAAAACTCTTTGTAGTAAGAAGTCTATGATGTGTTGATTTTTCACTATTTAAAATACAAAAACATGTGTTCAACAATTTCTTTGCATTCTTTCCCAGGCAAAGGCTGGTAGTCCTCCAAGCCCATGGACGAATTTTGTTTTCACCAAAAAAAGTCTTTCTTATTGAAGAAAAATATATATATATATATATTTGGTATATACATCCAGTACTAAAAACCATGAATGCTGTTTATGAGCAAAAAGAATCCCAATATTTTCATTTACTGTCTCATAAGTAGCCTTTCAACCTGGCTGAAGATAACATCCATATACCATGTATCATATGACATT